>NC_140173.1:132601398-132733898 GCF_963971535.1 Notolepis coatsorum
AACAGAACAGAACAGAACAAAACAGAACAGAGCAGAGCAGAACAGAACAGAATAGAACAGAACAGAACAGAATAACAGAATAACAGAACAGACAGAGCAGAACAGAACAGAGCAGAGCAGAACAGAACAGAACAGAACAGAATAACAGAATAACAGAATAACAGAATAACAGAATAACAGAACAGAGCAGAAGATACAGACTCACAGTAACAGTAGCCAGCAGTCCCTCAGGTACATATGCCACCACAATGGCCATGAAGAAGATCATGGCTTCCAGGAAGGCGTATCCAATGAACATGGCCACCACGAAGAACGTGAAGCCAAAGAAGATAGCCAGGGCAGCGATGATGTCCACAAAATGCTCAATCTCGATGGCGATGGGTGTCTTCTCGTTGCCGACACCACTAGCCAAGGTGGCAATACGTCCGATAATAGTGCGATCCCCTGTGTTAATGACCATACCTGTAGCTACACCTA
Organism: Notolepis coatsorum; assembly: GCF_963971535.1. Lineage (NCBI taxonomy): Eukaryota > Metazoa > Chordata > Actinopteri > Aulopiformes > Paralepididae > Notolepis > Notolepis coatsorum. The sequence goes on from NC_140173.1 coordinate 132,601,876, forward strand.
GAGAGAGAGAGGAGAGGAGAGGAGAGGAGAGGAGAGGAGAGGAGAGGAGAGGAGAGGAGAGGAGAGGAGAGGAGAGGAGAGGAGAGGAGAGGAGAGGAGAGGAGAGGAGAGGAGAGGAGAGGAGAGGAGAGAAAAGAGAGCAGAGGAGAGGAGCTATAGCTTTATTTACCCAGAATCTACTCTGGGTAAATAAAGGTTAAAAAAACAAATAAACAAAAACACCCCTCCCCTGCAACACACACACACACACACACACACACACACACACACACACACACACACACACACACACACACACACACACACACACACACACACACACACACACACACACACACACACACACACACACACACACACACACACACACACACACACCTTCCAGACAGGTGGTGGAGAAGAAGGCGATGTTCTTGGTCTCCAGGGGGTTCTCATGGGTGCACTCTGGAGTCTTGCTCTGAGGCTCAGACTCTCCTGTCAGAGATGAGTTATCCACCTGGAGACAAGAACACAGAGACGAGTTATCTACCTGGAGACAAGAACACAGAGTTATCTACCTGGAGACAAGAACACAGAGTTATCTACCTGGAGACAAGAACACAGAGTTATCTACCTGGAGACAAGAACACAGAGTTATCTACCTGGAGACAAGAACACAGAGTTATCTACCTGGAGACAAGAACACAGCCAGCCAGCAAGCCAGTCAGTAAACCAGTCAGCAAGCCAGTCAGTAAACCAGTCAGCCAGTAAACCAGTCAGTAAACCAGTCAGTAAACCAGTCAGCCAGTAAACCAGTCAGTAAGCCAGTCAGTAAACCAGTCAGTAAACCAGTCAGCCATTAAACCAGTCAGTAAACCAGTCAGTAAACCAGTCAGCCAGTAAACCAGTCAGTAAACCAGTCAGTAAACCAGTCAGCCAGTAAACCAGTCAGTAAGCCAGTCAGTAAACCAGTCAGTAAACCAGTCAGCCAGTAAACCAGTCAGTAAACTAGTCAGTAAACCAGTCAGCCATTAAACCAGTCAGTAAACCAGTCAGCCAGTAAACCAGTCAGTAAACCAGCCAGCCAGTCAGTGTGTGTGTGTGTGTGTGTGTGTGTGTGTGTGTGTGTGTGTGTGTGTGTGTGTGTGTGTGTGTGTGTGTGTGTGTGTGTGTGTGTGTGTGTGTGTGTGTGTCTGTCTGTCTGTCTGTCTGTCTGTCTCTGTACCTTGCAGCCCTGTGTTGTTGTTGTTGTTGTTGTTGTTGTTGTTGTTGTTGTTGTTGTCTGTGCATCTGTGTGCCTATCTGTATGCCTGTGTGTCTGTCTGTGTGTGTCTGTCTCTGTGTGTCTGTATGTATGTGTCTGTCTGTGTGTGTCTGTCTGTGTGTGTCTGTATGTATGTGTCTGTCTGTGTGTGTCTGTCTGTTTGTGTCTGTATGTATGTGTGTGTCTGTATGTATGTGTGTCTGTATATATGTGTCTGTCTGTGTGTGTCTGTCTGTGTGTGTCTATCTGTGTGTGTGTGTCTGTCTGTGTGTGTGTGTCTGTATGTATGTGTCTGTATGTATGTGTGTTTGTATGTACAGTATGTGTCTGTCTGTGTGTGTCTGTCTGTGTGTGTGTGTGTCTGTATGTGTGTCTGTATGTATGTGTGTCTGTGGCCATGGTTACACTGGGGAAAAACAGCAACGTTGTATTTTCGAATGATTACGTTTGCATGTCCAAATTAAAAGGAAACGCCATTTTGGCAGGAAAAACGCGTTTTCCTAGCGGCAACGCTGAAAGGGTGTTTTTGTTTTGAAAACTCACCGACAACAGTGCCATGTAATTTGCGCAGATCAGGGCCCCGTTCCCCGTACCTGGATAACTGAGTTAGCCGGATAACTTTCGGTGAAGTCTGACTTAAGCCGGACTTTCCGGGTCCCCGTACCTGGATTGTCCAAATCACCATGACAACAGATCCAAAAGTTTGAGCCTGGTCGAAAGCAGGGTTTAAGTTCAAGTTAGCCGGATCAACCATCGCCACGCCCCCGCAAAGAAGTGACAGCCCGTTTCCTGAAATTATTCCCACAGTCTACGATCTGCATTATACCATTCTGAATTACGTTTTTGTGCTCCATTCTTCCAGAGGGGGCTTTTGAAATGTAAAATAGACCCAAAATGCTGATACTAAATTCACTTTGTCCTAAATAATGCACGTTATATACCGTGGCGCTCGCTCGGTGCAACAACAACAAAATAAAGAATATTCTAAACACGGGTCTCTCGTTCATTAATGTATAAACAATGAATTTATCCCATCTGGCACAGTGGCGCAGCGCTAGTGCTCAAGCCTGGCAACCCGGCGACCGGTGTTCAAAACCCCGTTTTTCCAATATAATTTTTTGGAATATAATATTAATGATTATACGCAAAGGTAGCCTAGTTCTAAGTTAAAATATTATAAATCTACATGCATTGAGGATGTCATTCTTTATATAGCTCTCAACGTGCACCAAATTGAATTATTCCTATATTGCAAAAAGAAGGAAAAGACTAGGGTTTCGAACCCCGGTCGTCTGCGTGAAAGTCAAAAGAAGAACCCGTTAGACCACAGAGAAGATAAGTAAAAGATCGACCATACATCAATCAATGGGTAAGGGAGCCGTATCGTTATTCTGTATAACAGTTTTACTAATTATTTTCGCTAGCAAGATCTCATTTGATTATTCAATCCAGCAGGCAAGTTTAAAGAAATATAATCTGATTGATTGAGGTAATGAGGGACTTAAAATTAGCCTATAGATAACGCATTTAACTTGTCGGCGAGGCGATTGAGCCGTACTGCAATATGTTAATAAAGTTTTAAATCAATTAATCAATCAATGCCGCTAGAGAATCAGAATCTCTGCTCTCGACACTTGCTGTCTTCTCGGCTGAGGCGGGCGCGCGCACTGATCCTGAGTATCAAGTCTGGCTTGAGTTAACGAGACTGAATCCACCTTCGAGGAACAGGAAAATCCCGGCTTCAAACATCGGGTTAACTGAATCTGGATAATGACATCTTGATCGACTTAGTTGAACCAGGTACGGGGAATAGGGCCCAGATAGGGAACCGTTCATGCCCAATGCCCAGTAGAGACCGACGCCAAATTATCCCTGGCTGGACCTCGACTCCGTCCATTAGTCCAAACATCAGAACTATTTCTGGGAGTCACTTGCAATATCGCGCTATAATTAATATAATTTGCTGTCTCCCGACACCAACCGGCCATATGGGGAGGCTATACAGGATATCAGCTGCGTCCTCCTCAGATTGCTTATTCATGTGTAACACGCACGGTTATTTCCAGTGTTTACAGCAGAGCTGTCCCAAGTAGCTGCGGCTACCAACTAAGCTGTTGTCAAGTTATTGTTATAAGGAGCCCAGTCCAAACTACAACAGTCTGCATACCCTTAACAATTGTGTGTATTGGGCCGTATTGTATTGTACCCATTCTGCAATCTGTTAAATAAAGTTTTCATCCATTTCTACTAGCGTTAACGTTACTATGTTAATAGCCTCGATGCTAACTATATACATGGAGAATGCCATTCACATTAGCATGTAGCTAACAACATCAGAGATCTTTTTGTGAGACTAAACTATCCGCTCTTGGTGGTAAATTGTGTTGATGTTGGTTTTGTTTCATCAACAAATGAGAGGCAGAACACACAGTGAATGTATCCGTTTTTGTTTATTGCACTTTTATTGCACTTTGTTTCTTGCTGAAAAATAAATGGTGGACTGCTGTTTTTTAGCAGGAAGTGTAGTGGCGCGTTCAACTTTTGTGATTGGTTGAAAATGGCCTTCATGTTTGAACTACATCGCCACCTACTGCTTTGGCATTGTACTACATGTATATACATCACTCTGTGCTCAGGGGACAAAACGACGTCTACTGTAACTTGCCTGCCATTACGTAGCGTTCTGAAAAACGAAACTGAAACGAATAGTTTTGGCCCTAATGTAACCGCAGCCTGTGTGTCTCTCTGTGTGTCTCTGTGTATCTTGTCTGTACCTTGCAGCCCTGTGATGTGATGATTCTGATGTCAGCAGGGACTCCGTCTCCTCCTTTAATCTCCACCAGGTCTCCAACCACCAGCTGGGAGGCATTGATCTGGTTCTTCTGACCGTCTCTGATCACTAACGCTTGCTACAAGAGAGAGAGAGAGAGCGAGAGAGAGAGAGGGATATAGAGATAGAGAGAGAAACAGAGATGTAGGTTTACATGAAGGATAAAGAGAACAGTAGCTGTACAATAATGTGTCTTGTTATACAGTATGAGACTGTCTCTCATAGACAGAGTATGTCCAGGTTGGACTATGGAAACCATGGTGCTGTGTCCATATTCCATAACGTCATCACCATGGTGTATGAAGTAGTTGAAAGCCATACTTAAGTAAAAGTAAATATATCTTACTTGAAAGTGACTCAGGTAAAAGTTAAAGTCACCCATAAGAATATCACTTAAAGTCTTAAAGTAGCTCACATGTACTGTACTTAAGTATCAAAAGTATTTATCTGGCGTTAAAATGTACTTAAGTATCAACAGTACAAAGTAACAAAACAGCCAGGAATAGTTTTTTTTTCTCCAAAAAAGATATTCCAAACGTTATTAATGTATTCCTCCCTCCCTTCCTCCATCAACTCCCTTCTCCTCTCGCACCCCTGAAGACAGATCAAACCTTTCAAAATAGCCAGTGTTGGAAAGCAATTGCTTGACATAACTTGATGCACAAAAAAAATAAAACATTTCAAACTAGGTACGCATCCTACCAACAGTGTTTACACAGGATATAAATCACCAGTGGTTGTTACTGGGTCTGTCAGCCTATCCACCAGGTTCTGTCAGCCTATCCACCAGGTTCTGTCAGCCTATCCACCAGGTTCTGTCAGCCTATCCACCAGGTTCTGTCAGCCTATCCACCAGGTTCTGTCAGCCTATCCACCAGGTTCTGTCAGCCTATCCATCCTACCTGAGGCACCATGTTCTTGAAGCTGGCGATGATGTTGGTGCTCTTAAACTCCTGGTAGTAACCAAAGCAGCCAGTAACCACGACAACAGCAATCAAGGTGATGGCTAGGTACAACTGGAGGAGACAGAAGATATGTTATGAAGATGATAGACTTGGAAATTACTGACAGGCTGCAGCCCCAATCACATCTGGGTAAGGGAGTGGCTCTGAAACAGACACAAATACAGATATATGTATATATACATAGATTGACAGAAAAATACAACTATATATATACACAGTATATATAGATAGATAGATAGATAGATAGATAGATAGATAGATAGATAGATAGATAGATAGATAGATAGATAGATAGATAGATAGATAGATAGATAGATAGATAGATAGATAGATAGATAGATAGATAGATAGATAGACAGACAGACAGACAGACAGACAGACAGACAGACAGACAGACAGACAGACAGACAGACAGACAGACAGACAGACAGACAGACAGACAGACAGACAGACAGACAGACAGACAGACAGACAGACAGACAGACAGACAGACAGACAGACAGACAGACAGACATATATACTGTATATATATTGGTATTAGATTGAATGCCAAACCCTCACATCGTCAAAACAGGTAAGGTTCCCTCTCGCCAGTTCGATTCCGAAGGCAATGAAGCAGATGACGGCAGCCACCCACATCAAACACTGAAGACCCCCTGCAAGCTGGCGTGCAAACTTCACATACTCTGGAGTTCCCTTAGGAGGCTTCAACTCGTTTGTTATGGTTTGTAACCGACCCCAATCGCACAACACAAGACAGGTATGATGGTTTGCCAAGAAACAGATATTTATTGAGAGACAGGGAAAAAAGGGCACTGTCCCTTTAAGGGAGAACACAAATACAGGAATATAACAAGAGGGGAAAAACTAAGTGCCTTTAAGAGGCGGGCAGGAAAAGGGAACACTAAGGGAAGGTTAATGAACGCTAAGGGAAACATTAAAGGAAACGCTAGGGGAAGGTTAAAGGAACAGAGGAACTAGAGACTAGGAGATGTCGGGACAAGGAGAGCTAGGGAACAGGAGAACTGGGGACTAGGAGAACTAGGGACAAGGAACTAGGTGGAACTAGAAGGGGAGAACTTGGGACCAGGAACTAGGTGGAACTAGAAAGGGGAGAACTAGGGACAGAGGGGACTGAGGCCCGCGGAGGCGGGCTGGGGACAGGGAGGAACTGGGGACTGGTGGGAAAACATCTGGGCCGCTCTGCAGAACAGAGGAGAGGGTTAATATTCAAAAGGGAACAAACAGAGCAGATGCAGAACAGTCCAAATAAACAAAGTAACAAAGTAATAATATCTTCGTGTGACAAACACACAGGGGGAGATGTAATGTCCAAAAATACTATCTAAGTGAGAACAAAAACAGAGTGGGAGATGAAATGTCCAAACTACTAACTAAGTGAGAACAAAAAAGGAGGCATTACGCTGGGTGAGTGACTTAACAATCAAAACTCACCCAAGTGTATGCGTAATGGTACAGGAACAGCAGCGGGACGAGGGCAAGAGGCATTACGCTGGGTGAGTGACATCACAATCAAACTCACCCAGGCGTATGCGTAATTGTACAGGAAACGCAGCGGGACGAGGGCAAGAGGCATTACGCTGGGTGAGTGACATCACAATCAAAACTCACCCAGGCGTATGCGTAATGGTACAGGAAACGCAGCGGGACGGGGGCAAGAGGCATTACGCTGGGTGAGTGACATCACAATCAAAACTCACCCAGGCGTATGCGTAATGGTACAGGAAACGCAGCGGGACGGGGGCAAGAGGCATTACGCTGGGTGAGTGACATCACAATCAAAACTCACCCAGGCGTATGCGTAATGGTACAGGAAACGCAGCGGGACGGGGGCAAGAGGCATTACGCTGGGTGAGTGACATCACAATCAAAACTCACCCAGGCGTATGCGTAATGGTGCAGGAACAGCAGCGGCGGCGAGGGTGTCGCCACCGGGTAGCTGGCTGTCCGAGCCGAGGAACAGAGTGCTGGAACAGCGGCGGTGGCGAGGGTGTCGTCAACCGGGTAGCCGCTGTCGGAGCCGAGGAACAGAGTGCTGGAACAGCGGCGGTGGCGAGGGTGTCGTCCACCGGGTAGCCGCTGTCGGAGCCGAGGAACAGGGTGCTGGAACAACGGCGGTGGCGAGGGTGTCGTCCACCGGGTAGCCGCTGTCGGAGCCGAGGAACAGAGTGGCGCGCCACACCTTGGTGTGCACGTCGGAACCGAGAGACGCCTCGGGGTGCGTCTGCGAGGAGGAGTGTGCCAAGCACGAGGATCCTTGGAAGATGCGCGTTGCGCGCTGGAGACTGGAGAGCGTGCCAAGCCCTTGAAGATGCGCGTTGCGCGCTGGTGACTGGAGAGCGTGCCAAGCCCTTGCAGATGCGCGTTGCGCGCTGGTGACTGGAGAGCGTGCCAAGCACGAGGATCCTTGGAAGATGCGCGTTGCGCGCTGGAGACTGGAGAGCGTGCCAAGCCCTTGAAGATGCGCGTTGCGCGCTGGTGACTGGAGAGCGTGCCAAGCCCTTGCAGATGCGCGTTGCGCGCTGGTGACTGGAGAGCGTGCCAAGCACGAGGATCCTTGGAAGATGCGCGTTGCGCGCTGGAGACTGGAGAGCGTGCCAAGCACGAGGATCCTTGGAAGATGCGCGTTGCGCGCTGGAGACTGGAGAGCGTGCCAAGCCCTTGAAGATGCGCGTTGCGCGCTGGTGACTGGAGAGCGTGCCAAGCCCGAGGGTCCGGGAGATGCGCGTTGGTCTAGATGTGCGTCAGGACGAACAGCTGCGCTGGGGTCTGCAGTGGAGCGCTGGGGTGCCTCCCGTGGAAGTACAGGGAGCGCAGAACAGTCTCCTCCACAGGCTACGGCGACAGCAGACGAAGGCTGGAGCAAAACATCTCAAGGCTGGAGAAATCCATATACAGCATTGGTAGACCAGAGGATCTCCCGAAAGAGTCTAGATGTTAGAGAATATGACTCAGCATGAATACAACACGACCCCACGCCGAAACGAGGGGAAGAGCCCTGGTATTTAAAGCCCACAGGGGAACTAATTAGCCTGCCACCACAGGTGCGAGAGGTAATTGATAATAGTCCAGGTGTGGCCACTGAGAGTAAACGAGAGTAAAGAACGAGAGGGTGGGGGCTAGAGAGAGTGAGTGAGAAGGGAATTTCTAACAGTAGGCTTAAAGAAAACAGAGAAAGTTGGTGAGCAGCGGACAAAACCTCACAGTACCCCCCCCTCAACGGGAGCCACCCGGCGACCCAAAACAAATACAGACAGAGTGGCAGGGGGCAAAACAAGACAAAAACAAAAGGTACTGGCCAAGCCAGCAGGGGAAGCCACCACAAGAGTGGGGCTAGCAAAAGAGACAGGGTCGCCGAGGGGTAACTAGGGTAGCAGAGGGGCAACAGGAGGAGCTGAGGGGTAACCAGAGGAGCTGAGGGGTAACCAGAGGAGAAGAGGGGCAAGCAGGGTAGCTAAGGGGCAACCAGAGGAGCTGAGGGGCAACTAGAGGAGCTGAGGGGTAACCAAGAGGAGCACCGGGAAAAGGGCTAGCAGAGGGAAGGTTAGCTGCCAGGGCACTGATAGCTACAGGGCCTATGCTAGCTGTACTGCTACATCAACATAGAGGCTGCGCAAGCTGCCGGAGCCAGGCTAGCAGAGGGAAAGGGTAGCTGCCAGGGCACTGATAGCTACAGGGCCTATGCTAGCTGTACTGTTACACTAACATAGAGGCTGCGCTAGCTGCCGGAGCTAGGCTGGCAGACAGGGCTGGACCAGCATGAGAGAACAAGCTAGCTGGAAGGACAGTCCTAGCTGTGTGAGAGAAACTGAACATGCTAGCTGAAGGGGCAGTCCTAGCAGTGGGAATACTGACCTTGCTAGCTGAAGGGCAGTCCTAGCAGCGTGAGATAAACTGACCTTGCTAGCTGAAAAGGCAGTCCTAGCAGTGGGAGATAAGCTGACCTTGCTAGCTGAAAGGGCAGTCCTAGCAGTGGGGAGAGAAACTGACCTTGCTAGCTGAAAGGGCAGTCCTAGCAGTGGGGATGGTACACAAAAAAGTGGAGGCCATGCAGAGGGACCGGGTTAGCTGCTTGGGCCTGGCTAGCTACAGGGCCTATGTCAGCTGCAAGGCTGCATTAACATAGAGGCTGTGCTAACAGCCGGGGCCAAGCTAGCAGACTGGGACCATGCAGAGGGAAACTGGGTTAGCTGCCAGGGCATGGCTAGCTACAGGGCCCATGCCAGCAGCAAGGGCTGCATAAACATAGAGGCTGTGCTAGCAGCCGGGGCAAAGCTAGCAGACAGGGGCTCTGCTGAGGGACTGGGTTAGCCGCCAGGGCATGGCTAGCTACAGGGCCTATGCCAGCAGCAAGGGCTGCATCAACATAGAGGCTCGGGGCTAAGCTAGCAGACAGGGGCTCTGCTGAGGGACTGGGTTAGCTGCCAGGGCATGGCTAGCTACAGGGGGGTCAAACAGGGCTAAACGGGAAGCAAACAGGGGAGCTAACCGGGGAGACTAACAAGCTAAACAAGGGAGCTAAACAGGACTAACAAGGAAGCTAGAGGGAACAAGAAAAAAAAAGGCAAACTCAACATACACCGTCTGTGCTGGCTGGGGTCGTCGATTTGGTGGGGTCGTACTGTTATGGTTTGTAACCGACCCCAATCGCACAACACAAGACAGGTATGATGGTTTGCCAAGAAACAGATATTTATTGAGAGACAGGGAAAAAAGGGCACTGTCCCTTTAAGGGAGAACACAAATACAGGAATATAACAAGAGGGGAAAAACTAGGTGCCTTTAAGAGGCGGGCAGGAAAAGGGAACACTAAGGGAAGGTTAATGAACGCTAAGGGAAACATTAAAGGAAACGCTAGGGGAAGGTTAAAGGAACAGAGGAACTAGAGACTAGGAGATGTCGGGACAAGGAGAGCTAGGGAACAGGAGAACTGGGGACTAGGAGAACTAGGGACAAGGAACTAGGTGGAACTAGAAGGGGAGAACTTGGGACCAGGAACTAGGTGGAACTAGAAAGGGGAGAACTAGGGACAGAGGGGACTGAGGCCCGCGGAGGCGGGCTGGGGACAGGGAGGAACTGGGGACTGGTGGGAAAACATCTGGGCCGCTCTGCAGAACAGAGGAGAGGGTTAATATTCAAAAGGGAACAAACAGAGCAGATGCAGAACAGTCCAAATAAACAAAGTAACAAAGTAATAATATCTTCGTGTGACAAACACACAGGGGGAGATGTAATGTCCAAAAATACTATCTAAGTGAGAACAAAAACAGAGTGGGAGATGAAATGTCCAAACTACTAACTAAGTGAGAACAAAAAAGGAGGCATTACGCTGGGTGAGTGACTTAACAATCAAAACTCACCCAAGCGTATGCGTAATGGTACAGGAACAGCAGCGGGACGAGGGCAAGAGGCATTACGCTGGGTGAGTGACATCACAATCAAACTCACCCAGGCGTATGCGTAATTGTACAGGAAACGCAGCGGGACGAGGGCAAGAGGCATTACGCTGGGTGAGTGACATCACAATCAAAACTCACCCAGGCGTATGCGTAATGGTACAGGAAACGCAGCGGGACGGGGGCAAGAGGCATTACGCTGGGTGAGTGACATCACAATCAAAACTCACCCAGGCGTATGCGTAATGGTACAGGAAACGCAGCGGGACGGGGGCAAGAGGCATTACGCTGGGTGAGTGACATCACAATCAAAACTCACCCAGGCGTATGCGTAATGGTACAGGAAACGCAGCGGGACGGGGGCAAGAGGCATTACGCTGGGTGAGTGACATCACAATCAAAACTCACCCAGGCGTATGCGTAATGGTGCAGGAACAGCAGCGGCGGCGAGGGTGTCGCCACCGGGTAGCTGGCTGTCCGAGCCGAGGAACAGAGTGCTGGAACAGCGGCGGTGGCGAGGGTGTCGTCAACCGGGTAGCCGCTGTCGGAGCCGAGGAACAGAGTGCTGGAACAGCGGCGGTGGCGAGGGTGTCGTCCACCGGGTAGCCGCTGTCGGAGCCGAGGAACAGGGTGCTGGAACAACGGCGGTGGCGAGGGTGTCGTCCACCGGGTAGCCGCTGTCGGAGCCGAGGAACAGAGTGGCGCGCCACACCTTGGTGTGCACGTCGGAACCGAGAGACGCCTCGGGGTGCGTCTGCGAGGAGGAGTGTGCCAAGCACGAGGATCCTTGGAAGATGCGCGTTGCGCGCTGGAGACTGGAGAGCGTGCCAAGCCCTTGAAGATGCGCGTTGCGCGCTGGTGACTGGAGAGCGTGCCAAGCCCTTGCAGATGCGCGTTGCGCGCTGGTGACTGGAGAGCGTGCCAAGCACGAGGATCCTTGGAAGATGCGCGTTGCGCGCTGGAGACTGGAGAGCGTGCCAAGCCCTTGAAGATGCGCGTTGCGCGCTGGTGACTGGAGAGCGTGCCAAGCCCTTGCAGATGCGCGTTGCGCGCTGGTGACTGGAGAGCGTGCCAAGCACGAGGATCCTTGGAAGATGCGCGTTGCGCGCTGGAGACTGGAGAGCGTGCCAAGCACGAGGATCCTTGGAAGATGCGCGTTGCGCGCTGGAGACTGGAGAGCGTGCCAAGCCCTTGAAGATGCGCGTTGCGCGCTGGTGACTGGAGAGCGTGCCAAGCCCGAGGGTCCGGGAGATGCGCGTTGGTCTAGATGTGCGTCAGGACGAACAGCTGCGCTGGGGTCTGCAGTGGAGCGCTGGGGTGCCTCCCGTGGAAGTACAGGGAGCGCAGAACAGTCTCCTCCACAGGCTACGGCGACAGCAGACGAAGGCTGGAGCAAAACATCTCAAGGCTGGAGAAATCCATATACAGCATTGGTAGACCAGAGGATCTCCCGAAAGAGTCTAGATGTTAGAGAATATGACTCAGCATGAATACAACACGACCCCACGCCGAAACGAGGGGAAGAGCCCTGGTATTTAAAGCCCACAGGGGAACTAATTAGCCTGCCACCACAGGTGCGAGAGGTAATTGATAATAGTCCAGGTGTGGCCACTGAGAGTAAACGAGAGTAAAGAACGAGAGGGTGGGGGCTAGAGAGAGTGAGTGAGAAGGGAATTTCTAACAGTAGGCTTAAAGAAAACAGAGAAAGTTGGTGAGCAGCGGACAAAACCTCACATCGTTAGCGCCATCTCTCTCTAGAACCTGGCAGGCAAAGGTGGTCGTAAGACCCTGCAGAGAGAGAGAGAGAGAGAGAGAGAGAGAGAGAGAGAGAGAGAGAGAGAGAGAGAGAGGGGGGGGGGGGGGGGGGCGGGCGGGGTGAAAGAGAGACACAGACAGACAGACAAATGTATGAAACAGAATTAGAAGCTTGTTAGCATTAGAAGAGAGGAGGCAGGACTTACCTTAGTCACGCTGGTGTTGTATCTCAACTCCAGCTCTTCAAGGGGAATCTCATGGTCGTCCTGCAGGGGGGGACAAAGGGCAGGAAGAATTCAGAAGAAATGTACTGTACCAACCAGGTAATAGTGTTATGTACATAGCATACTCTGTACAAGTACATAGTTCCTTTACTTAAAAGTAGAAATACCTAAAATAGTACTCTGGTAAAAGTAGATGTACCCAGATAAAATAGTAGTCTGATAAAAGTCCTCCATTAAAAATTCTACTTAAGTAGCATTTGATATTAATATTATATAATCTATTTTCTTACTAGTATATCATCTATTTTTTTTTACTACTATATCACCTCTTTTTACTACTATATCATCTATTTTTTACTCACTATATCACCTCTTTTTACTACTATATCATCTATTTTTTACTCACTATATCATCTCTTTTTACTACTATATCATCTCTTTTTTACTACTATATCATCTCTTTTTACTACTATATCATCTCTTTTTTACTCACTATATCATCTCTTTTTACTACTATATCATCTCTTTTTTACTCACTATATCATCTCTTTTTTACTCACTATATCATATTTTTTTACTACTATATCATCTCTTTTTTACTCACTATATTATCTCTTTTTACTACTATATCATCTCTTTTTTACTCACTATATAATCTATTTTTTACTCACTATATCATATTTTTTACTACTATATCATCTCTTTTTTACTCACTATATCATCTCTGTTTTACTACTAACCGATATCATTTCTTTTTTACTACTATATCATCTCTTTTTACTACTCTATCATCAACTTTTTGCTATTATATCATCTCTTTTTTACTACTATATCATCTCTTTTTTACTACTATATCATCTCTTTTTTACTACTATATCATCTCTTTTTTACTATATCATCTCTTTTTTACTCACTATACCATCTCTTTTTACTCACTATACCATCTCATCTTTACTCACTATACCATCTCTTTTTACTCACTATATCATCTATTTTTTTACTACTATATCATCTATTTTTTACTCACTATATCCATCTATTTTTTACTCACTATATCCATCTCTTTCTTCATCCCCTCCAGTCTCTCCTTCTTCTTAATCTTCTTCTTCTTCTTTGCGTTCACATCCATCTCACCCATGTCAAACATGTCATAGTTATCCTGGACACACAAAGGAAGACATGCAGAGTGATATACAGGCAGACAGACATACAGACATACAGACAGACAGACAGACAGACAGACAGACAGACAGACAGACAGACAGACAGACAGACAGACAGACAGACAGACAGACAGACAGACAGACAGACAGACAGAAGACAGACAGACAGATAGACAGACAGAGTGATATACAGGCAGACAGACATACAGACATACAGACATACAGACAGGCAGACAGACAGACAGACAGACAGACAGACAGACAGACAGACAGATAGACAGACAGAGTGATATACAGAGATAGATGTACAGACAGATAGTGATATACCTGTAGACAGACAAACAGACAGACAGACAGATATTCAAACATATAGATAGATAGATAGATAGATAGATAGATAGATAGATAGATAGATAGATAGATAGATAGATAGATAGATTGATAGATAGACAGACATGATACAGACAGACACATTGTTACACAGATGAGATGTCTGGATAGCTAGCCAGCCTTATTGTAAAAAATACTGTCAGATCATATGATTGATTGATTGATTGATTGATTGATTGATTGAAAACTTTATCAACAGATTGCAGAATGGGTACAGTACAGTACAGCTCAATACATACAATTGTTAAGGGGATGCAGACCAGAGAAAGACTTTCGTCTTGTTTACATCAGTGTACAACTGTCCAAGCAAAACTGTACATTGGAATATTGACAAAACCATACTTGGTAATTTACTGTACATTGGAGGGGGTTGGGTTAGGACATTTAAGGGGGCCAGTTTCGAATTGCAGTCTCCCGTAGGTGTTCTTTGAGAGTGGTTTTGAAAGTGGGTAGTGATTCACATTCCTTTACAGCTTTGGGTAGGGCGTTCCACATTGATGTGGCATAATTGCGAAACGTGTTTAGTCCCTTGTTTGAGTCGAATCTGGGTTTAACATGATTTGTGGAGCTCCCTCTGGTGTTGTGATCGTGGTATTCACTGACCTTTGGGAAGTATTTTGACATGTACATGGGTACCTTGGTCGTGTAGTGTATCTTGTAGACCAGGCCCATTGCAAGTTGCTGTACTCTGTCGTCTACTCTAAGCCATCCTAGGTTGTCAAAGTGGGCAGGGGTGAGGTGGGTTCTAGGAGTAAGGTCAAGCAGTAGTCTGACCAGTTTGTTTTGAGATGTTTGTAATTTTGTTTTTAGCGCCTTTGAGGTGCTTTGGTACCATGAGGTGCAAGCATAGTCGTAGTACCCTTGAATGAGTGCTCCGGCCAGAGTCTTCAGGGTATTCTTGTTTACCAGAGAGGAGATCCGGTACAAGAATCGAGTTTGTTGGTTGACTTTTTTTATTACATTGGATGCCATTTTGTCACAGGAAAGATTAGCCTCTAGGATGGAACCCAGGTAGGTAATTTCATCTTTCCTTGTGACAATATTGTCACCCACTGTAACTGAGAATCCGTCGGTCTTGCTGAGTTTGTTATTTGAACCGAAGAGAATGGACTCTGTTTTTCCCAGGTGTAATGATAGTTTGTTATCAGCGAGCCAGTATTTGCCCGCGTCCACCTGATGTGGTCGTTTAAATAGAGAAGGCATGTGTCAGTGGAGTGGGATGTTCTGAAGCCAGATTGGAATTCGTAGATTAGATTTTTTTCCGCAAGGTACTTTTCGACCTGTTCGTATACTATTTTTTCCATGACTTTCGAGATGGAGGTAAGGATAGAAACAGGGCGGTAGTTGCCTGGGTCTAATTTGCTGCCCTTTTTGTGCAGGGGTGTTACTCTCGCAATTTTGAAGTCCTTGGGGACGTGTCCCTGTTTTATGGAGAGGTTTATTATGTGTGTGATGACTGGGGTGATGGCGGCTGCTGAGTCTCTGAGGAATTTGGAGGGGATGTTGTCATGGCCAGTGGCCTTGTTCGGTTGGAGGGCGCTCAGTTTTTTGAGTACCTCATCTGTTGTTACCATTTACAGTTTGAAGTCGTCTTTGTGGACGCCTAGGTTCTTGTAGTATCTACTGTCAATCATAGGCAACGCAACGTTATTGACACCAGGCTTGCTAGCATAACGTTAGCTCATTAGCATTTTCACTGGCACCAGTCAAACAGGTAGTTGTCAAGCAATTGCTAAGGTAGCGCAGAGGGACTATAATGAAAGTTAGCAGTAGCTAGGTAGTGCAGAGGGACTATAATGAAAGTTAGCAGTAGCTAGGTAGTGCAGAGGGACTATAATGAAAGTTAGCAGTAGCTAGGTAGTGCAGAGGGACTATAATGAAAGTTAGCAGTAGCTAGGCAGCACAGAAGGACTATAATGAAAATTAGCAGTAGCTAGGCAGCACAGAAGGACTATAATGAAAGTTAGCAGTAGCTAGGTAGCACAAAATTACTATAATAGGGGCGACAGTGGCTCAGGAGGTAGAGCGGTCGTCTGGTAGTGGGAAGGTTCCCGGTTTGATTCCCGCTCCTCCCAGGCAGCGTGTCGACTGTCGAGGTGTCCTTGAGCAAGACACTTAACCCCTTATTGCTCCTGATGTGCAGGTTGGCACCTTGCATAGTTGCCTCTGCCATTGGTGTGTGAATGTGTGAGTGAATGAGTCAAAATGTGATGTTAGCCGTTATCAAAGTACTAATATCTTATTAATTTGTATTGTACTAGAAATATGAGTAAACGGCACATATATGTTGTGTTTGGCAAGTGACAATGGTATAAGCATGATACTGGGGTGACATTGGCTCGGGAGGTAGAACAGTCGTCTGGTAATCCAGAGATTCCTGGTTCGATTCCCGCTCCTCCCGGGCAGCGTGTCGAAGTATCCTTGAGCAAGACACTTAACCCCTAACTGCTCCCGATGAGCAGTTTGGCACCTTGCAGGGTTGCCTCTGCCATCAGTGAGTGAACGGGTAAAATGTGAGGAACAAAGTGTAAAGCGCTTTGAATGAAAGTGCTATATAAATGCACCATTTACCATTTATATAGAGTATAATACACTCTGAGGTGTGTGGTTATTGACCAATGACTTGGTCCCACTGCTAGTCCCACTAAAACACGATTTCAATCTATGCTACTCCAGTTGATATTACAGATAGGTGAGTTTTGTACGGTGACACATTGATTGATTGATTGATTGAAAATAATGCTTGAAATGTTACATTATTATTATTCAGTAATGTAATGGATTGAATCAGCTGATAGTTAAAATATTTAGTTCTCGGAGAGTCAGCATTGCCTTGGCTCGGGCTGATCGCTATACTAACTCGTTTGGCTGAGTTAGGGGGAGGGGAGCCGTGGGTGGGTCCTGGGCGTTGTGGACAGCGACCCCTACAGTTCGGTTGAGGCGCCTGCTCAGCAAGGGTAGGATCTGGAGAGAGGTAGTGCGACCTTCCACACGTTACACTCTCCCGGTGAGAATCTGCGCGGCCAGGCTGGCTGCCGGCTGGCTGCACATGCGTCGGAGGAAAGCATGTGACAGTCTCCGGCCTCTCGGACCAACAGTAGGGGAAAGTGCGCAACAACCAGGAAGGGGGTTGGGAATTGGCATAACGACTAACAGAGAAAAATCGGAAAAAGAAGGAGGGGGGAAAAGATAATCAAAAAAATATATATATATATTTAGTTCTCAGAATCAGTAGTGAGAGATGGTTGATCAGAGGTGAATCTCTTACCTTGTTGCTCATCTTTGCTGGCTCTCCCAGGTCGATGGAGGTCCACACCACTCTCTCTCTCTTAGCCGCCGAAATCTTGACCGAGACTCAGTTGTACTCCCCAACACACACTCTCTCTCTCTCTCTCTCGCTCTCTCTCTCTCTCTCTCTCTCACACACATACACACTGTACAGAACAAGTCAAATTTACTGGAAACAGTTTATATACCCTGCACCGCCCCTACTGACACACACACACACACACACACACACACACACACACACACACACACGCACACACCGTTAGATGCTATGCCCTCTCCAACATGGCAACTGAAGGAGCCCCAATGTCACTGCTATACAGGTCACCTCTCTCTCTCTCTCTCTCTCTCTCTCTCTCTCTCTCTCTCTCTCTCTCTCCATATCAGTTAATGTGCGTAGGCAGGCAGTGTGTTCCTGCTGTTGATAGTAGATCTGATAGCTACAGACCAGAGGAGAGCAGAAGGTGAGCAGACTAACGTCAGACCGCTGCCCCAGAAAACACCTCTAACTCGTTGGTGTACTGGTTAACACAGCAAAAAGGTCTTGGGTTCGATTCCCACTTGGGGACCAGGTTCCCGGGTTGCCAGGTACCCAGGTGGGGTATCTCCTGGGCCTTTCTGTGTGGAGTTTGCATGTTCTCCCCATCATCGCAAGGATTTCCCCCAGGGGCGTCGTTTTGGTATGGCAAGGTATGGCACTCGCCAAACCTTGGCAAATTTAAATAAAAAAATAAAATAAAAAGATTATTATAATTACAATTTTTTATGTTGATTTAGAATTCGAATGTCAATATTATGAACGAAGCTTCGAACTATTCGGTACAGCCCTAGCATGTTTTGATATTGTCAATTATCTCACTTTTACTAGGTGACTTTTACTGTGACTAACTGAAATATGCCAAAAAAAAAGGAAAATGGACATACAGACGTTTTTTTATCAAAGGGCAGCAGAGACAAGTGATACAGGGACACAGGTAAGGTCTTACAATGGCTTAGTGATTATAACAGTGCAGTTCAGCATTCAGTAACCCATACTTTTTGTGAATGTGTTTTTGATACTACATTCTGTTGAACACACACCTCAAAACCGTACCTAAGGAAAATTGGCTCAATTGCAAGAAAAATAATAGACAGTTATGATATTACATTCTGCATAATTCGTATGCAAAATATTGTGGTTCCCTGCTTTAGTCTGTTGACACATTTCTATACTAAAATGTTTGTGTAGTCCGTGTCATACCTAAATGTCATATAACTGAATTGTATAGAAACAACTCACCAAAAGTGACTATTGCACAGCTGATTTGACAAAAAAAAATCACCAAGGGGGGGAAACCCCCCTCCCCCCCTTCCTCCTCGCCATACCTTGGCTTTTACTGAAACGATGCTACTGATTTCCCCTCCAGAAAAAGAGATAAACCCACTGGAAAAACCTGCAGAACAGATGGCTAACGCTGTCACGTCCATGATGAAGATGGACAGGAGCACTTGGATTGGTCCCCGGGGCGGCGGCGGGCGGGTGTCTAAAATATGTGTTTTTTTTGTGGGGAATTCAAATATGGGATTATATTTCGGATCGGATAACTCTAACCTACATCATTTTGGATTTCAAAATGGCCAATTTTACCATTTGAACCCCATGGTCATCCTAACATGCAAGGTGTCTAAATTATGTTTTTTTTTAATGGGGAATAAAAATACAAGTACATTTTTAGGATAAGATAACTCTAATCTACATCATTTTGGATTTCAAAATGGCCGATTTTACCATACCCTTTTACCCTAGGTGCCACACCTGCTTATACCCTTTCCAGGTCAGCCCCTGCCCCCTCCCCTCTGCCAACCCCTGGCTTGCGCGACCAATAGCGTCGCCGCCAGCCCCAGGTTGGCAGAATGACAGCTCGGCTGACCAACCGACCCAAATCCCAGGGTCGCTGCAGTTGGAATGGCAGTTGGGATTTTGCTGTGATATTGCTCGGTCCTTGATCTTTATCCATCTGTCTTTTCTGCTCTTCCTGTGGTGTTGTAAGCAAATTTTTTATTAAGAACCTGAGGAACTAATATATTAGTTATTATTAGATGTAAATTACCTTGTTGTATATTATTTCTGTTAGAATAATTGATGTTGTGCATCGCTAGCTTGAACTAGCTAGCTAGCTAGCTAGAACTAGCTAGCTTACTAGCAGCTACATGTGAAGGAAAATAAGGACTGTTGGTGGGAATATTTGTGTTTTTTTTTATTTTAGGTTGAAAAGAATTTCTCACATCAGAACAAGGAAAGGACACAATCCTTTTCTCATTTAAATAATCATGTTGGCACGGGGCGTGAGCTGTTGGTGTCTGACCTGCCAACTGTGAGGGATATCCTGAGGTATGGCATCTACTTGAGGGAGCAAAGTGAAGATGACAGGAGGAACTATCCAGTGGACCAGCTAATGAGGTCTGATCTATGGTCTGATTTGTCAATGGAAGAAAGCTAATGCTCTTTTCAAGCCACCTGTTGTCAATAAAACGGTGACCATCATGACCAAGCTCAAGGAGATGTGGAAGCAGACAGTGAGCTTTTCTCTTGGGAGAAGCAAACTTGATGCCAAAGAGAGATTAATTGTCAAGTTGGACAAGTTATTTGATATTTTAACTTGCAAGTGCCAGATTACTAGTTGTGAGGGGGCAGGTTGTGAGGGTTGTGTGATGCAAGCCCACGTTAACTGTTGCTGCAGCAAAGACAAAAAGATTCCTGTGAAAGGTGCGGCTATGTGGCGTAGTGGGCAAGGCGCTCGCCACGAAATCTGGAGACGCTGGGCTTGCCTGTTCGAGCCCAGCGCTCCACATTTGCTTTCAGTTTAGCTGGTCGTCCGTACTAATACACATTGGCCGTATTAGGGGGTGGGAAACTGATGGGTGGGGATCGGGCGTTGTGGACAGCGACTCCTACAGGTCGGTTGGTGCGCCTGCGCAGTAGAATCAGGAAGTGTCGGGGGCAGCGTGAGCCTCCCACGCGTTACTCCTCGCCACTGAGAGATCGAGCTGCGCAGGTGAAAAGATGCGACTGCTGTTACCTCAAGTACCGGAGGGGACTTGTGCTATGTATGACTTAGTCCACATTGCAGCCGGCTTGTGGGAGGCAAGAAACAGCGTTCGTGACAGGGGAGGGTTGAATTGGATGATACGAAATTGGGATGGGAGAAAATATAGAAAATGGGAGAAAAAGTGGATAAAAAAAAAGATTCCTGTGAAAGATATTGCCTACATAAAGGGACAGAGGGAAAAGGTTGGAAGTAAAGGACCACACCAAATGGCTGGACCTGAGCACAAGAGACAGGTGAAAACATTGGAAAGGCAGGGGATGGAAAAGAAGGCAGAGAAAAGGAGAAGGGGCAAAGAAGAAAGCTTTGCAGCAGCAGACAAGGTAGCCAGGAAGGATGTTGAGAGCTTCCTTACAGTCCCTGAAGTTGAGCTCATTCCTTATAATATTTTATTTTCAGCTTTTATAGTTTTACAAACACACATCAAGACAAATCACAAACACAAAGAAAATAAAAAATAAATAAAAAGAACACAAACAGTATGTTGCCAGACACTGTCACATCAATGAACAAACATACACCATGTCATATGCTATACACTAAGGACGCAAGGGGCTAATTCTCTGACATATATACACACATTACATATATACACATACACATATATATACATATATATATATGTATGTATGTATGTATACATATATACATACATACATACATAGTACAGAAAATACACAGGAGGACATTGAGAAGCACTTATGTTCTAGCTAAGCATTCCAAAAAGGGACCCCATATCATATAAAATTTGTTCGAGGTCTCAGACCTACTGTGACGGATGCTTTCCAGCTGCAGAGAGGAGACCATCTCAGTGAGCCATCTTTTAAAACTTGGAGACGACGTGTCTTTCCATTCCTTAAGGATAATTCTTTTGGCCACAGCCATACCAAACATCAGGGCCTCCTGCTCATTGTAAGGTAATTCCGCAGTGTTAGCTGAACAGCCGAGTAGAGCTAGAAGGCAGTCTGGGGAAATCTCTCTTTTATACACCTTGGTGTACCAGTCAAAAATGTCTACCCAGTACTTAAATAGCTTGGGACAAAACCAAAACATATGTGAAAGATTACCCTCTGCGGACATGCAACGATCACAGAGAGGCGATACAGAGGGCTAGATTCTATGCAGTTTGGTTTTAGAGTAATGTAGTCTGTGAATGACCTTAAACTGTATAAGTTGGACTCTGGCATTAATAGAACATTTATGTATCCTGCTAAGTCCCTCCTCCCACATCTCATCAGAGATTTCCATACTAAGCTCTGTGGACCATACATCTTTAATGTGGTCGGAGGAAGCCATAGATTGGACAGAGAAATATGAAACAAAATCAGGTGTTTTGAAACTGGTGATCGGCTCATGAGATTATAAAACTGGTAATCAGCAGGACATGTCTCAAAGTCTGGGATATTACTGCGGACATCATTTCTAACCTGCAGGTAATGAAAGAAGTGTGAGCTTGTAAGATAAACTTAGACTTAGGTTCGTTAAATGAGGCAAAGTGACGATCAACAGTATAGATCTTTGATAGTGGCCAGTCCCTTTCCCTTCCATAGTGAAAAAACAATATCAGATTGACCAGGGGGAAAATTATGATTATCATAATTAGTTGAGCTCATTCCTGAAACTGACCCTGCAGCTTCAGCAAAGCTACGGAAAAATTATGCTGAGATTCCAAACATCGCCCTTGCTAGTGTAAGGTATGGCATAGGGCTAAGGCCAACTGCAGCTATAGCAACTGCAGCTCTGATTGATGCAGGACTCATCTTAGAAGATGCCAGGGGTTGGCAGAGGGGAGGGGGAAAGGGTATAAGCGGGTGTGGCACCTACGGTAAAAGGGTATGGTAAAATCTGCCATTTTTAAATTAGATTCATGATGTAGATTAGAGTTATCTTATCTTAAAAAGTAACTGTATTTCAGATTCATTCTGGCACCTGTGTATGACCAAGGGGTTCAAATGGTAAAATCGGCTATTTTGAAATCCAAAATGATGTAGGTTAGAGTTATCCTATCCCAAAAATGAACTCATATTTGAATTCCCCATTAAGAAACACATAATTAGACACCTTGCATGTTAGGATTTCCTTCAGATTCATGTTGGCATCCATGTACAGTATGGCCAAGCGGTGATAAATGGTAAAATCTGCCATTTTGAAATCCAAAATGATGTAGGTTAGACTTATCCGATCCGAAAGATTACCTCATATTTGAATTCCCCATTAAGAAACACATCATTTAGACACCTTGCATGTTAGGATTTCTTTCAGATTCATGTTGGCATCCATGTATGGCCAAGGGGTGAAAAATGGTAAAATCTGCCATTTTGAAATCCAAAATGATGTAGGTTAGATTTATCCAATCCGAAAAATAATCCCATATTTGAATTCCCCACAAAAAAAACACATATTTTAGACACCCCACTCGATTGATTTTCCAAAACAAAAAGAGTATGGCCCGCCCTACCGGGGCGCGGCCCCATGCCGCAGCCCATGTCTGCTCCCGGCTGCCCTTGGAGGGAAGGACGATGGGATGGGTCAAGCGCAGAGAGGCATTTCATCGGCGACCCAATGCATGTGTGTGTATGTCGCCCATCTCACCTGTGTGTGTGTGTGTTGATCTGCATGACAAATAAAGACTTCTTCTTCTTCTTGGAGTCGGGTGTTATGTGCCTTGAGAGGTTATTCCTTCATTTCCCCCCTGCCCATGGAGTCTTGCTAGTCCCTGGTGTTAACCCTTACACTTGCACACTACCAAATAGTTAACCCTTTCACTGCGACAATACAGAAGGTTAGCCCTTTCACTGCCACACGACAAAGGGTTAACCCTTTCACAACCACATGACAGAAGGTTAACCCTTTCACGACCACACGACAGACAGTTAACCGTCTGTCGTGTGGTAGTGAAAGGGTTAAAGAGAAGGGAACAATGGATCAGTCTAGAACCAGCAGTGAGAACAGAACAATGGACTAGTCTAGCACCTAGCAGTGAGAACAGAACAATGGACTAGTCTAGCACCTAGCAGTGAGAACAGAACAATGGATCAGTCTAGAACCAGCAGTGAGAACAGAACAATGGATCAGTCTAGAACCAGCAGTGAGAACAGAACAATGGACCAGTCATATACAGTAGAATCGAGTTATAAGGTCACTGTGTCCCTACTGCAGCGCGGCATGCTGGGTAAATAATGTCCAGGTGAGATAAGCTGTGTGTTAAACAAAGAAAAACGGGTTCACTGTGAAGCACTGATTAGAGAGAGAGAGAGAGAGAGAGAGAGAGAGAGAGAGAGACACACACACACACACACACACACACACAGAGAGAAAGAGACACACATACACACACTCACTCACTCACTCACTCACACACACACACACACACACACACACACACACACACACACACACACACACACACACACACACACACACACATACACAAATCAAATCAAATTTATTTGTAAGGCCCGGCAACACACGTTAATGTCCTCATGGGCCGGACACGTCTTCTTTAAACAAGTCAAGAAGAAACATCACAATAAGTCAAGAACAAAACACCATAACACCATAAGGTCCAACAAATTTTAAATAAATGCAAAATGAATGAATGAATGCAACACTCCCAGACATACCCCACGCGAAGGTAAGGAAAAACTCACTAAAACCTAGCAATAGGAAAAAATGCACCACAGGCAATGTGGAGGAGAGAAACCTTAGAAGGGCCATTCAAGGGGGGGATATCCCTTCTTAGATGTCGGTGATAGTAGTGTTGCAGACGGACAGTTGGTAAGCATGCACTCATGTGTGTAGTGAAACACAGATGAGTGCATGCAATAGCAACTGAACATTTTGAAAAATGTAAGATAGAGCTGATAGCAACACACACACACACACACACACACACACACACACACAGAAAGAGAGAGGCAGAGATATATAGGAGAGCCAGAGAGCTGTATGAATGGTGACAAGTCAAGCCAGTCACTAGACACTGAGCAACCACACCTTCCTTCCTTCTAATGCTAACAAACATTTGTTTTCTGTTTTATAAACCATCTCTCTCTCTTCTCTCTCCCTTTCTCTCATTTTTCTCTTCCTTCTTCTCTCTCTTCCCCTTCCTCTCTCTCCCTATCTCTCTCTCAAGTTCAAGTTTCAAGTTTTGTTTTATTTGTCACGTATATAGTACATGTACATTATAGTGAAATGCTTGGTTCCGTTCAACCAGAAAGTAAATGGAAGTAAATGGAAGACTAGAAAGATGGAAGAACAACAATATCTAATAGAAATGTAGTGTAA
This sequence comes from Notolepis coatsorum, assembly GCF_963971535.1. Classification (NCBI taxonomy): domain Eukaryota; kingdom Metazoa; phylum Chordata; class Actinopteri; order Aulopiformes; family Paralepididae; genus Notolepis; species Notolepis coatsorum. The sequence continues at coordinate 132,626,524 of NC_140173.1, forward strand.
TCACAATATCTTGGTGATTGGAGAATGACATTACATTGCAATACATAGTATAGACTATATTAATTACTCCATGGGCAATGAAACCTATAGCAATAGCTAAATTAAATATAAATAAATAATTATGATTATGAATCACCATGTCCAAGAGAACCGCATGTAGACAGATGATGATAACAGGATGATGTGAATACAATAGCTGATAATTAGTAATACATGACAAGAAAGCCAGTGATGGAAGATGGCGGCGTAGAGGAAGGACATACTGGAACGGGCTCCTACACAAAAATCCTGAAAAACCTGATGTATCGAACATACTCCGCCTAAACTTCAGTTTATGTCAACCCACGCTTACTAAGCACATAACCAACAAAGAAATGCCACCCAAAAGGACCGAACCGAGCAGGAAGACGGTGACATCGCCCGGCGTTAGCAATAGTGCTAGCGTGAGACCGCAAGGAGCTAACGCACCGGCTAACGGGGAAGCTAATGCAGCTAACGTCGAAGCTAACGATGAAACACCGCCGATATGGTTTACTGGGGAACTGGAGAAAGTATTCGACAAAATTCAGGGTTGAGAGAGTAACCTCCTCACTTATTAATACGGACCAGACCGGTTTCATACAAAATCGCTCATTAATAGACAACGTGAGAAGATTTCTTAATTTGACGCATTGTGCCAAATCCATAGAAGACCCAGTCATAGCGATCTCGTTGGATGCGGAGAAGGCATTTGACCGAGTAGAGTGGCACTTTCTCTTCGCTGCTCTACAAAAAATGAACTTTGGACCAAATATGCTAAGAATGATCCATATGCTGTACCTTAACCCTACAGCCAGGATACAGACCAACTCAGAGATTTCACCTTCTTTCCCTCTAAGGCGCGGTACTAGGCAGGGTTGCCCTCTTTCCCCGACACTTTTTGCGCTGGTAATCGAACCCCTGGCTATAGCAATAAGGTCACATAAAGCTATTAGTGGGATCAAGGTGGGTCCTGAGAGCCATGTCATCTCTTTATACGCGGACGACATAGTCCTGTTTCTAACCAATCTTGACTCATCCATGCCTGCCCTTATGGAAACACTGTCAAAGTATAATGTAATCTCAGGCTACAAGATTAATGCACAAAAAAGCGTGGCCATGCCACTTAACTCACTAGCCGAAAAAATGCCAAGGTCCAATTTCCCCTTCCAGTGGAACTCACAATTTGTAACATATTTGGGTCTAAAAATCCCGAACCAAATAGATAAAATTTTCTTACTAAATCATGACCCACTACTTAAAAAGGTGGAGAAGGACCTAGATAGATGGATGCAGCTGCCTCTCTCGCTAATCGGACGTGTGAACTGCATTAAGATGAACATCCTACCTAAATTTCTCTATCTTTTTCAAACCCTCCCTATATCTATACATAAGAACTTCTTCAAGAAATTACAAAGGATAATATCAGCATTCATATGGAGAAGGAAGGTCCCTAGAATTAAAATTAAAACCCTATATAATTCCCCCCAGTGTGGTGGACTGAAACTCCCGGACTTCCAACGCTATTACTGGGCTGCACAGACAAGGGCTCTGTGGATTTGGCAGAATGAGTCGATTAATTCCCCTGCCTGGAGACAAATAGAACAATGCCACACGATGGACGTACCGCTGGCCGGAATTCCTTTTATCAGGAAGTACCACACCCTGAAGAATTGTTCAGATAACCCATTTATTAAACACACAGCAAGAACATGGTTTGAGATTCAGACACATCTTGGTAGCTTTATTGCATTTCACAGGAAGACTCCCTTCCACAACAATCTAGCTTTGCCAGAATCACTTAGAGATGGCATCACCAAGAAGTGGTACACTCAGGGAATTAAAACTTTTGGGGACCTATTTGATAATAACATACTTATGTCCTTTGAACAGTTACGTGCCGCCTTCCACCTTCCAACTACTAATTTCTTTAAATACCTACAGGTCAGACACTTCATAGGTACAGGTCAGGGAGGAAACTCCACTCTTCCAAAACCCCTCCTCATAGATGATATTCTAAAAGGAGTTACTCACACTAGAGGTATCCTATCATTAACATATGATAGAATCCTGACCAGTACAGAAATTATACCCCTAAATGCCAAGAACAAATGGGAGCGGGACCTGGACTGTACCTTCGATGAAGATGAATGGGAATCACTATGTGAGTCTGCACTATCTTTTTCATACAACACTCGACATAAACTTATGCAATTTAACATTCTCCATAGAACCTATTTTACGCCGGAAAGACTTCACAGGATGAATGAGGCTATCTCTGACCTTTGCCCTAGGTGCTCAACGGAAACAGGTAGCCTGCTCCACATGTTCTGGGAATGTAACAAACTGAGACCTTACTGGGGCTCAATTTGGGAGACTCTCGAAGAGGTCACAGGTCTTGAGATCCCATGTACACCTAAATTAGCATTATTAGGAGACATGTCGGACATTTCTCCAGATAAGAGAGGCAAGGTGCGGATCATTAAATTGGCCATGATTGCAGGGAACAAGTGTATTGCCATGCTGTGGAAAAGTGCTGAATCCCCCCCCATGACTATGTGGCTTAGTGAAATCTCTTCATACATGGCATCAGAGAAAATAATGTTTAATCTTAAGAAAAAACCACGTCTCTTTGATAAATGCTGGGCTGGGTTTAGGCAATACTTAGAACAGATTACATAGTAGGTTGATGATATAGGCTATTATGGAAGCTCCCTTTTGTCTTTCTGAAGGGTATATATTGCAATGAATGATACTGTAAATGTTTTTAGTTGCTCTTTGAAGAGAAAAGATGTAATGGTAGAAATGTATGTGTTTGGTGTAGAAGTATGGGCACCTGTTAGACGGGTGTAACTGGGTTTACAAAACTCTCAAAATGTGTAAAAAAAGAAAAAAACTGAATTTGTCGAGGTCCTAGTCTGGGGGAGGGGAGGGAGGGTCTGGCCGAGTTTTTTTTTTTTTTTATATATCCTTTTTTCAGGGGGGGGGGGGGGTTAATATGCATCTATTTTTCTGTAACTCGGGGAGGGGGGGGCAGTTGGCAGCATTTCCTTTTGTATGGTTGTTGAACTGTTGCTGTTAAACTGGAAAAAAAAAAAAAAAAACCTATAAACATATTGTTTAAAAAAAGAATGAAAAGGGAACAAGGGAACTATAAAATAAATTGAAATGTAAATAAACAAGGTAAAGATAGAATTGACCGATGAACCCATGTCACCCCCTTTCCTTTATTTTTGTTTCTTTTTTAGTGAAGCACGATATATTGGCCGCTGATATAATATCGGCCGATATGGCAGTTTTTTTACACATCGGTATCGGCCCGATATCAAGATAGGGCCGATATGGGCCGATATAATTTTTTCCTTTTCTTAATTAAAATTTAATATTATTTTTTCTTTTTACATGTTTTGGCCTTAAACTGTTTCAAAATATCAGTAATTTCTGAAAAATAAGTTACAAAAGTAAAAAAAAGTATGCGTTTTGGAAAGTAGCTCTTTGTTTGATTATCATAAAAAAGTTTTTCTGTGCAGAGATGTCGACATCGGTGTCGGCCAGAACAGCAATATTAATGTCGGTTATCGGTATCGGCCACCACTTTCACATCGGTGCATCACTATTCTTTTTGATGCTATAATTAATTAATTATAATTTTTTCTTTATTGTTTCTGTCTGTTTAATTGTATTGTCTGAGATGTTTGTAAATCAAAAATGCAAATAAAAATGTAAGTTAAAAAAAAAAAGGAACACGCCAACATTTTGGGAAATTAGCTTACAGTCTTCTCCAGAGAGAGACAAGAAGATAGATACCAGTTTCCTCTCTGTACGTTCAGTAGAAAGCTATCTGGCTGCATGTTAGCCTCGCTTAGCACAATGAATGGAAGCGGAAATGTACGGGTAGCCTACACATTGTCCTACTAACACCTCTCCCGAAGGCTGCCCGTACATGTCCGCTTCCATTCATTGTGCTAAGCTAGGCTAACATGCAGCCAGATAGCTTTCTACTAATTTAAGCCATGCAGAACAATCTTGCCAGCTACTGTAGTTGCAAATCCATGAAAATAAATGTAGGCCCGCGGCTCCATATGTAAATATTCAATAAACAAAAGATCCAGAATGTTCTTGTTTTTATTAACAATACGTAACAGATGTAGATAATCAAACAAATATAAAACACATAAAACGTCAATAAAATATTGATAACAGAAATAAACAAAAAAATAAATAAAATGGTGGTTCTTACAAAAAACATTGACAGGGAACAACAAAAAAAGAACACTGATAAGCTGACATAGTGTAAGTAAACAACTTAAAAAATAAACGTGTACCGAGCATTTCACTATCCCCAAATCTTTATTTATTTTTTAAAATATGGCAAAAACAAGTAGCATGTTTAGTTTTTTTTCTTTTTAATAAAGAGAGAATAGTGCCACACAGAGAGAGAAGTTAAGATTAAAGTGATGATATTCATCATTCTGAGTCAAACTACTTTTCTGCCACGTTTGACTCAGCCTTTTTCTTTCACAACTTCCTCTCAGAAAATGAGAAAATCAAAAAATCAATGTGCAAAAGAATTTAAGAAATTAATACTTCTCGTTTTCTCTTTTACTTAATTTTTTTTTCATTTTTCATTTTCTTACCAATGCCATTCTACGGTTAAAATCCCGGCACTTAAAGGCATATGGAGACATCGTACAGGACACATAGGAGGAAAGGAACATGTAATTCTGGCACCTAAACTCACTATTGCCAAATTATCTAAGTTCTAATACACTGTCTTTAAAGGGATACCAGAACATTTTCAATTTTATTTGGTAACTAGTTAGTGCTGCCTCTCTTTTTCAATGAGGAATGCTAACATTATTTTTTTCTGGAAACTGATGGACAAAAATAGTAATAGAGACCCACCCCCCAAAATAAACAACAACAACAACAACATATAAAACGATTGGGGAAAAAGGTAAAAACAAAATAAAATAATAATAATGATAACCAACTAAAATTGAAAATGTCAAAGTGTCCCTTTAAGTAATCTTATTCTACAACACAGACTATTATGCTGAAGAGAAGCTTAGAAAAATGTTAGTCCCCCCCCTAAAGTAACTAGAAAAGCAGCAATGTCAATATTAATGAAGTGTATATTTTTTTACTGTACACACATATTGCTATACAGTAGGCTATCAGTACACTTCTCTCTTAGGGGAAACAGAACAATGGGCCTTTATGCCAGTACATTGTCAAAAAGGCCTATTAAAAGTAGCTACAAGTGTTACAAATAGTTGTGTGGGGAGACAATTCCTTCAGTGGCATTATGAGAATACATGAGCAGTGTTCTGACACACTGTAAATCTGCACAACACAATCCTCGTAAAACATTAAACAGACATTTGTGCAACAGAAAATTCCAGACAATTTCTCTAGCCCAAGGTGAAGTTATGGTTCAGTTTGCATATCATTTCTGAGGTCAAAGGTAAAATATGACACAGGAAAACATTGTGCTATTGAATTAAATGCTACAGTAAGGATTTATGTTACAATATCCAAACGTTAGAAAATATCCTGTTGAAATATGCTTCACCTAGTTTATAAACATGCCTCATCTTATATCGTGAAGGTTTATAAGGTGAAAAAAGTGTGATCTACAATTTCGAGTGATCTACAATTGGTTGAATCTAAGGCTGAGGAATTCTCAAGATACATGTCGCATAGGCCAAAATGGTTTGGCAAACATTATCAAACTGAAGTTTTCATAGTTGCATATCAACACATTAGGGTCTTTGACCTGTCCAAAGGAAACCGATATTGTGCGTTTCAGAGAAAATATGCACATTGCAGAAAGAAATTAAATAAAAAAGAGACTGAAGATGAAGATTAACTTCCATATTCAAAATACAATTTCTTGAGATTTTGCACAACAATAACAATAACACAACTTAATTGGGGGAAAACTGGCTCTCAATTATAAAAAGAAATAAAGAAACGTTTGTGTGCTACTGGTTAGCTTTGGTAGGTGATTTTTGTATGGCAACTGAAAATCATTCTTGTTTTTTTCAGGAGAAGGCCTTTTTTCTGTTTTCTTAAAAAAAAGAAATCTATCAATGATCAATGTTCAATGACTGCCATTCTACAGTATATTAGCAAGATGACTGAAGACATTAACTTCAAGAAAAAACACGACTGTACAACGGTACACTTGCATTCATACATGCTACAGGAGTTCCCCACACGGGGATGTTCACCCTTCAACTGCGGAAAAGGGAGGGAAAGAGTGCTAGAGAGAGAGGAAGAGGGAGATACGAGAGACACTCTACAAACCGTCTGTCTGGATGCCGTCTCTAAATATGACAGAATTCATTAGTTCTGAATTCAGAATTCCATGGTTCCAAAGTAGGCCTAATCACTGTCTCATAGGAGTGGGGGAAAAAATCCATACGGCATAGTATCGCAATATCTTTGTGGGAATATATCGTATCGTGGATGCCAAGTATCGATATATACAGTATATTTGCTTTTAGCTGCAATAGAAATGATTGAAATTGAGATGAACAGACTGAAAACGTACTTATTAGATAAAACCGATGTTCTATATATATTTCTAATGCAGATGTTGACAACGTGTTCTGTTGGGGACATAACTTGCAGTTGAAAAAAAAGATCATAAATCATAATACAGCAATATTGCAATATATGGTGTTAATATTGTATCGTGTTAATTCCCACCCCTACTGTCCCAGGAGTGTTTGTCTCTCATATCAGGTCGGGCACTTACTTAATCCTTCCACTGTAAAACAATTTCATAAAATATTGTATTATATTGTACTGTAGCCTACTGTATTTCAACTTAGTGTATACTGCGTATTAAAAGTGTCTTTGTATATTGAGTGCTGTAGGCTACCGAGTAGCGTGCTAAGAGTATAGTATACGTTGTCTCGTTATCGTGTCCAGTATTATTGCTTTGAGCTGTCTATTGTGTTTAGGGGAGTTGGCTGATGTTGTGAGAGGATGTGCTTTAAGGCATGGCCTGTGTGTAGGTAGAGTCCAGACACATGGAAAAGGCGAAAAGGAAAAAAAGCGGAACCTACGGCCCAATCTCAATCAAAACATTTGGAAAAAGAAAAATCCATAATTGACCAGGTGGCCATCGGGTCTTGAACATTCCAAAGTCACTTGCTGTCATTGTCAAGTCTCGTTTGAAAACACACACGTGCAGATTTCCAGCTTGTTTTTGCAACATTCCCAAACCGTATGCGGCTCCTCTGCCAAACGACGCTCTACAGTATGTTGTGCTCTGAGTGGCGTTGCTAGGTTACACTGTGGTGATGTTGTCGCTGAGTAATGAAGGCTGATGGGGGTGTTTGTGATACTCCTTTATCTTCCACAGCGTGTGATGAGAATGTTCATACAGTATCTAGCTGTCAAGTGGCTAAGTGTTTGGTTTGGTTTGAGATTGGGTTTTGTATGGATCTGATAGGGAAAGCCGAGAGCAGAATGTGTACAACCACAGGGACCTGTCTACTTGGACGCAGTAATAAAGATGTCTGTCTACATCTGGCTGCATGAGGCTGCTAGCACAGATGTTGTTTTGCCTCATGTTTTGGCAGTGAACATCAGCTAGCTAGTAAGCACAAACAGTTCAGGGCTAAGCTATTCTATCTCCATTCAGGGGTCTATCCAGCTCGATGGGCTCTCAGTTACCACAGGGGTTAGCGTACATTACGTGTCCATTAAGGTACTATCACCTCAGTATCCACAAGAGTTGTCCATGTACTCAATGTTCTGGAGACGTTCCAATTGAAAAAGGGTAGGACTGGTAGCCCTTTCTCTGTCTGGCTAAATGATGTTGCTGTCATTATTTGTCTTAACGGCCCCTGTGTGGGGCCACTGTTCCCTCACTGAAGTCGGTATCACATTTCCTTCTGTTGCCAGATGACTGTTTTTGTGAGTACTGATCACCAGGTGTGGCCTCTCTGATCTAGATGTATGTTTGTTTTGCTCTTCAGGATACATTTCAGTGGTTTCTGTTTATTTCTGTGCAATGGCCTCCTCTCCGCTGGGTCGGATGCGGTTGAAAGACAGGCCCCCTACTCCCAACCCCGCTCTCCCAAGCCCCAAGCCCAGGTCTCGTGATGTGTCCTCTGGGTTAGCCGAGGCAGCCTGGCCCCTGGTGGTGGTGGCGACGGTCGGTGGTCCTCCAGGCCCGGGGAGGATCTCTGGGAGGGGCCCCTGGAGCTTGGACTGGGAGCCAGGGCTAGTGGCGCTGTTGCTGTTGGTCAGGGGCTTGTTGGGTGTGGTGGGGCTCGTCAGGCCTAGGCTGGCTAAGGCATCTAGGGTCCCATCTGGGTCCACCATTACATTGATCACTGAGAGAGAGAGAGAGAGAGAGAGAGAGAGAGAGAGAGAGAGAGAGAGAGAGAGAGAGAGAGAGAGAGAGAGAGAGAGAGAGAGAGAGGGAGAGAGAGAGAGAGAGAGAGGGAGAGAGAGAGAGAGAGAGTGTGAGTGGAATAGAGATGATAGTAGTGTGTGTGTGTGTGTGTGTGTGTGTGTGTGTGCGTGTGCATGTGCATGTGATTGTGCACTGTGTGTGCGCAAGTCTGTGTATTTGTGTGCTTGTACTGCAGGCCTCATCACTGCCCCGTTTCAAAGGCCTCCTTAAGACCCACCTTTTCTCTCTGGCTTTCGACACCATGTAGCTTGTTGATTTCATGATCTTATTATCTTACTGTGTTGTTGTTGTTGTATCGTTTTGTTACTGTGTCCTTTGCTTTTAAATATTTTTTTTAAGTACTCTGATCTATTTAAATTTGTATTGCTGCCTATATTTACCTAATGTTTTTTTTCTCTTTTTGGTACTCTTGTTTTTTTTATCTATTTTTAGTGCTGCTTATAGTTTTTAATATGCTCCCCCTGTACAGCACTTTGTGCCCCTGTGGCTGTTAAAGCGCTTTATAAATAAAGTTGGATTGGATTGGATATGCATTATGTACTGTATGCAATATGTACTGTATGCAATATGTACTGTATGCATTATGTACTGTATGCATATTTCCTCTACTGTACCTTGGAGCTGTTTCTCCACCCTCTTCAGCTCCAGCAGAATAGAAGAGATCTCCTGTGGATAGAAGATCAATAATGATCACTTCTCACTTCACATTATACCTTCATATATCATTATCAGTACACACACACACACATAGACTATTCAAGAGTCTTGACTATTAGATAAAAGAAATAAAATGTATTAAGAACTATTCAGTTACTTGGTTAGTAGAGTGATATAATCTTATAATGGACTTGGCTTCATAAAAATGCATTAATTAATTAATTAATTAATTAATTCAATCAATCACTCTCATTCATTCATTCACTCACTCACTCACTCATCCCTTCATTCATTTTTTGATACGTTTGATAAGCAGTATTCTCTACCTTGTTGGATGTTTTTAGTTTGATAAGCATTAAGCAGTATTCTCTACCTTGATGGATGTTTTTAGTTTGATAAGCATTAAGCAGTATTCTCTACCTTGTTGGATGTTTTTAGTTTGATAAGCAGTATTCTCTACCTTGTTGGATGTTTTTAGTTTGATAAGCAGTATTCTCTACCTTGTTGGATGTTTTTAGTTTGATAAGCAGTATTCTCTACCTTGTTGGAGGTTTTTAGGAGTGGCATGTCGCTCTCACATCTCAGCTTGCTCTCAATCTCATCCCAATTCCTCTCCTTATCCTTGAACAATATCCTAGAGCAAAAACATTCATATCACAGAGAGAAGAAAGAGTCAATTCCTCACTTATAGATAGAATCCGGTCTAACGTAATGGGGAATAGAGGCAATATAGACACTACAGCACATACACTTAGGCTATTAATAGTATTCTCATGACATGACATGCATTTCTTACCAATATGGCGCAAAAACAAAGCTCATTAATTGAATGCATATCACCTGTCCATTACAATCACCTGTTGTTTGCCTACCAAGAGGTCTGCGGTGGCGATGTAATGGTGATACTATGAATAGCAGTATTCTAACGTGTTCATGGAGGGAACGCTTACCTGATTTTGCCTGCTGTTTTATCCACAGAGTTTCTGATCTTGGAGGAGAGCTGGGATACTGAGGTAAGCAGTAGGCTGTCCAACACCGCCTGAATGAAAGAACACAACAAGTGATCATTTGTAAAGAATAATCTGCAGGTCCTGCCTCCTTTAGTTACTGTTGTACTATGTCCAGCAAACCTTCAAGAATGGGGGGGGGGGGCAATGGCTCAGGTAGGGGTTCCCGGTTCCATCCCGGGCAGCGTGTGGCAGTGTCCTTGAGCAAGACACTTAACCCCTAACTGCTCCCCACAAGCAGGTTGCCACGTTGCATGGTTGCCTCCGCCATTGGTGTGTGTGTGTGTGTGTGTGTGTGTGTGTGTGTGTGTGTGTGTGTGTGTGTGTGTGTGTGTGAATGTGACATGTAAATTGTAATGTGCTTTGAATAAGATCTCATTCTGAGACCTCGAGATTGCAATGCCGGCCGAATCCTGCTAGGTGGCAGTATCGCCTACCCTTTGAAACCTTATTTCAAACTGTGTGTTACATTTTATATGGTCCGGGCGGAGAATGAAATGGGCAAGTGAAATGCTTCATTCGAGCCACTTGGAACGCGTCCAGCACACTTGATGCATAGTTTGTCCCATTTCATTATTATTATTATGTCAGGGACCCGATGGACATCAATACTGGAAATCGCGATCAGACAATTGGAATATTCATTTTGGAATACCTCCTAGCAATCATGTTGATCCAATGATTTCACATTGATCGCAATGATCATGTCACGTACTCCAAAATGCACATACTGTAGCGCTCCATAACTCAGCTTCCAGGAATTAGCCAGGATCACTCTGAAACTATACAATATTCACCACGGGATAACAAGCGAACGTATACATGAAAAAATTTACTCTTTTTTACATGTTGGACGAGATACACAGTGACTGTCAAATGAGCCATAGTATTGTCTCCATAGCTATAATATAGAATATAGATATAGCTCTGCAAACATCGTGAAACACAGTGAAAATGACCATCTTTTTAAGCGTGGCCACAGGCAGTGCAGATGGGGAAATAGCGTGCCGCTGAAACAAGTGTTAAGTTGTTGGGATAGTGTGTCTCAATCAGTCAATCAACACCTTTGAACCATTTTCATTATTTTGCAAACGATCGATTGCAAGTAAGATGATCTCATGATCTCAAATGCTTTTCACTTGTTTCAAGGAAAACACTAAATTTTTTAAGTATTTTAAGTATTTTCCTAATGTCTCCTCTCACCTCCTCTCTGTTCCACGTGCGTCTCCTCAGGGCTCGGGGCTCCAGGCTGTCCGGGGGGGCGCGAGGGCGGAGCTCCACCGGCCGCCCGTTAACCTCTGGCGCCTTATTGGTCGAAATCATGGGAGGGATCTTCCTGAAGTTGAGGCTCTCGTCGAACACCCGATCCACCAGCTGTGGTCCGTGGAGGGAGAGAGCGAGAGAGAGAATACTAAATGAGAGAACTTAAAAACATCTCCGATATGAATCTGTTTTTTTGTGTTAATTAGAAAAGGAAAAGGGGTTGTATGTGACAGCATGCTAAGCAGTTCTAAGCAGCTTCATCAGACTGGCAAGCGAAGTCTCCAGGTACAGTATAGTAAAAGAACACAGATGCACGCTCTCTTACCTCTCATGGCAGAAAAGACTGAAAGAGCAAAGAAGCAAGGAAATGTGAGCGGTAAGAACGAACAACCCGTCGCAGATCCTAACAAAGCTCCAAAGCGGCGTGGAAGCAAAGTTAGCCATCTTTGTTTTGTTTTTGCCAAAAATCCCCATCTCAATGAGTAATTGAACCCTGGACCCAGTCTTATAATCGGATGTTTCGTGAAACAGGGCGAAGACATTTTTCCAACAGGGTTTAAATCAAATTCAGCTTGTTATAAGGAGTTTTTCCCTCAAAACTAGTGGTCTGATTTTAAGACACGGTCACTTGTTTCAGCTTCCCCAGGAATACAGGGAGTATTGTCAGTTGTACTGAAATAAGTGGAATTGTCTCAACAAATTGGGCAGCTTGTTTTCCACTTATCTGAACCCTTTCACTAGGTGAACCGTCTGTAGTGTGGTAGTGAAAGGGTCAAGATAAAATACCATTCCAAACTCAATAAAATATCAAATTACTTGTTGAGATTAAAAAAGATTTAGCAGGGATGGCAAAGGAATGAGAAGAAGAGGAAGGAGAGGAATAATAGAAGAAGAACGCGGACACACACCTTTCTCATGTTATCCTGTGTGTGGGGCTGCGTGGGGCGTGCAGGGCCTACCTCCTCCCGCGTGTCGATGGCCGACCCTGGGGTGGTGGCGGCCGTGCTGACCGTGGTGCTGGGCGCCGTGCCGGAGGAGCTGACCGAGTCGATCTCGCCGGCGACGTCGTGGATCTCGCGGGCCAGGATGGCCAGGTCCTTCGCCAGGTCCTGGCTGATCCTGCGCACACAGGGGTATAACCTGTCACCCATCACACAGGGTCCTTTAAGACTGGGGAGGACAGACACATGGTATACTGTACACACAATAACTCACTGGCTTTATCTACGTACTGGAAACGTAATGCCTAACAGCAAGCTCTAGGCAAAAGAGCTCCGCTTGGTATTGCACTTTGTTTACATTTTCTTTTGTTTTTGGTCTGATGTGTGCATTGGATTGCAGTGGGTATAGAGGAGGGGTTGCTATTGTTGGCCACACCTCAGGCTCTGCCAAGAGAGGTCTGGAGAAATTCACAGTATTATAAGTTACTGAACTGCAACCCACACATCAGACCAACACAAGAAATGTAAACAAAGTGCAATAGTGACATTTACAGATTCTACCTCGAAAGGGTCTATGTGTAAGATTATCAATGGTTTTGAATGACGACCATGAATGACTCGACCACGTACAAAAAACATGAAATAAGCACAAATAAAATCATTAAACTAACTTCACCGTGGTAAAAATAAAAACCACATAATTACATGATTTGAGCCCAATGTCATCCTTTTGCCTATGAACTAGCATGAAAATGGTACCTACTGTACAAGGTCCTCAAATTGCCAGGTTTCCAATGCTACCTCTATCTTCGCTCTACATTTAGAAGTACCAGTAATGCCGGCCATATTGCTGCATCCTTGTTATGGTTTGTTATTGTTTCACGGCCCATACTAAAACAATAACAAGGAGGCAGCAATATGGCCGACATCACTGGCTTTGTGAAGTCCTCTTGTTTTAAAGCTAGAACAAAGATAGAGGTATCAACTTGAGGAAACCGTTGGAACTCTCCATTCTATGCTGGGTATGCTTGGGTATTCTATGCTAATGATGTTGTCAATTGGTAAAGTCCTTTCTCAGCACAAACTGTTCTTCATACTGGATTACCACAAGGTAATGCAAAGTCAATGGGGTCAAGCTTCTGTCTGTATAAGCGGACTGAAACGAACGGAAACCTACTCCAGTCCACAGTGCACACATAGTCGATTTCAGTTCATTTCAGTCAGCTTGTACAGACAGGAGCTGGTCCCCACTGACTTTGCATTAGTTTATGGCTAACTAGGCAGAGCTGCGGGTGTCCGGTACAAAGAACAGCATGGGTTGGGCTGAGAAAGGACTCATCATTGGTAAGTAGGAAATAGGGCTAGGGTTCCAAAATTGCGAACTATCCCTTTAAGACTGGAGACAGATACATACTATACACCTATACACAATAAGTAACATATTACTTCGTTTTTTATATTTCTGAAATACAACACAATAACCCCTATCTAATAAAACACATGAATAATTAATTAATGGTAACAGGTTATTTGTTTTGGAATCGATCTCTTTGTTACTGATGATGAAAGATGAAATATGAAGAGGCTATACCTAAATGTTACCCATAGCCTTGTTATGATTCTGATTACAGGGTTCTCCTGCACATTCTCAATTTCAGACAGACCTTATTTAAAGGGGAACTTCACACAAAAAAACAATGCAGATGTATTCTGTACATTATTACACACATGTATCCCTATATCGCAAATCTCTAAACACATTTGCACACATTCAGTTAGTTTGATAGTTACTGATAATTGTTTGAATGTGTTCTCCAGGGGACTCTAAATCCTTATGCTGAGCTGTAATTAACTTGAGGAGGATTCAGTGTCCTTCAATGACATCACTGGAGAAAATATTTAAATGTAGGGCTGTCCCCGACTAAAGATTTGGATAGTCGACTGTGATTGGCCAAAATTTGCCGTTAGTCGACAAAAAAAAAGAAAAGTAGTATTTTTTTTATCGTTCCATTTGGGCTGTGGGGGGTGCTTAATGTCTGAAGGAGTCGACTGAAGGCTTCTTGTCCTCTGCAAAAGCATGCAATTGGTCCACTGATGGATACATCTTGATATTTGTCTAGTCTAGTGTGTTCATTAGATGGGTGAAATCCTCTTTCAGTGCCTCTGTGCCTGTTTTCGTAGGCAGTTAGCCTCTGGTATGCGTGCCATTAGCGTTAGCCACGCTTCTAGGCCTCTTTTCTTTTGGAAAGAACAGACGTGAAGCCTCACCCACGACCCACGTGTGGTGCAGTATGGCCTATTTGGCCCCAGAATAGGCATTGAGACCTCGTGTAAATTCATAGCTGAATTGTCATAGTTTGGCACTGTACCGTCGAGTGGGACGTATTTCTATTAAGCAAATAGATATTCCATGCCGTATAGGCTCAGCAGTCGTCCGGGTAGGTAATCCAATGTGCAGGTCCACTCGTCCTCGCCCAGAACTCCTCGGATGAAAGCACCACGCGTGGTCTGCCCAGCCTGGTTAAGACTCTAGATAACGCGAGGAAACGATGGGGGTGCTGCTCACTTTAGAACGCTAACCGAACGATGCACCATACATAATAGACTATTATTAACTTAATAGAAATACGTCCCACTCGACGGTACAGTGCCAAACTATGACAATTCAGCTATGAATTTACACGAGGTCTCAATGCCTATTCTGGGGCCAAATAGGCCATACTGCACCACACGTGGGTCGTGGGTGAGGCTTCACGTCTGTTACTAGGTTGGAGGGTAAAGGACTAATGGACTAAAAGAAAGTTCTACTTTACTTGCGCCATATTTATATGCACGGTGAACAAATAGTACCATTCGTATTTCGGTAGCCGTATTCCTACGCGGAACCGGGGCTAGTTGGGACATGTTCGTCGGCACTATTGAACTTGACTCAAGGGGCTTGTCTGCTGGCGCCAGGTTCTTGTCCAATGAGAGAATGAACTATTATGGGCTGTAGTAGACTAAAGGGATATTCAGTGTATATGTACAAAGAATATACAAGGGATATCAAACGATATACAAATACTATTAAATATATATCCATAAATAAATATATATATTCGGTTTAATCTGATCCTTCACAACACTTTCCAAAAGAAAAGAGGCCTAGAAGCGTGGCTAACTCTAATGGCACGCATACCAGAGGATAACTGCCTACGAAAACAGGCACAGAGGCACTGAAAGAGGATTTCACCCATCTAATGAACACACTAGACTAGACAAATATCAAGATGTATCCATCAGTGGACCAATTGCATGCTTTTGCAGAGGACAAGAAGCCTTCAGTCGACTCCTTCAGACATTAAGCACCCCCACAGCCCAAATGGAATGATAATTTTTTTTTATTTAATATATATATTTCTTTAAATATTATATATATATATATTTTTTTTTTGTCGACCAATAGTCGACTAACGGCAAATTTTGGCCAATCATAGTCGACCATCCAAATCCTTAGTCGGGGACAGCCCTACAACACAGTGCGTCAGCCTATAGATGTATACCTGGCAATCTCCTCGCTGTGCGCGGTCCAGTCCCTGATGTACTCCTCTTGCTCTCTCATCCTGTGTTTCATCACCACGCCCCCTGGGCCCGTCGTCACCGCACCCCCCCCCGACCCCGGGCCGGCGGCGCCTGCTGTGGCGGCGGTGATGCCGGAGGAGGGACCCGTCGTCCTGGAGCCGCGGTGCAGGGCCGGGTGGTGCTGTCGCAGGTGCGGGGGACGTCCGCCGCCGTGCTTCGGAGAGTTCCGGTTGGAGCCAAACTCCTCCTCGGAGGTGGAGCCGTACTCCGGGGGCAGACGGCGCCACCGGCTGCTGCTGGACACTGGAGCGAGAGGGACACGTCGCGTCAGTCAGTGACGTCGTTCCACTCTATTCATGAGCCCAGAGCAGTGGTTCTCAACAAGGGGGGCGTCTGGGGACCATTATGTATGTATTATATTATTATTATTATTATTATTAGGGATGTCCGATATTATCGGCCGATATCGGCAGTAAAATGTGATATCGGAAAATATCGGTATCGGTTTAAAAAAATAACAGTTATTATTATTATTATTATTATTATTATTTATTTTTGTACATTTACTTAACCTTTATTTACCCAGGCAAGCAAGTAAGAACAAACAAGATTTTATTTATTGTCAAAAGTATGCATAATGTTGTGTTAATTCCACAACAAGAGATATGTAATGTTAATTACCTGAAATTATTCCGTTTTTTTGGGGGGGGGGAACCCTGCATATATCGGTATCGGTTGATATCGGTATCGGAAATTAAGAGTTGGACAATATCGGTATAGGTAAAAAAGCCAATATCGAGCATCCCTAATTATTATTATTATATATATATAGGCATATATATAGGCAATATTATTCATCTTTTAAGTTTCACTCGTTATTTCATTCAGAGGACGTATAATGATGCAGTGACTGTGTCTCCCTATCTTCAGTAAAGATAGTTAGGGAAACCTGGACTAAATCATGTCTAGCTAAATTAGTAGAAAAATGGTAACCACTGCGCTCAGACAGGTGCGTAGCCGTAGTCCAACATTAAATAAGTTAAAAAAAATGGAGTAGGGACCGCACTCGAGGAAAATCGTTGTTTTTTTCATTTTAATATGCACAAGTTGTAACGCACAAAACGTTTTCAGCCATCCGGCCTTCATCAGTGTGGCAGGGGGCGAAATTAAAGCCTGCCGCCCGCCAGGGGCGCTCAGTTTTTACCTTTGGCGCTTGCCACTGAGAGCCCTGCCCGCCGTGTGGCGTGTGGACATGTAGTTCATAGCGATACTCTTATTTTGAAAATCTGTGCGGGTCTCATTTCCGGCCCAAGCGCAGCTAGAGTCATAATATCGATGGCTCCGGCAGTTAGCAGCATTCGGTTCGTATGATATTCTTATTTTGAAAAAAAAACGTGGCAACGAGTCATATCCGCCCAGCCCTGCAGCGGGATACTATTGGCTTCTGCTCGTATCAACACAGAGCGGCCCGCAGCTCTAGTGCCACTGCTAACGTTAAGCTCTCAGAATTGTAGCAGCTCGCCTGCAGCATCTAGTGCTAACGTTAAGCTCTCAGAATGGCAGCAGCTCGCCCGCAGCTCTAGTGCTAACGTTAAGCTCTCAGAATGGTAGCAGTCTGCTCTAGTCTAGATTGGACCTCCATGAGCTGCATAATACCTCCGTTCCCTCGTTAGCTAGCTCGCGTTAGCTAGCTCACTTAGATCGATCTGTCCCAGTAAACTAAATTGTCTTAACGTTATCTACCGGGCTAGCAGTAGCTACAGATAGCTCCTGATATCAATGTCTTATAACATTGATTGAATGCGTATTCTAGCTGAGGGCATGTTGAATGTGATTTGACAAAATAACCGTAACGTTAAAATTGGGTCCAGCTGCATCGCCGGAGAATCCTTGCATGCTGAATGTAGGGTCTAGCTGAATATAGGGTCTAGCTGCAGGGCCGGAGAATCCTTGCTGAAGCTGGAGGCTACTCAAGTATACACACAGACAGTGGAGCTGTTTGCAGATAGCAAGCATTTTGACTTATTGCGTGGTGGCGATGTCTCGCAGATAATACAACTACAAGTATGATTATATAATATATATTTTATTTAAAAAAAAAATTATATAAAATATATATATGTTTTTTTTTAATCAAAACATTTTTGGCAGGTAAGAAATATGCTTGGCGGGTAGACTCTTCCCATCTACCCGCCACTGGCCGGTGAGTCAAAAAGTTAATTTCGCTCCCTGAGTGTGCGTTTGTGCGTTACAACTTGTGCATATAAAAAAATAAAAACGATTTTCCTCGAGTGCGGTCCCTACTCCATTTTTTGGTCCCAGGGACAAAACCTTATCAAATAGGGGTATTTGGCCTAATGCGTCTCAATCTGGGGGTCCTTGATATGAACAACGTTTAGAACCACTGCTACATATTGTGAGTAAGAGAGCCCTTGTAACAGAAACAGACGCTGGTTTGGGTTTTTTTATATTCAAGTGTACAGTATGCTACATCACTGATGTTTAGGTTACTAAATATCCATGTATATCCGTATCCTGCTACTATGGTGGTGGGCTACTATGGGGCCTGTTTCTGGACAAGTTCATCTTTTGATTAAGTCATTACTTTATTACATGAATTAATATCTGGTATTCAAGAAAGCACACGATGCTCACAAAGGCCAAAGAGCTCACAATCAGAAAGCACACGATGCTCACAAATACTGTAGCTGACGATGATGATTGCATGTTTAAAGCCAGCCGATTTCGAAATAGAATCTCTGCTGTGAGCAAACCCATTATCCAAAATGATTTGTGTGCAGATATGTGTATCAAACAAGCTCGATTCAATCTTCAAATATTCACTCCCACTTGTGTTTTCCCTTTGTCATGATGACGTGGGGAGAATGTGGAGAGTTTTCATCCGTTTTATACCTTAATTGATTGAAAATAATTAAGGAACATTTTTGGTTTATGCACGGCACCAAGAATATTTTAGTGATGATAAAAAACCAATTGTTGCGACGGAAAACGGAGCAAAAGCAAAGGCAAAAAAAAAGAAAAGAAGGAAAACCTTGTTAATAATCCCGCCTCCTGAATGCAGAGCCACCAATCAATCAATCAATCTCTAAGAAAACCGTAAACTACCACATCCCACAACTGTCACACAGTAGCACCGTGATGATGTACAACACCAAGCTCTCTCTCGCTCTCTCTCTCTCTCTATTCTGATTTTAAAATCACATTAATGAGGTGCCACTAGTAAGTGTCCTGAATAGATATTTCCACAAGGTGGAGCACCTTTTCAAAACACTAAGGAATTTGAGAGCTTTCCCACTGTGTACTTAGTTTTATTAGCACAGTCACAGAGGGCTCAGGGACAAGGGCTTCTTTCAAGAAACTAGCCTAAATCAAATTTTAATTATTTATTTTCCAGCACCTCTTTCTTCCCTTGTATTGTATTTCTGTGTAGCAACACACCACACTTTTCCTTTATTAATGATGTCCTTAACTGCCAGACTGCCCCACAGCCAAGAGTAAAAAAAATAAAAAACCTTTACAAACTGCAAAAGGCACGGCTAATTGATCTAATTGAGCTAGTTTTGATTCATCAAAACGAATTCACTGCTTGTGTCCCCCTTCTGACATTACAGAGGGCAATCATTCTGAACAGCGTGTTAATCTGAAGACTTCAAACCCTAGGCGGAGTACCTATGTCATTTCCCCCCCAGCTTCTCAGACTACCAAATCCATACAGAGACTAAAAACATGTCCCCTGCTCGTGTGGCAGACGGCACCAAATCACATTGGAGTGAAAATGTCTTAAGAGATCAGTGAGAGAGAGGAGCATTAGGGTCATCATCACTCTATTACTTGGATGGAGGGAGGGGAGGAGGGGGGATATTTATACACAGTTAACACTGCAACACACAGCAGACCTGGGCAACGATACAGCACTATTCCTTCACTTTCTTTCCTTTTGGGTATGTTTGATTCATATTTCATAGACATAGAATGAGTAATGAATAGCCAGTATTGTGACCCAAGTCTGACACACACCCTATGATGCGCGCACACACACACACACACACACACACACACGCACACGCACACGCACACGCACACACACACACAGCCCCTGCGAAAGCTCTATAGTTGTGGTACAGTACCCAGAGACTCCTCCTCGTTAACACCACCCTCAGGCTCGGGCTGAGGGCTCTCTGGACAACGAAAACCAACGCACACAATATTCGTCACAACACAATGAAAATGTTTCAAAGACTTTCACATCAATACTACACACACACACACAGTATACAGTATACACAGTATACAGTTCTCTCTCAACAGTACGCTGATGTGTTGGCCTCTATTGTGATCACTCCTAATTCAACTGAATTAAAATACCTGATGATGACCAATTTCTATATGGTCTATATAAGTAAAACATGGCAGGGAATACAAAAAATCAAAAAATCAAAACAGCTGGCCAACCAGTAATCTAACATATAATCAGGGGTGTAAAAAGTACCCAGAAATTATACTTAAGTGAAAGTATGGGTACCGTCTCAAAATCGTACTCAAGTAAAAGTCTAAAAACACACTTGAGTAAAAGTAAAAAAGTTTCTACTTTTAAATGTACTTAAGTACTAAAAAGTTAAAGTAAAAACTTTTTTTCTGACTGTATATTCTTCTGATAGCAGGTGTTTAATCAAATCCCCGTTTCTAGTCTTGCACAAGGACCAATCAGCATGGGTATGGGCGGGTTAATTTTCCATTGACAGGGATTTGATTGGCTGTTTTTAAATAAAGTGCGGCCGCAGGATTAATAACGTTAACGTTAGTTCGGCCAGAGAAACAAATATACTAATTAAAATGGTTGGACCTGCGAGATTTGTACTTTGTAGGTCTGCATTTTAAATGCAAGGAGTAAAAAGTATGTTTTTTTTCTCTGAAATGTAATTGAGTAAACGTACAAGTATACAAACCTAATAATACTTGAGTAAAGTCCCCAAAAACAGTACTTAAGTATTGTAACGAAGTACAATTACTCAAGTACTTACACCCCTGCATATAATAGTATAGAAACAGAGACGAGATGAGACCTCATCAGGGTAATGATATCTGAAGGCAGAAATTGTTTCCTATAAAACTTTCTGAAGGCAGAAACTATATGTTTCTTATAAAGATTTCTGAAAGCACAACTATGTGAAAATAGAGGTTGATGGCATTACAGATTCTACCTTTAAAGGAATTTTAATTCACTTGAGTTATCACTCGTTTTAGTGTGTGACTTATTAGCTCAGCAAAATTATAACCATCACAGAGTTTGTTATCCACATCCTGACCTGTGACCTCACCTGTGGGAGAGCAGTAGCCCGAGGTGGTACTGGTCCTCGGCTTGGCCTCCGTCAGTTTGGACACGCTGTTGGCCCTCATCCTGGGCGTCAGCCTGCTCTCCGTGGGCGTGGACGAGCGCAGGCCCAGGCGAAGCGCCGTCTCGGCGGACAGGCGCGGCGAGGAGGCTGAGCTCCGCGTCGTCACCATGCACTCCGAGTCGCTGCGGGCCGATGAGATGGAGCCCACGCGGTTCCTCCTGGGCTGAGCCAGCATGTCGAGCCGCGTGGGCCCCTTCCGACCCGACGGGGGCTTGGAGGTGGAGCTGGTGGTGGACACCTCCGACGCCACGGACAGCCGGTCGGCGTCGGCCAGGTCGGTGTCCGAGGTGTCCCCCAGGCGCGCTCGGCGGAGAAGGGAGGCTCTCGTGGGCCGCGGCTGGGGCAAGGCCTGGGCCTGGGCCTGTTGTTTCCCCAAGGACGAGGCGGTGGCCGCCTGGAGATTATTACGGTTGGTCCTGGAGGAGGATCCGTTGTTGGCAGAGCTTCTGGACGATCTCCCCTCCAGTTTGGATTGGAGGAGGTCGTCGGTGGAGGTGAGGGAGCCGCGGCCGTACGCCGAGCGCCCCAGAGGCCCGGAGTAGCTCTCCTGGTCCGAGGACAGGATGTCGGAGATGGGGAAGGAGGAGGTCTGGTCGTCGTCGGTCAGGTCCAGCGAAGGCTGCCGTGTTCTGGAGGAAGAGGGCGGCTGCACGGAGCGCCGCGCCTCGGTCCGACTCGTCAGCTGAGAAAAGATTATTTGCAATTTGAATGTTTGTATAAATACAGTTTTCACCCTGCATATCCCTCATAAATCACATGCGTTTCATGTCATTTAACACGTGTCATTTACGAGAGATAGATAAGAGCTCTGAGCACATTTGCAGTGCGCCCTCTGGAGCATGGAAGGGCTCAGTGTCGAGCTCAAGGACACTTCAAACGGGATCAAACCTGTGACTTTCCACTTAAAGTGCCATCTCTCTAATAAGTACCACGCCATGACGCCCACCCCCCCTGCCGCCCCAGCGGCCCTAACCCCTCATTCACTCATTAGTAGCTCAGATGAATAATCTGGGCTGAACTGCACAACACATGGTATCATTTATTAATTAAGTATTAAACACTACAAGTTGTTGAGATCAGAGGCTCTGTGTAGGATTGTTAGTAACTGTCTAACTGTACATATGGCTGTTTACACTAGTAACTGTTTACCTGCATATGTAATTGTCTCCACCAGTGACTGTCTAGTTGCGTATATATCTGTTCCCACTAGAGGGCGCTCTAGGCGGAGCCACCCAGGTACTCCACCTTATGAGGAGTATAAAAGCATAGGTATACTCCCATTTCGTTCTCTCCCCCAATGTCTCTCAGTGAGAGAAGACCATGTATGTTACTGCTGCTCTTTCCATGTGAATAAAAGAAACCACGCGAGTTCAGGCTCAAGATAGAAACCATGCCTCTTGACCACATTATTGTCGCCCTATAGCCGAATTCTGTTAACACAAGTAAACACATACAAATCACACAAGATGACCATGGAAAGTAATAATAACCATAAGATAACACAACATGTCAGCGGCGCACTAAACGAGCCCAGTCACACACACACACCTCTGTGGGCCTGGTCTTGGTCTTCCTCTCCAGGCGCTCGCGGGCCGTGGCGCTGGCGCTGGTCTTGGACGCGGTGCTCATGTTGCTCTTCTCCCGGTGCAGGCTGCTCAAGGACCGCCGCTTCTGTCCGGCCGCCGCTCTCCTCTCCGCCTCCCCGGCCAGCTGGCTGGTGGTGCTGGCCGTGTCCACGTCCGACTCGGGGGAGACGGAGCCGGTCCGAGGCGGCGCGTAGCAGCCGGAGCCCTTTGAGGCGGCGGCACTACTGTTGTGTTTACCGGCCCTCGGGTCCAGCTTGTTCTCGTCTCTCAGCTTGGCCTCCAGGAAGGCCATGACCGCCTCCGTGTCCTTGAGCAGCATGGCGGTGTCCATGCTCCCCACCGAGTCGCTGCGCTCCCGCCCCCCGCCCGCGCCGCCGCCGCGGTTGATGCGCGGTATGAGCTCGGCGGGAACGTTGGCGCTGGGCTTCTCCACGGTGAAGCTGCCCTGGCGAACCAGGGGCTTCCCCGACTTCTCCCCTCCCTCACTGCTTCCTCCTCCTCCTCCTTTCCGCTCCTCCGACCGCTTCCTCCGCTCGGAGCTGCTGGTGTGGTGAGGGGGTTTGGACGGAGAGGAGGTGGAGTTGGCGTGTTTCAGTTTGCCGGGCATCTCGACGACGTCCTCCATGGGTGTGAGTGACTCGCCGTCTCCCTTGTGCTCCAGGTTGCTCTCCTTCTCCTGGGGTTCAGTGTCCTGTTTCTCACCGATCTCTGACCCCCTCAGCCCCAGGCCCTTGGCTCCGGCCTTGGCCCGCGGGTCGTCCACGGGAAGCTGCGGAAGGGTGCGGCGTTTGCGCTCCGTGAGGCTGGAGCTGGAGCCAAAGGCATCGGCTTCTGGACGAAAGGATAAAGAAACCTTACTTACAGATCGGAGCTGTTCATTTGGAATACAAAACACACACTCATACGCAGACATTGATACACAAAAAACATCTCAAGAATTTATTTTGTCAAAATTACAACAACTCTTAATGTGGGGAGGGGGGAGAATTTCTCTTGTTTCAATAATGACTGATTATTTCGAGGACTTTATCAAAACAAGCAACATTATTTCCGTTCGGCTGCGGCAGACGCAAAGAAAACCATTCCAACCAACATGTTTCACAGCATCTGTGGAAAAGGTCACTCATAAATCTCTATATAGACAGAGGAACTTTCTCACAAGACATACTACAGGCCAATGAATGAAAAATCACCCTTATTCCAATATATTGTCACTTGTTTTGACAGATTTCTTGAACCAAGTTCAGTTGTATTAAAATGATCTTCCCCAATCAACATACACATTTTTTTTGTAACTTTATTATATGAAAAGCAAGACATTAAAGGATGGGTTAACTTTTTTGCATTCAGTGAAATTATGGCCTGTACTAGTCAACGTCATGCCAGACAATGTTTGTATAGGGCCTGGGTGGACCTGTCCTTTTAGATTCAATATAATGCATTAAATGAATTGCTGAGATGGAGATTTTGGTAGTGTACAATGTCTAAATAATTTCAAATTTAGAAGACTAGGGCGGCTAAGTGGCGCAGTGGGCAAGGCGCTCGCCACTAACGCAGGATATGCTGGGTTCGAGTCCAGCTCTCGGCGTTGCTACCAGCTTGGCTGGTCGTTCATACTAACACAATTGGCAGTGTTAGGGGGTGGGAAAGCTGGTGGGTGGGGATTGAACGTTGTGGACAGCGACTCCTATAGGTCGGTTGGTGCGCCTGTACAGCAGAATCAGGAAGTAACGGAGGCAGCGTGAGCCTCCCACGCATTACTCCTCGCCACTGAGAGATCGCGCTGTACAGGTGAAAAGATGCGACAGCTGCCTCCTCGTGTACCGGAGGGGACACGTGATGCAAGGCTTCGTCCTCACTGCACCCGACCAGTGGGAGGCATGGTCTAGCAACGTTCGAGACAGGGGAGGGGAGAATTGAAGGGCAGAATTGGCGAGGCGAAATTGGGATGGGAGAAAAATAGAAAAATAAGGAGAAAAAGTGGAGTAAAATATATATATATTTAGAAGACTAGTTACACAGGTATGCATGCATTCAAAATGCTCTGGAAATTTATGTTTTTTTTAGTTTTTTTTAAATATCCCAGCAAACCAACATATACTGTGTTCCATTGGGTCTGTTCAGATCCGTACCTCTCTCTTTGTGCAGGAAGGCGGGCGTCTCTGCTCCTGAGCCCTCTGGGTCAGTTCTGGTATGATTGGCAGCTAGGCTGGCCCACTGAGAGACCCAGCCCGGGTCCCCTGCTAAAGCCTAGCGGTGGGGAGGAGGAGGAGGAGGAGGAGGAGGAGGAGGAGGAGGAGGAGGAGGAGGAGGAGGAAGAGGAGGAGGAGGAGGAGGAGGAGGAGGAGGAGGAGGAGGAGGACGAGAGAAGAAGAGTAAAAAGCAGTTAAACAAGTGGTGACAAAGCGCTGAGCAGCATGTACATACATCACACTAGTATGATGTCATCCTTTTTCTGGGGGAAAACAGGAGTAAACAGGGGATAGGCGGCGTTTGTTGCCAATTTACAACTTCAGGACAAAACATGCCAAAGAATATCAAGTCCCATAAATAGTATGTATCTCTTAGTGTTAGGTCACCTGGAAATACTGTACATGGGGGACGGAAGACGGGGGCAGGGGGGGGGGGGTGGGACTGAAGGGTCGTGTCTGAAGACGATGGCGCTGCGTGGGGGGAAGAGTGAAGGGTCGTGTCTGAAGACGATGGCACTGCGTGGGGGGAAGAGTGAAGGGTCGTGTCTGAAGACGATGGCGCTGCGTGGGGGGAAGAGTGAAGGGTCGTGTCTGAAGACGATGGCACTGCATGGGGGGAAGAGTGAAGGGTCGTGTCTGAAGACGATGGCGCTGCGTGGGGGGAAGAGTGAAGGGTTGTGTCTGAAGACGATGGCGCTGAGTGGGGGGAAGAGTGAAGGGTTGTGTCTGAAGACGATGGCGCTGCGTGGGGGGAAGAGTGAAGGGTCGTGTCTGATGGCACTATTCTCATTGCTCCTCAACAGCTCATCAGATCATGATGACATTTTAAATGTGTTGTCACTTTGTGATCAATATGATCCTACTGATCAATATGTAGCTACTATTTAGATTTGGACAAACTGTGAGACCCCGGGAGTGATGCATTACTTCTAAACGATTTGTCTGATTTGTACCAACTGTTTTCACCATTAGGGGCATGGTCATAAGACAGAATTGAGGATTGGGGGGTGTTTCAGGGATATACCCCGCTATTGGCCGCGGACATCACATTTATAGGATTTTGCGGAAAAACGTCAACATTTGCTGCTCATCTTGCAATTCTAGAACTCAATAGCTGTCAGTGGTGAGTAGTGTATCTTCTTGCACCATCATTAGAATGCTCAAGTATCTAAGCCCATTAGATCATACACCTGAAATGGTTGATATGTTGGATAATAATTTTTCAACATTTGAATGAAGGAGAAAATCCACTTGAATCCACTTGAATTAAATGAATTGAAACAGAGTTCTGGGCATGGCTAAACTGTGTGACCCTCTCCCGTCAATTTAAGGGAAGTTGCCTGGAGGGGGAGGGGCGTGCGTCTCCTCGTCCTCCTATGATCTAGGTCAGACAAGGCTACTCCCTGGAAAACACAAGGGACCGACTGACTGACTGACTGAGTCACATTAAGGCCACTCGAGCGTGAGTCTCGACCTCACTCCTTTCTCATACTCCAGAGAGACAGAGAGGCTCGATGGAATACGACGTTACTGTTTTATATTGTATAATATTACAATATACCTAAGAATATAAATCAGAACGACTGTGAAAAAGGGAGACAGAAAACGAGAAAGGGAGTGTGTGTGTGTGTGTGTGTGTGTGTGTGTGTGTGTGTGTGTGTGTGTGTGTGTGTGTCAGCTAAAAGTCTGTACATTTGGAGAGAGAGGTATATAGAGAGGTATATAGAGAGGTATAGAGAGAGAGAGAGAGAGAGAGAGAGAGAGAGAGAGAGAGACAGATAGATATATATAGAGAGAGAGAGGCAAAGAGAAACAGAATTGGACAGAGTTATGTAAACTCGTACTAAAAAGCTGTCTCCTACCTCCTTCCCCGCGTCTCCTATCTCCTTGCCTCCTCCTGTCAGGTCCAACAGCACAGAGGTGTCCCGGCTCTGATTCTGCTCCACGCCGAACACCTGGGGGAGGCAGACAAAACATCACAGTATCAACACTGTGCTCCAGATCACAGGGGCCCAGGGCTCCAGATCACAGGGGCCCAGGGCTCCACATCACAGGGGCCCAGGGCCCAGACATCCATGTTCATCACTCATCGTCTTGTCAGTGCGATCAGATTTGTCATGATACACAATTTTGTTTGTCTAAAAATAATTAAGTCAAATTTCTCACAAAAATGTATTTCTGGAATGTTTTGAGAATGTCAACAGAAAAGAAGTTTAACGTTGATATACTGTATCACAATTCCAATTATCATGCAGTGCAATGTTATGAACATTGATTTGATTATCGAAACATTCTTTTTAAATATGTGATTTTCCACACTTGAGATGATAGCATCATATATCATCATATATTGCATGTCAATGTCAATGTCTCTTTTGATATTTTTATTGGTTTTTTAAAAGATTTTTCACATACAGTTACTTACATTACAAAACACACATTGGGACAGAAGGGGGGGGTTCCTCCAGTTCATCTATGCCGTCATGCCAGCAAAAACAGATCAAAAAGAAAAACAAGCAAAAAAAAAGGAAATCTAACCCAGACAGGCACTGGACAGTACTGCACTTGCCTCGAGGCTCGAGCCCATTCACATGTAGGCATACATGTATATACATATATTATTTTTTTCTATCCAAAGTCTGTCCATACAATGGGGCATTGGGCTTTTAGAAGGATCTGAGAAATTGTAGCAGGAAAGTAGTCCAATAGTGGGGCCCACACATCCTGAAAGGAGGCGTCGTTGCCTCTATGCATTGCACAGAGTCTTTCATGGGGTAGCACACCGAAGATCTCTCTGTACCACATCTGTATGGATGGAGGCCTATCCTTAATCCAGTTTATCAAAATGCATTTCCGGGCTGAAAGCAGAAGTTTATCAAATAGTTTGAATTGTAAGGGTGTCAAATTATTTTCCTTTGATGGGAGTCCCAGTAAAAAAGCTCCTGGATCCTTCTTTATTTTCACCTTGAAAATGTCGCTCAGCTCACGTGCCACTTGGCCCCAGAACCTGGATATACACTTACATTCCCAAAAGTAGTGATAGTAGGTGCCCAGATCTGTTTGACATTTCGAACATAATGGAGATATTGAACGGTCCATTTTGTTTAGTAACACAGGTGTGATGTGTAATCTGTGAAGAATTTTATATTGTGTTTCTCTTAGTCTGTTACAAGTATAAACCTTTTTAACTGAGTCAATGGCCTCCTGCCAGTCGTCTTCAATATATTCAATGTCAATGTCAAAACTCAGTTTTTAAATGATATCCCCGGCCTAAAACATTTGATATGTTTGAGTTAAAATCAACTTGCCATCATTCATTTAGAGTTTTAGACAACAAAATTTGTACCATGACAACACAATATCATAATTTCATCACAATATGACGCTGTTGAAAGTACTGCTTCATGTAACACCGCTCATGAACAGCTGTTTGTATACATAAATCATTATACAGTATAATTATTCATAACATTATTCCCCAGGCCTCTTGACAAAAACAAACCTATCTGAGGTTCAGGCTAGGGCTGGGCGATATGGCCAAAAATTATATCACAATATCGATATCAATAACGATATCATATCATTCGATATCTATAATTATCGATATTGTTATCGAAAAGTTTTTTTATTTATTTTTTACAACATATGTATGTTTATTTTGCAGCAATTCTTTGTCGTTGCCGCCATCTTTAGTGTTACATCCCCTCACACTCCAGTTCTCAGGCTGCAGCTGTTTTTAAAGCGAAAGTAAACAGGCTTCTCTGCTGGCTGTGGCTCCAGGGGAGTTGAATAGTTCTGGCTCTGCTAGTTTCTTTTCTATCTTTTGGCGCTTTTTTGGTGGACAAACCACTGCACATGTGCACCGTGACTCGCGACTGGAGACTAGCTCTGCTAGCACACATAGCCTACTGTGTACAGACGGTTTCAAACTGTATTTTAAATTAGAAAGCAAACAAAATAAATGGACAAGAGAAAAATAAATCTCAATTTGGTCAGTATTGTCATTTGGATTGGGTGACACGTTTACAAATGACTTCAACAGATGGTCCAAAAAAAATCATTACAGGCTTGTGCGTCAATAATTAAAATGAATATTTTACCCAGAATTAACTTTATCAGCTCCATGCTCCCGTTACCTCCTCCTGTTGGTTACTGGCAGAAATTGCACTCTACCTCATATAAATTAGTTTGGAACAATAAACGCCCGCGCTTGAAGAGATCAACTGCCCAAAGAAGTAAACTCGACGGAGGCTTAGCATTTCCAGACTTTAAATATTATTTTCAAGCTTTCTCTCTGAGACCTCTGATCACTTGGTTTGACACTCAAGCAGCCGTGTCTTGGCGACCATTGGAGGAGAAGATGGTGTCCCCACATAGACTTCAAGATATTGTGTATACTAACATTTCAATTAAGCAATGAAAATTACAATTTGGCCCTCTTATCACACATGTGATCCAGACTTGGCGTGACACCCAGAAAGCATGTACTAACCGCCATAAATGGCACACGCACTCCCCTCTATTTAATAATAATTATTGGACAACAACCTATTAGGTACCCTAGATGGGAAAAGAAAGGCATCCACACGTTGGGGGATATCTTCGATAACTCTGGTCTCCGTTCTTTCCAAGATCTATCCAACGGATATGATCTCCCCGGAACCTCCTTTTTCTTTTATTTACAAATAAGAGCAGCTCTGAGGGCTCATGGCGTTCCATGGGACGTTCCACTAGAGCGTCACCGTTTTCACAAATTATTTTATGACAAAGAGACATCGAGAGGCTTCGTTTCTGACTTTTATCGCCATTTACTTATGTCATCGTATAACATAATGGGAAAATGTTACCTCCCAGCTATCAGATATTTTCTCTCTGACCATACCTGTTCTGCCTTCTGTATTGTTATTGAATGATGTTTCTCAATTACCGACCTCTATACATGTGAAGAGACTCATTCTAGCCGGCCTCACAGCCGCCAAAAAATTTATTGCCTCAAGATGGATACACCCAGATAAATTATGCCTGAAGGTATGGATTCTCACTTATCTTGATGTGATTTATCTGGAGAGATCCACTGCATGGGTTATAGGGGTTAATGAGTCGAATATCGCGATCTGGATAGCAGCGGTTGCAAAGATAAAAGAATGCATATAAATTTGGAAATGTTTTATTACTAAATAGTGCATTGGGGATGTGGCTCACGTTGAGGCCCTGGGGTGAGCGGGGATGGGGGGGGGGGGGGGGGGGGGAGCGAGATAGAATCCATGTGTATCGTTTTTCTTTTTTTGGTGTCTTCTATAACTGGTTATGTATGTTTTCTGGGCCCCTTTGGTTGTGTCAGAAGGTCACAGGCCCTTGGTTCGGGGCCTCTGCGAGTCGTGGTGTTAAAGAGGCATGATGCTTTGACTCGCTGGGGTGCCGGACTCGGGGCCCTCGAGGGTTGGGGATCGTGGCTGCGGTGGGTGGTGATGGAGGGGGCTTGGGATGTTAACTGTACGGTCTGTCTCAATTATTGTCTAGTCATTGTTGTGTTAAGTTAATGTTTTGGGATGTCTTTTTATGTATTATTATTATTATTATTATTATTATTATTATTATTATTATTATTATTATTATTATTATTATTATTATTATTATTATTATTATTATTATTATTATTATTATTATTATTATTATTATTATTATGTTGTGAGATGTTTTGTTTCATGTTTGAAAAAATTAATAAAAAAGATTTGATCACAAAAAAAGTATTGTCATTTGGACAAGCAAAGCCATTACTTTAAGTTGCAGGCAAGAAAGACAAGTCTGTCCACTGTCTCTGGTTTTAACACTGCCCTGTTGCAAGTCCAAAAAAAGAAAAAGAAAAATTATTGATTTTTTTTGTTTATTATCAATCAATATCGATTATTAAAATATATCGCGATAGGGCGGGTACGTGGCGTAGTGGGCAAGGCGCTCGCCACAAATGCGGAGACGCTGGGATCGCCTGTTCGATCCCAGCGCTCCACATTGCTTTCAGTTTAGCTGGTCGTCCGTACTAATACACATTGGCCGTATTAGGGGGTGGGAAACTGATGGGTGGGGATCGGGCGTTGTGGACAGCGACTCCTACAGGTCGGTTGGTTCGCCTGCGCAGTAGAATCAGGAAGTGTCGGGGGCAGCGTGAGCCTCCCACGCGTTACTCCTCGCCACTGAGAGATCGAGCTGCGCAGGTGAAAAGATGCGACTGCTGTTACCTCAA
Organism: Notolepis coatsorum; assembly: GCF_963971535.1. Taxonomy (NCBI): domain Eukaryota; kingdom Metazoa; phylum Chordata; class Actinopteri; order Aulopiformes; family Paralepididae; genus Notolepis; species Notolepis coatsorum. Next base: position 132,657,847 of record NC_140173.1, read on the forward strand.
GTACCGGAGGGGACTTGTGCTATGTATGACTTAGTCCACATTGCAGCCGGCTTGTGGGAGGCAAGAAACAGCGTTCGTGACAGGGGAGGGTTGAATTGGATGATACGAAATTGGGATGGGAGGAAAATATAGAAAAATGGGAGAAAAAGTGGATAAAAAAAAAAATATATATATCGCGATAATTATCGTTATCGTTTTATCACCCAGCCCTAGTTTAGGCACTGGTGATAATGTTGAACACAAGTATTGCTCTACACTTGATATGCCAGCGCCATGGCAACCGCAACGAGTAATCACACACACACACACACACACACACACACACACACACACACACACACACACACACACACACACACACACACACACACACACACACACACACACACACACACACACACACACACACACACACACACACACACACACACACACACACACACACACACACACACACACACACACACACACACCGCAATGAGTAGTCACACACACAGATAATGACTAACCCTAAAAGGAACCCAGACTCACACTGACTATAGCGATGTGACTGGTAATTATACCACCCTGCCCTGCTAAAGACGCCATCTCCATGCAACACACAGCATGTCTATAACGGGCTGTGCTACTGTAACATGTTATATGAGGAAGACTAATGCCTGTAGAATTATTCATACTATCTCTATAATCATCTTATATTTGGCCTAGACCTCCTCAAATTTACAAGATGTCCTCCCTGCATTTGGAATCTGGCGAGCAGAAATTAAGCAACATAGTGAACATCTGCCTCCCAGACTGCAGCTGTGCTCCGCTTTGTTGCATCCCTTCATCGCTACGCACGGTTGATTCCTAGGCTACGTGTGATGTTGGTCAGGTAGGGAAATTACTACCAGGTAAATGCTGGAGAATCTCTCTTTTCTTGTTGTTTGTCTGAGGGAAGAAACAGTTATGATTGGAGGATCAAGAAAAGAGGGTGGGGCTTGAGATATGTCAATCGGAAGCGTTCACTGTGGCTGCTAAGCCTCTCTTTCTGTCAGACACTTGTGCAGCTAAACCGATTGGAGGTCAATTCAAAAGAATCTATTAGGCGGGTCAATGTGAATAGTGGCTGTTTAAGTTTGGTATCTCAACGGTCCCCCCCCAGCCTAATGACTGACAGATCCATTTTGTTTTTTACGTCTCACACTTATTGAAATTAAGTCTGCATAAAAGCATCAGCTACAGTAAATACCAATACAGCAAACGCCTGCAAACACCAGCAACTAGGACAGAGAGACTTCGGCTCAGCTTCTTCCCCCAGGCCATCAGAGCCTTGAACACTGAACTCTCCACACACAAGCACACACGAGCACACACACAACACACACACTGTACACGCTCACACACTAGCAGCCACTTTAACATGAGCACACACACACTCATGCTGCACACGCTCACACTTATGGTCACTTTACAAAAGGAAAGGTCACTTTAAGAATAGTATAACTTGAGATTGTATAATATAGCATAGGACCTAGCATGTCCTACCATGCTCTGTAAATAACTCATGTACATATACCGATAATGCCCTACTTTGTTTACTTGTTTATTGCACAATGTCGTTCTATTGGATTCTTATTATATATTACTATTGTATTATGCACAATCGTTGCGGGCAAGACCCCCCGCATTTCATTGTATACTTGTATGCCGTGACAAATAAAACTCTTGACTTGACTTGACTACAGGCGACATGTAAAATGAATAGATTTCCGAACCTAGTACAGAGAATTCAGAACCACCGTTGGTGCCACTTCAAGACACGCTTTCATTAGCCATGAAAGAGCGGCGCTCTGAAGCGCATCAAGAGACGGAAGGCGGCTATAGTGTTCAGGCTCCCCGGAGGACTGCTTAATAAAAGAGGGGCCGGTGCTTGATGGAGTGTCTCTCCCCGGGCTGTTGCATAAAGAGCATTAACTTGACCGGTGGTGGGATACAGTGCTGGGTGTAGTAGTGCTGTAGCGGTGGTGGTGGTGGTTTATTCAGCTGCTACAACGGACTCAAGGGACTGTAAACCCTGTCCTGAAAGTGCAGAACAGGCAGGTAATACAGCGGTGGGGGGGGGGGGTGGGGGGGGTCACCTTGTTCTATAGCCTTGTTAATCGTTGAGTCAGATTCTCCTTTGCCAAATTGAGGAAGTACTGAAAGTCAGGCAAAGAAGAAAAGACAGCAGTACTTATTTCAAACTAGACTTGTGTCTCTTGGTCAGTTTTCAAACTAGACTTGTGTCTCTTGGTCAGTTTTCAAACTAGACTTGTGTCTTGGTCAGTTTTCAAACTAGACTTGTGTCTCTTGGTCAGTTTTCAAACTAGACTTGTGTCTTGGTCAGTTTTCAAACTAGACTTGTGTCTCTTGGTCAGTTTTCAAACTAGACTTGTGTCTTGGTCAGTTTTCAAACTAGACTTGTGTCTCTTGGTCAGTTTTCAAACTAGACTTGTGTCTCTTGGTCAGTTTTCAAACTAGACTTGTGTCTCTTGGTCAGTTTTCAAACTAGACTTGTGTCTTGGTCAGTTTTCAAACTAGACTTGTGTCTCTTGGTCAGTTTTCAAACTAGACTTGTGTCTTGGTCAGTTTTCAAACTAGACTTGTGTCTCTTGGTCAGTTTTCAAACTAGACTTGTGTCTCTTGGTCAGTTTTCAAACTAGACTTGTGTCTCTTGGTCAGTTTTCAAACTAGACTTGTGTCTCTTGGTCAGTTTTCAAACTAGACTTGTGTCTTGGTCAGTTTTCAAACTAGACTTGTGTCTCTTGGTCAGTTTTCAAACTAGACTTGTGTCTCTTGGTCAGTTTTCAAACTAGACTTGTGTCTTGGTCAGTTTTCAAACTAGACTTGTGTCTCTTGGTCAGTTTTCAAACTAGACTTGTGTCTCTTGGTCAGTTTTCAAACTAGACTTGTGTCTTGGTCAGTTTTCAAACTAGACTTGTGTCTCTTGGTCAGTTTTCAAACTAGACTTGTGTCTTGGTCAGTTTTCAAACTAGACTTGTGTCTCTTGGTCAGTTTTCAAACTAGACTTGTGTCTCTTGGTCAGTTTTCAAACTAGACTTGTGTCTCTTGGTCAGTTTTCAAACTAGACTTGTGTCTCTTGGTCAGTTTTCAAACTAGACTTGTGTCTTGGTCAGTTTTCAAACTAGACTTGTGTCTCTTGGTCAGTTTTCAAACTAGACTTGTGTCTCTTGGTCAGTTTTCAAACTAGACTTGTGTCTTGGTCAGTTTTCAAACTAGACTTGTGTCTCTTGGTCAGTTTTCAAACTAGACTTGTGTCTCTTGGTCAGTTTTCAAACTAGACTTGTGTCTCTTGGTCAGTTTTCAAACTAGACTTGTGTCTCTTGGTCAGTTTTCAAACTAGACTTGTGTCTCTTGGTCAGTTTTCAAACTAGACTTGTGTCTCTTGGTCAGTTTTCAATAGTTGAAGGATTGGATACCAAAATGTCAAAAATGTTAAAAATAAATGTCAAAAAAAGGTGCAAGATTGAAAACAAAACTACTACTACAACGTTCCTCTGAACCCTCTGTATGACACTGGGACCACGAAGCAGCTCTAAGGCAGTGGTTCCCAAAGTCGGGGTCGCGACCCAAAGGTGGGCCGCGAGCAGCCACGGATGGGCCGCGAGATGATAAAAAAACAAAAAAAACAAAAAATTAAAATAAAAAAAAAACATTTTTTTTATTTATTTTTTTTATTTTTTATTTTTTTTTGTCAGGCCACTGAACTTAGAAGCAGGCCAGGACAGTGTTTCTAGTTGTATTATAAAATTCTATTCTATTGTATTCTAAAATGTGACTATATGGTTTTATATTAACTTAATAAATAAACAAAAACGAAAAATCTACTTATTTCAACGAACATTTCAAACTAAATAACAGATTATGCACATAAAACACTGAAAACAACCGAAGCAACAATAGTATTTTAATGAGGCTATTATTATTATCATTATTATTTTGCAACAAGTTAGCCCTCTCATAAATAGCACATATAAATGAATAACTAACTTGAACTAACTTAATAGGATTGAAGTGATATTTGGCTTAAAAAATCGGTCGCCTGACAAAAAGAAAATAAAAAAAAAGCCAGACGATGTGCATTGGGCCGCGGCTCTCTGACGCCTTATTTTCTGGGCCCCGGCCTGAAAAGTTTGGGAACCCCTGCTCTAAGGCACACAAGCTTCAAAGTGAATGGGACTCGGCTGATGCATAATGTCGTGCAGAGATAGAAAAAAAATTGCTTTTCAACAGAGAGGCTGTGATATTAATCATTATGACACTTCATTGTATCTAACTATAAAAGAATGAATCTCTGTCTGTCTGTGTGTGTGCGTGCATGTCTCTCCTTCGCATATCTCGAGAATCAGATCGGCTTCACGCTCGGTGGGTGTTTTGCTGAAGACCCAAGGAGGGGGGGAGGGGTTTGGTGTCGAATTTGGCCAGATTGTGGCGCTATAGTGTGTGTGTCTGTCTGTCCTTCTCATATCTCAAAAAACGTTCATCAGATCGGCTTCAGGACTGTGAGGACCCAGGGCTGTCCGGTGTCGAATTTAGTGTGTAATTTGGCCAGATCGTGGTGCTATATAACAACAAACCTTACATTTAGGTTTGACAGGCGTATTTCTGAGGACCCGAGGAAGTGCAGTGTCGAGTGTGAAGTTGATCGGGTGAGCGATTCTCGAGAACACTGTGAGTGGCCATACCGCGAGTCTCCACAATGCTGCAAGCAACACTTCTGGGGGGCCTGCGTTCTGAACAGCCAATTGCTTCCGAATGGCCACATCATGAATTCACAAGCAATTAGCCCGTTCCAAAAATGTACGGCCATGCCCCCAAACAGGGACTGCACTAGTAAAAAAAAACATAAAAGAAAAAGACTATCTCCCTCTCTCTCACCCTCTCATTCTCTTCCTTCTCTCTTTCGTTCCCTATAGGATATAAATTGTCTAGGTCTATAGGATAGAATCCTGAATTGCTATCTAGTCGACTGCTATCTATTATTTAAGCAGCAGACAAAAGAGAAAGTCAGCGCCTCCATTACTGTGGCTGTTTCTCTTCTGGCATCTGATTAAAGCAGGCTGGACCCAGGCGGGTCACAGAGAACAGTATTCTCAATGGCGTTTTAATATTCGCCAAAATGCTTGATTGTGATTGGTCAATAGCGCTCGGTTGCCCCTGACGGCGGTCAGTTATTTCTCGATAACTGACCGCTGTCATGGGCAACGCGCAATAATGACCGCTGATACGGGTAACAGAGCGCTATTGACCAATCACAATCAAGCATTTTGGTCGCAGTCACGAAAGCTAAGCTCAGCATATGCACAGCTGCACTCATCAGTGCAATCAGACCACACACCTGCCGGCTGTCGGCGATGACAGAGGAGCCACAGAACAACTGCGTCTGCATTTGATCTCGTCTTGTCGATGGTGTAAAATGAATTAGGTATATTGTTATAGTAAGTTAGCCATGTAATAAGCGGGATAATGTATAGCTATACTCAGTCATTGTCGCAAAATAATTGACCTTCACTGCGTTTATATTCCAGAACTCCGTATCGGTCAATTATTTTGCGACAATGACCTCGTAGCTATACATTATCCCTTACATAATCATCAACCGTACCTTATCGATCATACGCCGAGCCTCCTCTTCCTCCGGGTTCCTCTTCTCCAGCTCGATGGTGTAGGTCCCCTTGTCACTCTGGTCGTCCTCCACTTCTCCCCCGGCCGTCCCGGCTCCCCTCCCCACAGCCGAAGCCTCTTCGCTGGGGCCGCTGGGGCCGCTGGGGCTGCTGGGGCTGCCCGTTTGAAGCCCCGTGCTGGCCACCGAGCTCCGGCCGATGCTGGGGTCCTCCGACCGCTGCTTGAGGAGAACACGGGCGGCCGTGGGAGCGCCCGCCGCCACCGTGGCTGATATGGGTGCGGGGCCTCTACCTGTAGAGAGAGTGGAACGGACAGTGAGCAGAGGGATGCGGGGAACTAACCTAAAATTCTCAATTCACAATGTAAAAGTAGTTTAACTAGACCCAAAACTACATTCCAAAATGTATATACAGTATGAATATACATGTAGGTAAATGTACGAATAGCAACAACTGAACTGAAAGAGTTATGTGTGGGTGTGTTTGATTTGCATTGAATTTAGGTCTACCGCCCCAACTACGGCAACATTAATTACTAGTGTTAAACTAGTAATTGAACTGCATGTAGTGAACTGCTAAAGGGCTAGATCCACAAAGAATGGATTGCATGGAGCAAGTTGCACCCTTACTTACAATTCATTATGAATTGAAAATGGGGGACCCTGATGTAAACAAGACGAAATAACAATTGTGTGTATTGAGCCGTACTGTATTGTACCCATTCTGCAATCTGTTAATAAAATTTTCATTCAATCAATCACTGTGCAGATTGATTGATTGAATGAACGTTTTATTAACAGATTGCAGAATGGGTACAATACAGTACGGCTCAATACACACAATTGTTAAGGGGATGCAGACCAGAGAAAGACTTTCGTCTTGTTTACATCAGGGTCCCCCATTTTCAATTAATAATGAATTGTAAATAAGGGTGCAACTTGCTCCGTGCAATCCATTCTTTGTGGATCTAGCCCTAAGTGTTGTAGCAACGAATCATCACTTTAGCAGAAGAGCTGGTTTGAACGTTTACTTTAGTATCTTCTGATATTGTTCTGATATATGGTCCTCATCCTATTTGGTGAAGGTGCACAAGTTCAATGATTTAGACCACTCTCACCACGACACCACCCAGAGATCACTCTCACCACGACACCACCCAGAGATCACTCTCACCATGACACCACCCAGAGATCACTCTCACCACGACACCACCCAGAGATCACTCTCACCACGACACCACCCAGAGATCACTCTCACCACGACACCACCTGGCAGAGACCACTCTCACCACGACACCACCCAGAGATCACTCTCACCACGACACCACCCAGAGATCACTCTCACCACGACACCACCCAGAGATCACTCTCACCACGACACCACCCAGAGATCACTCTCACCACGACACCACCCGGAGATCACTCTCACCACGACACCACCCAGAGACCACTCTCACCACGACACCACCCAGAGATCACTCTCACCACGACACCACCCAGAGATCACTCTCACCACGACACCACCCAGAGATCACTCTCACCATGACACCACCCAGAGATCACTCTCACCACGACACCACCCAGAGATCACTCTCACCACGACACCACCCAGAGATCACTCTCACCACGACACCACCCAGAGATCACTCTCACCACGACACCACCCAGAGATCACTCTCACCACGACACCACCCAGAGATCACTCTCACCACGACACCACCCAGAGATCACTCTCACCACGACACCACCCAGAGATCACTCTCACCACGACACCACCCAGAGATCACTCTCACCACGACACCACCCAGAGATCACTCTCACCACGACACCACCTGGCAGAGACCACTCTCACCACGACACCACCTGGCAGAGACCACTCTCACCACGACACCACCCAGAGATCACTCTCACCACGACACCACCCAGAGATCACTCTCACCACCCAGAGATCACTCTCACCACGACACCACCCAGAGATCACTCTCACCATGACACCACCCAGAGACCACTCTCACCATGACACCACCCAGAGACCACTCTCACCACGACACCACCCAGAGATCACTCTCACCACGACACCACCCAGAGATCACTCTCACCACGACACCACCCAGAGATCACTCTCACCACGACACCACCTGGCAGAGACCACTCTCACCACGACACCACCCAGAGATCACTCACCACCCAGAGATCACTCTCACCATGACACCACCCAGAGATCACTCTCACCACGACACCACCCAGAGATCACTCTCACCATGACACCACCCAGAGATCACTCTCACCACGACACCACCCAGAGACCACTCTCACCACGACACCACCCAGAGACCACTCTCACCACGACACCACCCAGAGACCACTCTCACCACGACACCACCCAGAGACCACTCTCACCACGACACCACCCAGAGACCACTCTCACCACGACACCACCCAGAGACCACTCTCACCACGACACCACCCAGAGATCACTCTCACCACGACACCACCCAGAGATCACTCTCACCACGACACCACCCAGAGATCACTCTCACCACGACACCACCCAGAGATCACTCTCACCACGACACCACCCAGAGACCACTCTCACCACGACACCACCCAGAGATCACTCTCACCATGACACCACCCAGAGATCACTCTCACCACGACACCACCCAGAGACCACTCTCACCACGACACCACCCAGAGATCACTCTCACCACGACACCACCTGGCAGAGACCACTCTCACCACGACACCACCTGGCAGAGACCACTCTCACCACGACACCACCCAGAGATCACTCTCACCACGACACCACCCAGAGATCACTCTCACCACGACACCACCCAGAGACCACTCTCACCACGACACCACCCAGAGATCACACCGCCATTTAGATCTTCTATATTTCCACACAGATAAATTGCAATGCGGCTGATTTACAAACGCAGTACATCACCTGTGCAGCTACAATGTTACGTTATGTAATACGGTAACATGGATGGTGTTCAAGTCGTGTCACCTGAGTCTGAGACCGTGTGGATGGTTGCAGAGGTGGAGATGCTGAACACTTTGGGGTGGGAGGGGGGCTGGGGGCACAGTCCCTCCCCGCCAGCCCCCGCCCCCAGCAGTGGTGCAGTCTGGGAAAACGAGTAGGATCTGCGCTTGCGGTGGTTCTCCTCGTCGTAGAACTCGATCATGAAGGCGGTGCGGGGGACGGCCCCCCCGGCTGCGGCAGCACAGGTTACGGCGACCGTGCCGGCTCCACCCCCTCCGCCCCCCGTCTGTCCGTGAGCGACTCTCAGACGCTCCTCGAGGGCGTGGCGGCGGCTGGCGAAGCGCAGGCCCGGCCCATTCTCCGAGTCGCTCTGGGTGCCATCCTCATGCTTGCTGCCTGTAAGATCAGTCAGAGAGAGAGAGAGAGAGGTTTAGGTTTAGGTTTATTTTATTTGTTCAAGGGGGACAGTGTACATTAATAAAACATTTTACAAATGTAAATGCACCCAATTTTAGCCAAAAGGCTAATTTCCATTGGCAGTCCCCCTGCCAGAAGGTACAGGCTAAAATCCTGTGTAAAAAAAAGGGTTAGCAATAAAAACAGAATAAAATCAAGAGAGAGAGAGAGAGAGAGAGAGAGAGAGAGAGAGAGAGAGAGAGACAGAGAGAGGGAGAGAGAGAGAGAGAGAGAGAGAGAGAGAGAGCATGGTTGAGTTACTCTGTAGATATTGAGGATAGGGCAGAAGGTATTAGGCGATGCTGTATCAGAAAATGTCCCCAATGACACCAACAATTTCTTTACAATATAGCTGTAGTTTTAACCCTACATGGAGGGTTACATTTACATTGGCATTTAACAGTTGCTGATGCTCCTATCTAAGTGTATACTGTGTGTGTATATATATATATACTAGCAAAGGACACCAAAAGCACAGCTGGATCACACTGGATCCACAGAATTACAGTGCTGCCAATTACTTTTTATCTCTAAGCCTCAATGAATCTAAAAAGAAATCACATTATTTGTGCATGCAGAAAACACCAAAAGCAAATGACTTTTGTTAAAAAAAGAATCATCCAAGGAACTTTGAACTGTGACCTCAATCTAACCTCCCCCCCCCCCCCCCCTCCCCCCTTACCTGCCAATAAGAGCCCTTAAACGCACAGCGAGCCAGCTTGTCTACACGGCGTTACCGCTGTATGTCTACGCTTCCATCACAGACAGTCTCTTAGTGGAGTTAGCCTCCTAGTGCTGTGCAACGGGCAGACAGCGTGCCACACTAATCCAGACATGCCACCCACAATGACGCTGGGTCTACCTCCCCCTCCACTGGCAGAGAGAGGAGAGGAGAGGGGGATGGGAGGAGGAGGAGGAGGAGTGGGATGAGAAAAGAAAGTAGGAGGCTGGAGGAGAGAGGAGGGGGAGGCTTAGGGGGAGCAAAGAAGTGGAGAGGAGTGGGGGGAATGAGAGAGGTGGAAGTAGTGGGAAAAGAGAGAGGGGTGGTTGAGAGGCAAGGAGTGGGAGAGGAAGAAAGAGGAGAAGGGGGGCATGGGGGAGGGCATTCTTTATGATGGAGGCTCAGGAACAAGCTACGCCACTGGATCTGACAGCTAGGCCCACACACACACACACACACACACGCACACACACGCACGCGCGCACACACACACACACACACACACACACACACACACACACACACACACACGCACACACACACACACTCAGTCAGTCAGTCAGCCCTAGTGAAACATTCTGCCACTCAGGGTAACAGAGACACACACTATTGCTGCTGGCCCAGTGGATGCTACTGTAGCACTAGACTAGAGCCTACTGCCAGTGTGTGGATATGAGATTAATAGAGCAGGACGTGGGTTCCAGTCTCAGGCCAAACCAAACCACCATACATATCTCTACTTTCTTTTTCTCTCCTCACCGTTCACTGTCTGATGAGGACAAATACATTTCATTTTACCCACAATGCATCAAATTAAAAGAAAGAAAGAAAAAAGAAAGAAAGAAAGAAAGAAAGAAAGAAAGAAAGAAAGAAAGAAAGAAAGAAAGAAAGAAAGAAAGAAAGAAAGAAAGAAAGAAAGAAAGAAAGAAAGAAAGAAAGAAAGAAAGAAAGAAAGAAAGAAAGAAAGAAAGAAAGAAATGTAGGAAGCCACTAGTGGCACACCACTCCAGGATCTGCCTCCTAACGATGGAGTCAAGCAGAGACAACTGATTCCAGCTCTAATTTACCGCAATTTGCAAAAACGAGCTGCTAGTAACTTAACCATCAATGCATTAGGAAAGGGCTTCTACTCATCACCAGCCACGTTATTGAGAAAACAGTTAATAACAGTTCTTAACACTAACTCTAAACCAGTTCCTTATCTGAGACCCTTTTTCATTATGTTTAATAGGCCCTATTTCCAAATGACTAACAGGCTTACTTGGGAAAACCTTCGTCCAAGTATAATAATAATATAATAATGCAGGACCTGCTCAGAGGTCTTTAATTGGCATGCAATTATCCTCAACACACGCACACACACCGGAACACACACGCATGCATTGTCTCTGTAGGCTCGCCGATGCGATTCGTCTCTGCGATTAACCAATCCCGTCGTCCTTCCCCCCCAAGGGCAGCCGGGAGCAGACAGGCGTCAACGTGAGCCGCGCCAGGGGACCAATCCAAGTGCTCCTGTCCGTCTTCGTCAAAGACGCCACAGCGTTAGCGATCTGTTGTTGTGCATGTTTTTCCATTGGGTTTATCTTATCGGGGGGGAAACCCTTGAGAGCACGGGGAGAACATGCAAACTCCACACAGAAAGGCCTGGGAGATACCCCACCTGGGTACCTGGCATCATGGAAACCTGGTCCCCAAGGGGGAATCGAACCCTGGACCTTCTTGCTGTGAGGCGACAGTGTTAACCACTACACCACCGTGCCGCAGTAGCACGATTAAATGATCAAAGCTATGATTAAATACTGTTACTGTACCTTTACCTTAACCATTACAGTCACTGTGCCTTTACCTTAACCATTACAGTCACTGTGCCTTTACTTTAACCATTACATTTACTGTACTTTTACTTTAACCATTACAGTTACTGTGCCTTTACTTTAACCATTACATTTACTGTGCCTTTACCTTAACCATTACAGTTACTGTGCCTTTACTTTAACCATTACATTTACTGTGCCTTTACCTTAACCATTACAGTTACTGTGTCTTTACTTTAACCATTATAGTTACTGTACCTTTACTATTACAGTTACTGTGCCTTTACCTTAACCATTACAGTTACTGCACATGATTAACCTACCTCTAATTCTAAACATACCCTAAACCAAACTCTTAACCCTCAAATGGTCTATTTTAAAGTCAGGGCCGGACAAAATGTCTTTATCTTTCTACCTTTGTGGGGACATGTGGTCCTCACAGGGATATAAGTACAAGAGCACACACACACACACACACACACACACACACACACACACACACACACACACACACACACACACACACACACACACACACACACACACACACACACACACACACACACACAAATACAACGCAGCGCACAATGCAGAGGGAGAGGACAGAGTGGAGAAACAGGCGATGTCATGTGACATGGACGGGTCATGAACGGGCGTTGAACCCATGACATCACATGGATGGTACACTACATGCGGTTAGTCCTCTGGATTGTCTGGGATACACCCACAATGTAATAAATTCATTCCCAAGTTAGAGTGTCAGATTCTCACTGAAGCCCCATAGCTAGTAGTTAGTTTGGAACTAGAAAGATACCACATTTGGTGTTTAGGGTGTCAACCTTTTTGATGGATGATTTTGTCTGTTTTCCAGCTCATCCAGCGATCGACTCAGAGAGACCCCTTGAGATTTACCATTTGACCAAAAAGACATGGTTGCCCACCTCTGGTTTAGGGGAATATCGAGACTTGTTTTTCACATGAAGTCATTCATTACTAAGATAAGTAGTCAAAACAACATGCTATCAAGCCGACAAACTGAAATGATACGCAGTGGGAATGGTTGTATATGTCCTGAAAAAATTTACGTTACTGTTTTGAAATGGAAATATCAACTTTATTGTTAGTTTATCACGTTAGTTTCAACCTGGAAGCACGAAATTGGCACCACACTAGATTTCCTTTCAAATTGCAGATTGGTAAATTAAAATATTACAGAGTTGTAGAGGCACTGAAGAGCTTTTTATTATTAAAGGACCATACCAGTCTGATTTTGACTTCTCGTCATTGCCACTTGCCAGGGGTAGTCCCTGACATTAACACATTTTGTGTGCATGTATGTACAAAGTGCATGACATATTTTGGTAAATCTCAGTCTACCTTCCACACTGCCATTGATGTTTAAAAGATGTGGAAATATGGGGTGGGTGAAACTAGTAATGTTACTGTATTACTCTACTGCAAGCCATTCAAATTTGTAAAGCAACTGGGAGCACCCAGGAGATAATAACAAGCGCACCCAACTGAATAACTGGAAGTTTGAAGTGCTGGGCTTGTAGTAAATGGACAGCATGTATATAGTGCCATTTCTTTATATTCATTCAAAGCACTTACAACGTATGCCTCACATTCACTCACAGATCCTTAAACCAACAGCAGAGGCTGCCATGCAAGGTGCCAACCTGCTCATCAGGAGCAGTTAGGGATCATACCAGGAACCTTCCTGTGCCCCACAGTAGTAGAATGTTAGAGAAAGGCTGAGCTACATGAATGAATGAATGAATGAATGAATGAATGAATGAATGAATGAATGAATGAATGAATGAATGGATGAATGAATGAATTAATGATATTACCATCCAAATGGCCCATCCCACATGGGATTACATGACACACAATTACAACAACATTTAAGTGTCTTCACGGTCACTCAGCATAATAATAATAATAATAATAATAATAATAATAATAATAATAATAATAATAATAATAATAATAATAATAATAATAATAATAATAATAATAATAATAATAATAATAATAATAATAATAATAATAATAATAATAATGATAATGATAATGATAATAATAATAATGATAATGATAATAATAACAGACTTTAGGTGATGTTGTATTGTGATAACGACCTATTCATTTGTTATCTCGATATAACAAAGTCCGTTTTCTTGTGATATATAATATAGCAACTTTATAATATAATATAATAATCAAGATCTTCACTGTTTATCTTATCAAACAGACCCTTTCTTTGAACACGATACAGTGGACAGTATAAAACAAAATTTATTAAATTTAGCCGATCCTGTTCTTCAGTGCCAACACAACGTCCAGTTTCCAAATGTAAAGGCAATATTCCAGACATAATCTGGGCATGCAGAGATCTTTTCCTCTTGGGCAGTTTATATTTCACCTAATTCTCAATACTGAGTTTTGGCTTACTCCAGATCTCAACAGTCCTGTTGAAACTGCTGGAAAACAGCCTCCTTAATCCTGCCAATATTAACTTCATCTTTCTTCAAGTTCTCTGAAATAATATGTGAATAATCCTGCCTAAGGGCCACAAATATGCATATCCTAACATATGCCTAGCAGCGTTCAAGTCTCATGGAGTATTTTAAACATCAATGGCAGTGTGAATGGTGTTTAGTAATTCGGCTTAGATCAGCACACACCATTACATATATATTCACCATATCTGATGATGATGATGATGATGATGATGATGAATAGTTAATTTTCTGTCTTTGTTTACAGATCAATCAGAAACACACTTGTGTTTAAAAAAAAATATTTACATATTCAAAGTAAGCTCACACACAAAATCCAAACTCAATGACCGAAAAAAGGAATAGGCTGAAACACATGCTTATTTTTGCCTATCCTTTACAATTCTTAAAAACTAAATATACTTTAATATAAGAAAGAAAAACTTAAAATATGCTGCAAGATATACAAAAATTTTAAAGAGAAAAAAAACAAAACAAATGTTTGATGTTTTACTTAAAACTGTACTCCTGAATTATTTGATCCTTTAAGGCCTTTTTAAATCTCCCCTGAGAAGTACGCAACTTCAACCCGTCACTAAGACTATTCCACAATTTAACTCCCAAAATTGAAACACATCTAGCTTTTACATTAGTTCTTACCTTTTTACATGTTTTAAGAATACACAACCCTCTTAAATTATACTTTCCTTCTCTTGGTTGAAAGATACATTGAATACAAACTGGTAGGTTCTTACTCTTAGCACGAAAAATTATCTCCAAGGTTTTTATGTACACCATATCTACACATTTTAATGTGCAGGACTATGAATAATGGATTTGTCGATTCAAGGTAACTAGTTTCAAGTTCAAGTTTCAAGTGTCTTTATTAGTTGTCATACAGAAATACAGAATACTTTGCATGAAATGCTTCTTTCTGTTTTGCTCCTGAGAGTGTACTAGCTAGTACGTAAACAAGTGTAAACAACAAAATGTTCAATATACCTATATGCAGTATATGTACAGTATATACAGTGCAGGTACAGTACAGTGTAGAAATTGTGAGAGGTATAGCTTAGCTTGTGGTGCCACCTTGTGGTGGTGAGGTGCAATGAGGTGCAATGAGGTGCAATAAGGAATGAGATTGATTTCCTTACCAATAAATATAAAGTGTGTTAGTGTCTAAAGTGGTAAAGTGGGTGCTGCAGTGTGTTGTTTAACAAACTAGCTTTGTTTATTATTCTAATAGCTCTTTTCTGTAGTTTAATAATAGGATCTATATTTGTTTTATAAACATTCCCCCAGACCTCAACACAATATGAGTGTTGGCACAACAAGTGAAAAATACAATATATGCAAACATTTCTGATTTAACAGCTCCCTTGTTTTGTACAGATTTGGCTAATTTACCTTTGATATATTGTATATGTGGCTTCCAACAGAGTTTGTGATCTATAATCACACCTAAGAATTTTGTTTCATATACTCTTTCAATTTCGGTTCCATTTAAATTCTGTTTAATTTCACAGTCGGTAGGAACACCACCAAATACCAAACATTTAGTTTTGTTTTCATTAAGAGACAACTTATTCCTATCAAACCATTTCTTTAACTTTATCAATTCCCTTTCTACTGTTTTCAATCATTATTTTATGTCCTCCCCTGAACAAAGTAAATTAGTATCATCAGCAAAATATTCGATACTGTAAAAATATCATTTAAATAAATCTATGAACACAAAAAAACACACACACAAACACGCACACACACACACACACACACACACACACACACACACACACACACGCACACACACAAACAGCTCTTTCATGCTCTATCCTGCAAACAAAAGACCAATTGGGAGACCACAACATAACACAACACAACACAACAGAAGTGTCTGTGATTGTCCAGAGCTTTGCCCTGCTTGCACTGCCATGACTCACACTCTGACCTCTGCCACACACACACACACACACACACATACACTCACCAATACAAAATAACACACACCCGCGTGCACATACACACACGACGTACACACACACACAATGCATCAGTACACAAAAATATACTACTATAACACAGACATATGGTACATAGAGAAAAACACTGCAGAACACAAGCAGAAATTCTCACACACTGCATCAACACAACGAAGACACAAGCAGAAACATTTACACACACACGCACACACACACACACACACACACACACACACACACACACACACACACACACACACACACACACACACACACACAAACACACCAGTGTAAACAACACATGTAACCCTTGTTCTGTATATCTTGCCACAGGCCTTCAACATTGGCCGATTACAAATTTTGATGATTACACACATTTCTAGGTAAAACACAAAATCTACAAGACACAACGATCTGATGGAAATACCTTAGTATTTCAGAATAATCTAGAAGAACACGTAATCGACTTACAACAACAATCACAGTACATCACTGCCAGTGGACACAGCTCAACAAGACAAAAGCCCACTGTGTTCCTACTGCAGTATATTCATAATATCCAGTGTAAAGTACAGACACAGTGTGACGGGTCCCCATAGCAACAAGGAGGAATACTCACCTGATAGGCTGGATATCAAAAGCTTAGAGGATAGACAGCCTCTGCTTCCCTCCTCTCAATTCCTACTCATCTCTCTCTCTCTCTCTCTCTCTCTCTCTCTCTCTCTCTCTCTCTCTCTCTCTCTCTCTCTCTCTCTCTCTCTCTCTCTCTCCCCCTCCCTTGCTGCTGACACACCCCAACCTGAATCTCACTCACCTTTTTCACACACGCTGCATTTCTGTGCTGCAGATCAGGGCCGAGCATGTTTCGAACACACACGCAAAACGCACGCACGCACGCCGCACAGCTGCCGCGCATACACACGCTCCCCGAATCAGCACTGAAGCGACTCTACTACCCCCCATAACACACACACACACACACACACAGTCACAAATAAACACACACACTCAAACTGTTTGCAGCAACTCCAGAGTGTAGCCTCGCATAGAGTCTCTCTCTCTCTCATCTGGCTTGGTTTCTAACTATATTCACAGTTGTACAAAAAGCAAACACAAAAAGAAACACTCCCTCCTCCTCCTTCTCCATCCCTCCCTCCCTCTCTTTCTCCTTCCACCGCAGACAAGTCTCTCCTCTCTTCTTCCTTATTCTCACAACGCTCTCTCTCTCTCTCCCTCTCCCTCTCTCTCACACACTCAACATGACAGTACAGCCTCTCTCTTCCACTCTCTTCCTCTCCACTCATCTCATCTCTCTTAATCAAGTTCAAGTTCCGGTTCATTTGTCCACATACAAACTGTACATGACATGTACTCTGCAGAAGAAGTTAAATAGAGCAGTAGAGCAGTACTGCTCAGTAAAAAAAAAAAAAAAAAAACCTTAAATAGAATAACAGTACAAACATAATAAGAAATTTAAATAAGAATTTGAAAGATTTAGATATATTTACTGATATAGACAGATAGAGATACAGCATATACATCTTACCTGCTTCGTGTTTCTATCCAGATGTCCACCAGAGACAATACTCTCTCACTTCTCTCTCTCTCTCCATCCTACGCTCTCCCACTCCTTCCCTCTCTCCCCTTTCTCTCTCACAGTTACACCCTCATGTTATTTATCTCTCTCTCTATCTCCCTCCCTCCATCTCCCTCTCTCTCTCTCTCCCTCTCTAATCCTCTATTGGTCTCTCTCTACTAAACTCAAGCTACAGTTCAATACTTTCTGGTTTTTCTCTCTCTTCTCTAACTGCTGAAGAATCCAGCATTGGCACAGGAGTCCAGGCCAGCATAGCTCAGAAGCCACACCTAAAACTAGAAATACTACTATACACTGTACAGTCAGTCAGCCAGCTAACCAGTCATTAAGTCAGCCAGCCAGCTAACCAGTCAGTCAATCAGCAAGTAGGCTAAGTCAGCAGGTCAGCCAGCTAGTCAGGCAAAAACTAAATCAGCCAGCTCCACTTTGAAACAGCCAGTCAGCAAGTAAGCATAGTAACTCTTCCCCAGCAGTAATGAATTAATGGTAAATGGCTGCTTTTTTATATAACGCTTTACAATTTGTTACTCACATTTTTACCCATTCACTGACTCACATTCACACACCGACGGCGGAGGCAACCATGGAATCAAACCGGGAACCTCCGGATTGCCAGGCGACTGCTCTACCTCCCGAGCCACTGTCGAATTAGCGTTCCTAATAATGGTTCTCCATTATCAGCCCCTCCCCCAACACCACCTGCCATCACACATCATGAATTACCGGCCACATTTTCATTAATACACTTCCAGCAAGAGGGCCTAGCCTACCCTACCAAGCTCACTCTCTGCCTATACACAGCGTGTAGCAGCCTAACCTGCCGTCTAGTCCACTCCCACAACAGCAGTTCTCTTGGCAGAAACAGCCCACTCAGCAGTTGGCAGCTTGAAGGTGGAGTGAACAAAGACACACACAGAGGCATGTACTGTATGTTCAGCACAATGGTCAACCTTACCCCAAAGATGCATCGCAAGGACACACACACACACAAGCAGATAACAAGGAAGACAATCTAACCAGCTTGTCTCCGACCTAACCCTGTAATAATTGGTGTGTTCTTGGTGGTATTCTATGGGAGTGATAGGTAGGTAGGTAGGTAGGTAGGTAGGTAGGTAGGTAGGTAGGTAGGTAGGTAGGTAGGTAGGTAGGTAGGTAGGCAGGCAGGCAGGCAGGCAGGCAGGCAGGCAGGTAGGTAGGTAGGTAGGTAGGTAGGTAGGTAGGTAGGTAGGTAGGTAGGTAGGTAGGTAGGTAGGTAGGTAGGTAGGTAGGTAGGTAGGTAGGTAGGTAGGTAGGTAGGTAGGTAGGTGTAGCAGTGTGTAGCAGTGTGTAGCAGTGTGTAGCAGTGTGTGGCAGGAGCCTACTGTGCCAGTGTGAGATCATACTAAGCCATGTCTGTGGCTGTCAGAGCAGGAGAGAGCTAACTGTTCCTGACTGCTAGCTGCTATAATCCTCTGGGTTGAATTAACTCCCTGCTGCTAACAAAGAAAGCACTGCTTCAGAAAACGCCTGGAACAGGTTACTTTCTACGGCACACGGAAGACTGGGAGAGGAACCAAGATGATTCCTGTGTGGCCTCATTATCTCTCAATGTCCTTATTATCAAGTCATTGTTTTATGTTAGATATATTTGAGCATTTGTGAAATTTTATTGTTTGGTATCATGGCAGATAATGCGGAATGCCAAACACTGACTGGCTGACTACAGGGGCAAGCAGGGTGGCTTGGTGGTTAGAGAGACCAGGGGGTGAATTCACAAAGGGATTACGCTGCTTTTTCTGACGCAATGCCTGGGCAAATAGCCCCAAAACAAACCTTGCTTTTCACAAAGCATGCGCAAAGGGTGAAATACCGTGCTAACTGCGTTGTCATCATCATGATCATGTTCTTATGCACCTGAGTCTCCTGAACACCGTAGAGATAAACCCTGAGTCGAATGCACCTTCCTCCACTGAGCTATATGGTAACTTCCGCGCGCCTACCGCATAATACCTCCGCAATAATGAGGCATTCACCTGTAGGGTATAGGTGCGCCTTATTTAACTCTGTTTTCGTTAACCACTAATAAGCTACAAAACCAAACTGTATATCATATCAAAACACAATCTAGGGATGTATAGGAATAAAAATAAATTTGTACCAAAAAGGTGTTTGGCCCAAGGACTAGGAGATAATGTAAGCTTCTGAACACTCTGTGAATGTGTTACACAGAGGGGATATGTGAAAAGACCATTTCCCTGAGCGAACCAGTCAAGTACCACACTTTAAAATATCAATGAATGAATAAATATATATATTTTTTAAACTAGACCGTCTTGCAAAAGTGATATATAAGGTGTAAAATATAGAGAGTGCAAAAACACTTTGGGCTTGGGCTTTTTGTTATTAGGATAGAGAAAGAGAGAGAGAGAGAGAGAGAGAGAGAGAGAGAGAGAGAGAGAGAGAGAGAGAGAGAGAGAGAGAGAGAGAGAGAGAGAGAGAGCAAAATTGTATGTGTAGGATTTGATAATACTTCCACAGTGTGGTTATATGATCTGATTATGGAATATCAATATTCTAAATTAGAAGATTTTGCTGTGTATCAGTATGCAGTAGTGGTAAACATCTGAGTGTGACTGTGTGACGTGTGTGTGTGTGTGTGTGTGTGTGTGTGTGTGTGTGTGTGTGACGTGTGTGTGTGTGTATGAGAGAGCGATTGTAGGGGAGAACGGGGGACGTTGTCACACGGGTAGGTTGTCACATTCATTATATTTCACCACCAGAGGATCCTGTCTCCCATACTTTGGTATTTAAATGTCCAGAATTGGGGTCAGAGTTCACCTACATTGTCATCTTTGGAGTGAAACAGCTGAACTTGAGGTGAGAGGACTTTTTGTGTTTTTCATGTCCATTTGTAAATATTCCGCTCCTCAGTATTTTTCTTCTAGGCTTTTACACAATTGGTTTATAATGAAACAATTATTAACCTTAAAAAGTGTGACGGGATAGCTATAGTTTAGATTGTTGTTAGCTAGCTAACTAGTTGTTAGATGGCTGTTAGCCTTGATGCTATCAAGACATTCCAGTTGGGGTTGGTCGTCACATTTGATTTGGGGTTGGTTGTCACATGTTGTGTAGGCTATTATTGTTAGGCCGATTTATTGTGTTCTTATTTTGTTATATAGGATGGCCTAAAGATGTGTTTCCTGTTTATGTTCATGTTAAGATACATTAAGTTATGTATTTCTCAACTTGTCAATGCAATTAAACTTTCAAATTTAGTTCTGCCTTCTTGTCTTCTTTTTAAGATTTTCCCATTAAAACACATGGTGACAACCAACCCCATAGTGTGTGACAACCATCCCCATGATGGGGTTGGTTGTCACAATGTGTCAGAGTGTCTTTGATAGGTGATTAACTCTTTGTTACAATACGTTGGAAAATGAGAGGGATACACATTTCAAGCCAACATCTTAAGCTTCAATTTAATGTAGGAATGACTATTGAAAGATGTTTTGATGATGAGCAATTCACGCTAAAGTGTGACAACTATCCCTGTTCTCCCCTATATGTGTGTGAGTGCATGCATGTGTGTGTGTATGTGCATGTGTGAAAGAGAAAAGAAACCCAAACCCAAGAAACAGAGAGAGAGAGAGAGAGAGAGAGAGAGAGAGAGAGAGAGAGAGAGAGAGAGAGAGAGAGAGAGAGAGAGAGAGAGAGAGAGAGAGAGAGAGAGAGATAGTGATAGAACGACCCCCACCTTTCAGTCTCTTGAGGTGCATGGGCACGTCGCTCTTGATGCTCTTGCTGTCCTCCTCGGTGGACTCGGTGCGCACCAGCGCGGGGTCGTTCTGGGCCAGCCAATCGGCCACCTTGCTCTCCGAGGCCATCATGGCGGCCTGCAGGGTGCTGAGGTCCCTCCCACCTCCTCCTCCTCCAGCTCCGGCCTTCTTGGAGCGAGACCGGTGGTGGTCGGGGGTTAACTTTGACACATGGTCCTTGATGGTGACTTTCCCCGGGGAGGTGTTGTCAAACTCGATGGTGAAGGAGGCGTGGCCCTGAGCTGTAATGGGGGAGGCATGGGGAGACGGGTTTGTTTTGATGCGTCAGTTATGGTACACTATCATATCATATTATATGGTACACTATCATATTATATGGTACACTATCATATTATATGGTATACTATCATATTATATGGTACACTATCATATTATATATGGTACACTATCATATTATACATAGGTATACACCCCTTATGAATGTCTACACAATGAGGATGATTATATGGACAACATTGCTTTTATCAACTGCTTCATACAGGAGGATGTCTGTACTTGTGTCTATGTGGTTGGTGATTGGAACGCTGACATCTCAGATATAAGTTCTCTATTTGCTAGGCATTTGATTCAATTCTGTGTCGACAGTGAACTCACAATTTCCAGCCAAGTGCTTCTGCCAGCTGACAAGCTTTTCTTATATTTAGTGAAGCCTGGCACACAACATCCTGGCTGGATCACTGTATATGCACGGCCGATGCCCATGCCAATCTGCGCTCTATGGAGATTGTGTATGAGGCATCTTTGAGCCATCACATCCCCTTTATTTGTTTTATTGATTTAGACAGTCTCCCTGAGTTGACCAGGGAGGTTAATGACAGCTCTAGGGTCAAATTGGACTGGTCTAAACTCTCAGCATGTCCTGTTTTATTATGGGAAAACTGAGGCTCTTCTTAATGAGGTGTTTTTAATCGCACAATGCTATTCTGTGTTCAGATTTTAACTGTAAAGACATAGCTCACCACCATGACCCCTTGTGCCATGTATGATGCCATTGTTAGAACATTGTGTGAAGCCAGTAGCCCCTACATTACATTTTCCAATAGGAAAGCAGGTAAGCCAGGTTGGAATAAACATGTACAGCTCCCCATTATGCTGCAGCTAGGGAGGCTTTCAATGATTGGGTACTGGCAGGTAGGCCCAGGCAGGGACCATAGAAAGAATACACATGCCAGGTACAAAGCTGCCATTCAATATATCTCCAAACATGAACAACTCATGAGATCAGACTCTATGGCTGAGAAGCTTCTTAGGTGTAATGTCACTGCTTTTTGGAAGGAGGTTAAGGCCTTGAACCGAGGCAGTACGCTGCTACCGGCCATGGTTGAGGGAGTGTCTGGTGCTATCAACATACAGTAGCTGTGGAGGCCAGCATTATTCTGCTGTTTTTAACTGTGTTCAGAGTGACCCATTTCAAGTGGGAAGCATCCCCAACAGTGAGTTAGTTGGAGTTACTGCTAACGAGGTGCGTCAAGCTATAACTCAGCTTGCCGATAACAAGGCCAGTGGCCTCGATAATATTTCAGCAGAGCATCTGAAGTATGCGAGCCCCAGGGTTGCTGTCCTGCTCTCAAGTCAAGTCAAGTCAAGAGATTTATTTGTCACGGCATACAAGTATACAATGAATGCGGGTGGTCTTGCCCGCAACGATGTGCAAATAACATATAATAGAATCAACATTGTGCAATAAACAAGTAACATTGTGCAATAAACAAGTAACATGTTAGGGCATATCGGTATATGTACATAAGTTATTTACAGAGCATGGAGGACATACTCTATCTGCTTTACAGGCCTCATGACACATGGGCTGCTGCCGGACTCCATGCTATCAGTCACTGTGGTGCCAGTTATCAGGGACAAGGCAGGAAAGGTGGGGAGTTTGGGACAACTACCGACCCATTGCACTGGCCAGTGTACTTTCTAAAGTCTTAGAGAGAATTTTATTGGATCGTTTAAGTTTAAGTCACTTCTGAGAATCAGTTTGGGTTCAAAGCCAAGCATGGCACTGACCTTTGTATCTATGCTTTGAAAGAAGTTATTAATATGTATGTATAAGGGTAAGAATTCCTCTGTTAGTGCGTTTTATTGATGCCTCTAAGGCATTCGACCGAGTTAACCACCAGAAACTGTTTTTAAAGCCGAGGGAGAGGGCCGTGCCGCCTGGTAATATTATTAGAATCCTGGCATTCTGGTATGTGAACCAGACCATGCAGGTCAGATGGGGTGATACTGTCTCTGCTCCTTGTGGTGTTGGGCATGGCGTCCAGCAGGGGGGGGGGGGGGGGGGGTGTTACTCTCCCCTGCCCTCTTACATTTTTATATGAATGAACTTTCTGTACAGCTTGGCAATTGCCGAACGTATAAATGTACTGTATATTATAAACACATTGACATAAACTAGTAAAAAAAAAAAAGGAATAACCTACATAATTGCATGAAAAAGGAAGAGAAAGGTCCACTCCCACCTGCAGCGGCGATGGCGGCGGCGCCCTCCGTGTCTTTGGTGGGGATCTCGTGGATGCCGCTGTCCCCCATAAGGCCCTCCTTGGTGGGGATCTCGAAGTAACTGGGGTCCTGGCCTGGAGGGCCGTCCTCCTTGGCCTTCTCTCCTCCTCTGTGACGCCCCTCTCTGCTGTCTGACGGGGGGAAGACAAGGCGACGTCAACAAAGACCATTCTCTTTCCGTTTCTTTTCAATTCAATTATGTTTGACCCTGTTGTGGCAATTGATTTATGGGAAGAGGGAGGGCTTCCAACTACAACTACAACAACTACTACTATAGTAACAGGCAATGGACATGGAAATACAGAATGAGAGAGATAGAGAGAGAGAGAGAGAGAGAGAGAGAGAGAGAGAGAGAGAGAGAGAGAGAGATCAAAAAGAGGGGTGAATTGAGAAAGAGAGAAGTGGGTAGGGAGGGGGGCAGAGAGAGCAGCTACCAGTGAGTGACATGTCCTTGAGCAAGGCACTTAAGAGAGGGAGAGTGGAGAGAGACAGAGGGAGTAGGGAGGAGAGAGAGAGAAAGAGAATGCGAGAGAAAAGAAGGGGGAGTTGAGGGAGAGAGAGGGTAGGGATTTAGGGAGAGAGAGAGAGAAAGGAGAGCGGGAGAATTGAGAAAGAGAGAGGGGGGCAGAGAGAGCAGCTACCAGTGACATATCCTTGAGCAAGGCACTTAACCCCCAACAGTTCCAGTGGTAGCTCCTCGGAGGCCAACAGTGGAAGACATTGGGGTTGTACTGGGCAGCTCCCAGGTAAGAATATGTTAAAATCTCCCCTGGCCTGGAGCAATGAAGTTTAAACAATTCTCAGACAAGAGAAATATGTAGTCTTTCTATCTTCATCCATCTTCATGGGGCAGGACATTGGTTTATTAGATCTCTACGGCACAAATGTCACATGTGAGTGATATGTGGGGGTCACTGACTGACTAGAGGTCATCGTCGCCAGAGGTCAAAGGTTGAGAGGTCAAACTATAGGTCCTATACGAGCCAATCGAATCAGTGTCTCTCCTCTCTGCTCTGAGTCTCTGTCCTCAGAATCACTGTCTCCATCTGAGAGAGCACCCAGCCCCCTGCATGGCACGCACGTGTACACATGTGCGCACGCACACACACACACACACACACACACATACACACACACACACACACACACACACACACACACACACACACACACACATCCTAATGTACAGTCCCCTCCCCATCATATGTATATACTCTGTCAGGATCTAGGGGTAACAGTACTGTATATTTGAATACCGTTTATGTCACAAATGTATCAGTACTAAATACCTATATGTCCCTATGCCATAAATGTCATGTATGTTGTGTATGTCATGTCTATATGAATTGAAAATGGGGGACCCTGATGGAAACAAGACAAACGTCTTTCTCAGGTCTGCATCCCCTTAACAATTGTATGTATTGAGCCGTACTGTATTGTACCCATTCTGCAATCTGTTAAATAAAGTTTTCATTCATCCACACAGTGAGTCACCTAAAGAAAACACTTTGGAGGGCGGCTAAGTGGCGCAGTGGGCAAGGCGCTCGCCACTAACGCAGGAGATGCTGGGTTCGAGCCCAGCTCTCAGCGTTGCTTCCGGCTTGGCTGGTCGTTCAAACTAATACAATTGGCAGTGTTAGGGGTGGGATAAAAAAGTAGATAAAAAAAAGAAAACACTTTGGGCGGCAACCACTTCTTCCCTCATGTGTTCATGGCAACAGTCAGGGCCTCAGCGGGAGGTAGACATGATAGATGAGGCTTCACAAACCATCTGCTTCATGTGCAACTCACTGCACAAGTCACACGGCAATAGTCAAACAACAAAGCTGTGAATGTGTGAAACAGAGTGACTAGTTATGACGAGTGAGGCTGGTTCAATGAATCAAGATGACATTTGATCCTGTTTTGTATTGTATCGTTACGATATTGTTGCGCACAATTCTGTCACCTAAAAATGAATGATAACAACCACAATTCCTCTCAAAATGAGAAAATGTTACCTTTCATTATCGTGCAGTTCAATATGATGAACAGTAATTGGATTATCTATGTTGTGATTTTGCATGTGATATATATATATATATATATCAACATCTCCAGATGGTTATTGTGATAATATACATTAATTTCATATCACCCAGCCCCAGTTATGAGATATTTGTAAGGCATGGAAGGAAAATAACAATAATATAATAATAATAATGACTTGGGCTAAAAGTTCAGGATGCACTGATTTGGGTTTTTGAGACAGATACTAATAACCATGTCGGCCAATATATGATATGGTATGATATGGTATATATATGATATGGTATGATATGGTATATATATGATATGGTGTATATATATGATATGGTATATATATGATATGGTATGATATGGTATATATGATATGGTTTAAAATATGATATGGTTGATTGAATGAAAATTGTATTAACAGATTGCAGAATGGGTACTGTAACTGAGGGGTACAATTCCCTGACTGTATTGATAAGTATGGTATCATTAAACCACTACCGCTTGATGTACTTTAACTTCTGGCCATACAGTACACGATATCTAAGTATGATGAACACTTTCCCACATATGAAATCAGGTCCACACAAATATAACAGTCGAAGGTTTAATATAGCAAAAGGTATATACAACATTCACTTAATTACATTTATGATTTGAATGCACTTGTAAGGCAAATGAGTATTCGTAGGCAAATCAACACTGAATGTCCAATCTCTGGTTACGCAGGAAGCAAGTATACAACCTGGTTCTTTAGGGAACTATAGCGATGGTACTTAAGGATTATAGCGGGATACTAAAGGGGTCCTGCTGGTTGTAAGTCAGTAGGGGGGGGGGGGGGGGGTTTGGAGAGCCGTCAGCTGCATCCCATCTGGCCAACGATTCCTGGGGAGAATTCAGGTACAGAACACAGTGCCCGCAGGATCTTGATCCACAGATGAATACACTTGGGCCCTCTTGTAGACGGTAGCTGTAGGCTGTAGGTCCACAACGAAGGAGAAGCGAGGCGGCCTCGGTCTGGGTTGAGCGCCGTCTCACCTGGGCTCCTCTCGGGGGTAATTCCAACACTCACCGGCGTTGGCTGTTATCCGCTCCACAAATCAAAGCACCCAAAGCAAATAGATATTCCATGCCGTATAGGCTCAGCAGTCGTCCGGGTAGGTAATCCAATGTGCAGGTCCACTCGTCCTCGCCCAGAACTCCTCGGATGAAAGCACCACGCGTGGTCTGCCCAGCCTGGTCAAGACTCTAGATAACGCGAGGAAACGATGGGGGTGCTGCTCACTTTAGAACTCTAACCGAACGATGCACCATACATAATAGACTATTATTAACTTAATAGAAATACGTCCCACTCGACGGTACAGTGCCAAACTATGACAACTCAGCCATGAATCTACACGAGGTCTCAATGCCCATTCTGGGGCCAAACAGGCCATACTGCACCACACGTGGGTCGTGGGTGAGGCTTCACGTCTGTTACTAGGTTGGAGGGTAAAGGACTAATGGACTAAAAGAAAGTTCTACTTTACTTGCGCCATATTTATATGCACGGTGAACAAATAGTACCATTCGTATTTCGGTAGCCGTATTCCTACGCGGAACCGGGGCTAGTTGGGACATGTTCGTCGGCACTATTGAACTTGACTCAAGGGGCTTGTCTGCTGGCGCCAGGTTCTTGTCCAATGAGAGAATGAACTATTATGGGCTGTAGTAGACTAAAGGGATATTCAGTGTATATGTACAAAGAATATACAAGGGATATCAAACGATATACAAATACTATTAAATATATATCCATAAATAAATATATATATTCGGTTTAATCTGAATAATCTGAATAATCCTGAACAGGTACAATACAGTACAGCTCAATACACACAATTGTTAAGGGGATGCAGACCAGGGAAAGACTTTCGTCTTGTTTACATCAGGGTCCCCCATTTTCAATTCATCATAACATAAATTACATACATGACATACAGGTAGACAGTACTGTTGCATCTAGACATTTATGACATTTATGACATACCAGATCTACAAATATACAGTACTGTTTATGAGTACAAAAAGAGTCTAAAAAGAGAGTATATACATTTGAGGGGGAAGAAACTGTACATTGGAGGAGGTTGGGTAGGTGGGGTGGGGGTGGGGGGTTGGGTAGGTGGGATGGGGTAACTGTACATTGGAGGTGGTTGGGGGGGGGGGGTTGGGTAGGCGGGGTGGGGGGGAATTGTACATTGGAGGGGGTTGGGTTTGGACATTTACAGGGGCCTGTTTCGAATTGCAGTCTCCCGTAGGTGCTCTTTGAGAGTGGTTTTGAAAGTGGGTAGTGATTCACATTCCTTTACAGCTTTGGGTAGGGCGTTCCACATTGTTGTGGCATAATTGTGAAACGTGTTTAGTCCCTTGTTTGAGCCGAATCTGGGTTTAACATGATTTGTGGAGCTCCTTCTGGTGTTGTGGTCGTGGTATTCACTGACCTTTGGGAAGTATTTTGACATGTACATGGGTACCTTAGTGGTGTAGTGTATCTTGTAGACCAGGCCCATTGCAAGTTGCTGTATTCTGTCGTCTACTTTAAGCCATCCTAGGTTGTCAAAGTGGGCAGGGGTGAGGTGGGTTCTTGGAGTAAGGTCAAGCAGTAGTCTGACCAGTTTCTTTTGAGATGTTTGTAATTTAGTTTTTAGTGCCTTTGAGGTGCTTTGGTACCATGAGGTGCAAGCATAGTCGTAGTACCCTTGATTGAGTGCTCCTGCCAGAGTCTTCAGGGTATTCTTGTTTACTAGAGAGGAGATCCGGTACAAGAAACTTGTTTGTTGGTTGACTTTTTTGATTACATTGGATGCCATTTTGTCACAGGAAAGATTTGCCTCTAGGATGGAACCCAGGTATGTAATTTCATCTTTCCTTGTGACGATATTGTCCCCCACTGTAACAGAGAAGCCGTTGGCCTTGCTGAGTTTGCTATTTGATCCAAAGAGAATGGACTCTGTTTTACCCATGTGTAATGATAGTTTGTTATCAGTGAGCCAGGTGCAGATTCTGTGCAGATACAGTGTCTCTTTTTAAACAAGGGTATTGTTTAAGGTGGTAGAGTACCACCTCGTGTGTATCATAGATTTGATATAGCGACACTGTATAAATAAAGTAGTGGACTCATAAAACCTCAAGGGAGCCATTGTGCTCTCGGCCGGATCGTTCCGGAAATGGTATCTTGGGCTTAAAACACACATTTCCACTTATCTACAAAACTAAAAGCACTGAAACTTCTCTTTGAAACCAGATAAGCCTGTCACCAGCTTAAGTTGCTCTGTGAGATTTATACACACACAGAGTAGAACTATAAAGTCTTTGAAGTCGAATTAAATATGTACATGGTTGGTTAAAGGCCCAATCTGTGATCTAAATGTAAACAAAGGGGTAGCCCAAAAAAAAATTGAAATAGGAATGGAGACATGTTTTCATTCTCTGGTTCGACATTTGATCAAAGAATAACACTAAATAACAGGTATGACTTATTAATAGGGATGCACCGATCCGACTTTTTCAGTCCCGATACCGACACATGGGTTTGGGTATCGGCCAATACCGATCCGATACCCATTGTCAATATATTTTTTTCAAAAAAAGTTATAAAAAAAAAGAATTATCAACGTTTTTATTTTTATATATATATTTTGTTTTTAAGAATTGTAAAGGATCACAAGTGTGTTTTTGATTTGTTGTAAACAAAGACAGAAAATAAACTTCATTCATTCAATTAATAAACTGTATGCCTCACTGTCACTGTGTGGAAGAGACTGGGATCATTCTTTTGTGCAAGGCAACATCAGGCTTGACTTAAAACATTACTTTCCTTACTTAGTGAAACTAAATGTAACAAATTAACACATATATATATAAATGTACTGAATGGTTATTTCTTATTTTATTTCTTATTTAAAAAAATAAATAATCCGATATATATATATTTTCTTTTACCGATACCCGATCCAGCTATTTTACTGATATCGGTGGCCGATACCGATACCAATATCGGATCGGTGCATCCCTAGATATTATTATTATTATTATAATTTTTTATATTGTATTAGCCGTCCAGCAGTGTGGCTACATGGGTAGAGCTCCAGAATCATGATTGGAAGATCACCGGTTTGAGTGGTGTTGTTGTCCAGCAGGGAGTGCAGCAAGTCCTCTGGACTCGGCAGTATCAATGCCCCTGTTACGGTGATAGGGACACCGTACAGTTGCGAGTGCTGTCCTTCGGATGAGACGTTAAACCGAGGTCCCAAATTCATGTCGTTAAAGAACCAAGAGTGTCTATTGCAAAGAGTAGAGGGTTCCCCAATGTTCAAGGCTCAAGGCTACCTAATCACCCTTCCCCCTTAATTGGCTGATATGAATCCTAGTCTCCTGAGCCTTTCAGTCATTGTGTAGTGTCTGGTCTCAATGTATGGCTGCCATTGAGCCCGTCAAGGTTGGGTGCTACATAGTGATGGTGAAGGAGGCAATTTCCATCCTACATTGTAAAGCACTTTGAGTATCTTGAAAAGAGCTATTATAAATGCAATCATTCATTCATTCATATTTTTTGGCTGTAAAAGGTGTGTTCACATTGGTCATGTATTTGTAAATACTGGAATAAAGTCTATATTGCTGACTTACAATGTTTTGAAGGATATATATATGAATATACTTCACATTTACATAAAATATTCTGGATTGGGGCTATAAAGATGAGCTTTATGGTGACTTTTGTACAGAAAATAGGTTAGTTGTATTTTATAAATACATCAGAATATGATATTATGAGTGAAGAATAAAGGTAACTGAACCTCCCATCACTGCTGTTATTATGATAAAATGATTTACAGTATCTGATATTCAGAGGGTTCTCTTGGCCTGAGACTAGAACTAATGGTTTGGTATCAACACACAAAAATCAACACCATTTAGCCACCGCTAATGCTAAATGACTGAAGATCACACAAAAATCAACACCATTTAGCCACTGCTAATGCTAAATGACTGAAGATCACACAAAAATCAACACCATTTAGCCACCGCTAATGCTAAATGACTGAAGGTCACACAAAAACCACTACCATTTAGCCTTGATAATGCTAAATGACTGAAGGTCACAAAATCATCAGCACCATTTAGCCACCGCTAATGCTAAATATTAGCTAAATATAAATATGCTTATATTTCTACCGAAACGGAATGTCTGTATAGTCATTTAGGAGGGTTGAGCTGAGTTTTATGACAGCTCTATAACCCAATCCAAAAAAACAACACAATGTATGTTAATAGCGCAGCTACATTGATCTGTCACAAAACGGAGAGAAAACAGACAGGAAGGTATTGCCGTCTGTAATCGTGTGTTTAAACAGACGGGAAGGTATTGCCGTCTGTAATCCTGTGTTTTGCCGAAACAGCTTTGCTAACGGATGGTGACGTATCCATCAGCTCCAAAAATCCATCCTCTCTGAACTTTTCTGTCGCTCAAAACGGAGGCGGAGACGGACCATCATCAGCCCTGTCCGTCATTGATCTTTCCATTTCCTTTAAACAGACGTAGATGGACAGACAAAAACGGATCAATGTAGCCGGGCCCTAATTCCTAAACAGATTACTTTACAGATAATATGAAGTTTTCCTTGTACTTTCAGACCATGTAGCATATGACCATTATTTCCGTTATTAACATGAGCACCTCTTCTCTGGAACATCACCCTAGAACGTGGCAGCCCCGTGGACTTCCTCTTTCTTATGAACACCAGGCCACCCCTCCCTAAGCTTCCACTGATGTCATCGCGAATCACATGACTTTGTTGGCGGAACACAGCAGTCACAGTATTCCTTATATCCATACGATAAAGAAACCACTGTGCTTGGTGATTAGGGCTTCCGTGTCACCAATACCACATTGTCACATAAGTTTAGAAGAAAAAAAAGGATATTTATAAATATTTACATTTGTAAAGTAAAACCATGCTGTGTTATTTAAGTCTGTGCTGTACAGATTCTGTTTTGACTTGGCCGTTAGCTGGCCATTAACAATGTTTCTTGTAATTTCCACCGCTCAACCATGTATATTACCTACCCTGCTACCAATACTATGTACAGTATCTTACCTACCCTACTACCAATACTATGTACACTATCTTACCTACCCTACTACCAATACTATGTATATTACCTACCTTACTACCAATACTATGTATCTTACCTACCTTACTACCAATACTATGTATCTTACCTACCTTACTACCAATACTATGTATCTTACCTACCCTACTACCAATACTATGTATCTTACCTACCTTACTACCAATACTATGTACAGTATCTTACCTACCCTACTACCAATACTATGTATCGTACGTACCTACCCTACTACCAATCTGTTAAAATGTTTCCATTCAATCAATCACCGCGCAGATTGATTGATTGAATGAACGTTTTATTAACAGATTGCAGAATGGGTACAATACAGTACGGCTCAATACACACAATTGTTAAGGGGATGCAGACCAGAGAAAGACTTTCGTCTTGTTTACATCAGGGTCCCCCATTTTCAATTCATAATGAATTATAAGTAAGGGTGCAACTTGCACCGTGCAATCCATTCTTTGTGGATCTAGCCCTATGTATCCTACCTACGCTGTCTAACGTACCACCAACACTATGTATCCTACCTACGCTGTCTAACGTACCAACACTATGTATCTTACCTACGCTGTCTAACGTACCAACACTATGTATCTTACCTACGCTGTCTAACGTACCAACACTATGTATCTTACCTACACTGTCTAACGTACCAACACTATGTATCTTACCTACGCTGTCTAACGTACCAACACTATGTATCTTACCTACACTGTCTAACGTACCAACACTATGTATCTTACCTACGCTGTCTAACGTACCACCAACACTTTGTATCTTACCTACACTGTCTAACGTACCAACACTATGTATCTTACCTACGCTGTCTAACGTACCAACACTATGTATCTTACCTACGCTGTCTAACGTACCAACACTACAGTATGTATCTTACCTACACTGTCTAACGTACCAACACTATGTATCTTACCTACACTGTCTAACGTACCAACACTATGTATCTTACCTACGCTGTCTAACGTACCAACACTATGTATCTTACCTACACTGTCTAACGTACCAACACTATGTATCTTACCTACGCTGTCTAACGTACCACCAACACTATGTATCTTACCTACACTGTCTAACGTACCAACACTATGTATCTTACCTACGCTGTCTAACGTACCAACACTATGTATCTTACCTACGCTGTCTAACGTACCAACACTACAGTATGTATCTTACCTACACTGTCTAACGTACCAACACTCAGTGATGTACCTGAACGCGTTCAATGAACGATCGTTCATGAACTCGTTCATATTCTGGGCGAACGTGAACTGAGTGTACTGTATTTCCGCTAGATGAACGTAATTGTGAACGTGTTCATTCTCGGCACACTATCACAGTATAACTTCGTTCAAAAGTGTGCCAGATTTGGGACGGGCGCACACACGAATGTTTCGGTGTGTGCGTGTTGCGTGCAGAGAGAGAGACTCGTTACGCGCGATGCGGGTCGCCCCTTCAAGGCAATGGTAGGGGAAACACTGATACATAATCACAGTGTGATGGAAGTATTCTGATTGCTGTCTGTGGTTCTATATGGGTTGTGGCAATAATTGTTATACAAATAATAGCTTGCAGCAACGTATTGAAAAAGAACGATAAACTTAGTATAAACTAGTTTATTTTTGAAACCATGAACTTTAGTTAAAAATGTTGAATTATGAACTATGAACTGAACTATATGTAGGAAGTGAACTTTCCCAACACTGCCAACACTATGTATCTTACCTACGCTGTCTAACGTACCAACACTATGTATCTTACCTATGCTGTCTAACGTACCAACACTATGTATCTTACCTACGCTGTCTAACGTACCAACACTATGTATCTTACCTACGCTGTCTAACGTACCAACACTATGTATCTTACCTACGCTGTCTAACGTACCAACACTATGTTTCTTACCTACGCTGTCTAACGTACCAACACTATGTATCTTACCTACGCTGTCTAACGTACCAACACTATGTATCTTACCTACGCTGTCTAACGTACCACCAACACTATGTATCTTACCTACGCTGTCTAACGTACCAACACTATGTATCTTACCTATGCTGTCTAACGTACCAACACTATGTATCTTACCTACGCTGTCTAACGTACCAACACTATGTATCTTACCTACGCTGTCTAACGTACCAACACTATGTAACCTGAAAACAACCTGTGGGAAACACGTAATACAATCCTGTTTTCTTTTGTATTTGTGCTTCTATCTTATTTATTCATGCAATAACAATTCACAGCACTTAACACAGTACAGAGAGTCAAAAATCCATTAACATTACATATCTCTTAACATGCAATGGCCCACATGTGGGCCCTCTTGAGGAAAATTTTCCCACCGGCACTTTGGCGACCTCTAGCGGCGCGGGTGTGCATATTTATTAATACAATATATATATCGAATTAGAGCCATATTTGTTGCCTGTCGATAGGCGTGCGTCCAAGTACACGCTATTGTACAAATACCACTCCCGACTCTCGAGCCTCTAACTCCGCCAATCATTTGGTGATCTCAAACATTATTGGACAGGGTTGTAACCAATGAGTAGAGCTTTCTAATGGTACCCCAGGTGGGAATGAGTGAATCAGGGATCTAATAATAATGGATTGGATTTAATGGATCTAGGTGAAAAGTCGCGAGCCAAAACAGGAAGAGAATTCTCTGTCGAATGCATTGAAGTCTATGAGAAAATCGTTTTCTGGGCCCTCTCGGATTTGACCAAAACCCCTTCTAATCACTCATTTTGGGGGCGCCTGTTAAGAGGTTATTAATGACAATTACAATTACAGAACCATTATGTAAACCAGTACATTACCCAGAGCCATTTCAACCTGTGGCACGGCGAGTGGAGACAAACGCGTGACCCCAAAGCTAACGATAACAGCGGTTTCAAATGAGAAATACTGTTGCAGCTGGGTGACATAATGCAGGATGTAACTTTGGCTCATGCAGACCAAAAAGCAACCCCCCTCTACATACACAACTTCAAAGCAACAAGAGAGCTGAATACCACATTGTGTGGGCGAAAAGCCACAGGTAGCCAAGCAAGGAAAAATGCAAACACAAGTCCCTTCAAAATAAAAGCCTTGCATCAAATTAAAAGGCCGTTAAAGGGAGTGGTTTAGTAAAAGCAGAGGAAGTTTAGAGTGATACTTACTAGAGAAAGGCTAGGCAATGAGCGGACCAGTGTAAACAAGAGTGGTTTGTTTGAGTGCTGTGTTTATGTGCGCGTGTGTGTGTCTGTGTGTGTGAGTGAGTGAGAGAGAGAGAGTGTGTGCGAGAGAGACAGAGAGAGAGACAGAGAGAGAGAGCGAGAGGGAGCTGGTGCAATGGCGTAACCCAATAGGCCCGAGTGACAATACACAGGGAGGGGGTGGGGGGCAGTGGGGGTTCCCACAACGCTAGCTATTCACTATTAAGGAGAGGGAGAGAGCATTAACACACATGAACTTGCATGTGCACGCATACACACAGACTGATGTATACACAAGTGCAAACACAAACACACACACACACTCACAGTCTCTTGCTGCCGCACCAGCCCCTCTTTCTTTCTCTCTCTCTCATTCTCATTCTTTCACTTCCCCTCTTATGCTACCTCTATTAAACGTTAGTCCAGGCTGAGAAGGGAGGATATGCTTTGCTCTTCTGCAAACCAGTGCAAAACGCTGACAAGCATCTAGACTGATAACATCTCCTTTTGATGCTGAGAGGATACACACAATTACCCGAGTGCGTGCGCACGCAGGCACGCACGCACACACACGCACACACACATACACACAGACGCTACTGCACAGAGTCAATCCAAGGACACCACTTGCATTTCAGCACTCTGCAGTGTTAAGTCAATTGTTACAATACACTTTCAGTCACGTTCAAAGAATTCAAATTTTAAACAGACATTGCAGTTTACTTGCCGACGATAGAGGATTCATTCTAATTTACTCGTCAATAAGTTGGGTAATGCAACCTCTTCATACCAAAATATTTTCAGTGTTTGGATTTGAACGAAAATCCACGTCCCGAATTAATTCAAAGTGAATTGATCCTTTATAACATAGCGATGCCGGCATTTAGAAGATGCTCTCTTGTGCAGAGTGACTTACAACAAGTACAACAGTAGAATGAACTCAGATTATTGTATCATCAACATAGCAAGTAACCCACATAAAGCCTAGCCTACCAAAGGCAAATCCCCCTCTACTCACCAACTTCCATGACTTCCATGAGGTTGCCGATTTCATTCGTCAAATATTGAAATCCCTCAGTGACTTTACTACACATTTTACACTTACTTTACACTGTACTACTAATGCTTTACTATACAATCCTCAGTTATGTCCCCCAATCTCCAAAATGTCCAATAGAATATGGCATTTTCTGCTGCCCGGCAAACGGTCCACAGCCAAAGTCCAGTGCATCGACATAATAGAATGTGTTCTCTGTCGACCTGCCAGGTTAAATAAAGGTTGAGAAAAATAAACATAGGAGAAAATGATCCCTTTTAGCAAAGAGACCACTCTGCCAGTGTGCTGTTCTACTCTGTCCGTCCAGATGCTAGGATATATTTGAGGACAGCTTTACTCTGGGTTATAGGTCGTGTCTGGACCACCTACCTACCCCCACCCTGGCTGTAGACCAGCTTGGATCAGGCCAGCTTGGCACAGAATGGGTCATATCGGCGTTGTGTCGTTACACCGCTTGCTGGCCTAATCCCTAATCCTGTTACTACTAGCCAGGGTCAGTTAATGGGATCCCTCAGTCCAGAGGGTGCAATACACAAACAAAGGATGACACACAAGCGCAGAGACGCACAAATGCACGCGCACACACACACACACACACACACACACACACACACACACACACACACACACACGCACGCGCACACACACACACACACACATGCATTAAGGCGGCATTAAGATCAAGCCCCCATTTCAGTATTGTGCTCCATTCTGCATAACTTAATAACAACCTCACGCCTTAATGAGATGTCCTGAAGAAGAATACAGATTGTGAAAATAGAGAGAGAAGCTCTACGTCATGAGCTTCTGTATGTTAGAGAGAGAGAGAGAGAGAGAGAGTGAGAGTGAGAGTGAGAGAGAGAGTGAGAGAGAGAGCGCGAGAGAGAGAGAGAGAGAGAGCGCGAGAGAGAGAGAGAGAGAGAGAGAGAGTGAGTGAAAGAGAGAGAACATTTGACATCAAAAGTAAACAATAGATGTTATTCGTAAAGATAGAATCTGTAATGTCTGTTGAGAGCAATACAGAAGTAAATGAAGAATCTTTTTATTTGTCAATTCACAACGGTCATTTCAATTTCAATTACAACGGTCAGCGGCCTCAACATTCCCTCAAATATTTCACATAATAAAACCCTTTTCGAATTTGAAATTCTAGTTAATGTGTGCTTGTTATTATCAATCTCGACAACATAATAATTGTCTATCACGATGTGATCCCGTTGAAAGACGATAAACATGATCATATTGATTATTTGAAACAGTGTTTTTATTTAACCCTTCTGCCCCCTTAGCAACTATTTTGTGTTTTTTGCCTATATGTATTTGTGTTTCTGTGTACAACGATGGCTGTGTTGATTATTATGTCATGAAATTGGGTCAGATTGGTCATATTTGATATATATTCAATATATAAAAGGATCATCATTAGAATACCTCTAAAAAAAAAGTTATACACTTTAGCCTGGCAAAAACCTTGGTGTTTTTTTCCTTCCCATTAGGGTTAGGGTTAGGGTTACCCAGACAGAAAGATTAGGAGAAGGTAAAATCTCATCCCTGTGCCCGTGCCCACCCCAACACTTGCTCAACAGTCCCCTAACCTAACCCTAACCCCAACCCTAACCCTAACCCCAACCCTAACCCTAACCCCAACCCTAACCCTAACCCTAACCATAACCCTACAAACGGAAATATTTGGAATCTTTGATAGATATGTTGAGTTAGGTTCATAGTGGTATTCATAAAAAAAGAATTGGAACGAAATATTACAAATTAAGTTTTTTATGACCTTGAACGTGATGCAATCTTTTCATGCACTAAGGTGACAACTCTGCAAAATCGTTAGGGGGGCATAAGGGATAAATTGTATAGCTCCCATAAAGGCCTATCTGCGTGTCTTTCTGCTTTGTGTTGGGGGGGGGGGGCGGGGGGGGGGGCGTGGTCACAGGCGAGGTTAGTTCACACGTGTGGGAAGTCGTAATGCGAGAACTTCCTACCTGCTGTGGAGCCGTCGTGTTTCTTGCTGATGGTCTTGGTTTCCTGTTTGAAGGAGTTCTCGTCGTCCGCGTCGCCGTCCCCCCACCATGAGGGCTGGCCGTACAGGGGGGTCCCGCGGTGCTGCGCCATGTCCCCTGGACACACACACACACACACACACACACACACACACACATCATATTTACTAACACGTCTTCTTTTTTTTTATCCACTTTTTCTCCCATTTTCTATATTTTTCTCCCATCCCAATTTCGTATCATCCAATTCAACCCTCCCCTGTCACAAACGCTGTTTCTTGCCTCCCACAAGCCGGCTGCAATGTGGACTAAGTCATACATAGCACAAGTCCCCTCCGGTACTTGAGGTAACAGCAGTCGCATCTTTTCACCTGCGCAGCTCGATCTCTCAGTGGCGAGGAGTAACGCGTGGGAGGCTCACGCTGCCCCCGACACTTCCTGATTCTACTGCGCAGGCGCACCAACCGACCTGTAGGAGTCGCTGTCCACAACGCCCGATCCCCACCCATCAGTTTCCCACCCCCTAATACGGCCAATGTGTATTAGTATGAACGACCAGCTAAACTGAAAGCAATGTGGAGCGCTGGGCTCGAACAGGCGAGCCCAGCGTCTCTGCATTCGTGGCGAGCGCCTTGCCCACTACGCCACGTAGCCGCCCACTAACACGTCTTCTATACCTTTTTGAGAGTATACTTACATTTTGGGTACTTCTTATGTGCTTTCCATGTACTAACTCAAAGCACACGTTTAGCATGATAGTCATTCATATGCTGTAAGTGTAAGTATACAAAAAACAGAGAGACCAACCAAGCTTATGTTGTACTTCATGCAAACGGTACACAAAAGTATAATATCAATATATTTAACCTTAAGTACAACTTTTAATAAAGGGGCACTTAACAAAAAAAAGCAATGCTGATTTATTTTGCACATAATCGTCTCACACGCGTCCAAAAACTGTTTTTTTTTTTACACATGAATTTAAGGTAAATGAGTTTGAATATGGCCACTATAGTGATGTCATCCGGGACACTGGTCATGCTCAGGGCATGACCTGTGGTGGAACAGTGTATTGAGCAGTCGTTCTCTTCCCCAACAGTATATGAAACTCAAAATGTGTCTGTGACCAAAGATGGTGGAGGGAGCCACACTTTCACCACACAGTACACACCGACACCGTGGCCATTCCTTGGCTGACGGTACATCTTAAATGGACACCATGACATTTAGAATTTGTCTGTATGTCTATATATTAGGGCTGTCCCCGACTAAAGATTTGGATGGTCGACTATGATTGGCAAAAATTTGCCGTTAGTCGACTATTGGTCGACTAAAAAAAATATTATATATTTTAAAAAAAATCTATTTTTTTATTTTTTGTATCATTTCATTTGGGCTGTGGGGGGTGCTTAATGTCTGAAGGAGTCGACTGAAGGCTTCTTGTTCTCTGAAAAAGCATGCAATTGGTCCACTGATGGATACATCTTGATATTTGTCTAGTCTAGTGTGTTCATTAGATGGGTGAAATCCTCTTTCAGTGCCTCTGTGCCTGTTTTCGTAGGCAGTTAGCCTCTGGTATGCGTGCCATTAGCGTTAGCCACGCTTCTAGGCCTCTTTTCTTTTGGAAAGAATGATAAACAAATTATTTAATATTTTTTTTATAATTTTTTTTCTTTTTTTTGTATTTGACTACGGCTCCTTTCGACCGATTAGTCGACTAATAGGGGTCAGCCCTAATATATATATATATACACATAACATTTGTATTTCTTTTCCCATCAGTGTAGGAAACGTTTTTTTTACAGTCACTTTGTCAGCGT
The DNA here is from genome assembly GCF_963971535.1 of Notolepis coatsorum. Classification (NCBI taxonomy): domain Eukaryota; kingdom Metazoa; phylum Chordata; class Actinopteri; order Aulopiformes; family Paralepididae; genus Notolepis; species Notolepis coatsorum. The sequence goes on from NC_140173.1 coordinate 132,698,195, forward strand.
GGAGTTAGCGCTACCAATTTGGTTTCAAAGCCACTAAAGATTTGATGGAAACTGAGGATTTCTTTGCCTCTGGGCAGAACCTTAACTGGCTAAAATTGAAAATGTCAAAGTCACCCTTTCAAGCTTTGGTCAGTGGACCGCTTGATCAAATTACTGCGGATGAGTGATTACCTGTTTATAACGTGGTTTGTGTACTATGTGTGTGTGTTTTTGAACCATGTCTATATAAAGCAGTCACAGTATCACGATGGTCATTATATGACTCAAAGCGAACCCAGCTGCTGTGTGTGTGTGTGTGTGTGTGTGTGTGTGTGTGTGTGTGTGTGTGTGTGTGTGTGTGTGTGTGTGTGTGTGTGTGTGTGTGTGTGTGTGTGTGTGTATATGCGTGCGTGCGTGCGTGCGTGAGTGTGTGTGTGTGTGTGTTAATTCCACTCACTGGGAGTATTGGTCTGGTCGGCATTAGCTGTACCACTGACCTACTTACGGAACACACACACACACATACACACAATTTCCCCCTCTCTCTTTCTCTCTCTGTCTCCCTTCCCCTCTCTCTCTCTCTCTCTCTCTCTCTCTCTCTCTCTCTCTCTCTCTCTCTCTCTCTCTCTCTCTCTTCTCTCTCTCTCTCTCTCTCTCTCTCTCTTCTTCTTCTTCTCTCTCTCCCTTTCTCACAGGCAAACATACAGTACATACAGAAGCTCATGACGGAGGAGCTGCCGATCTCTAGGTTTCAGGGTAAAGGAGTGACTTCTCCTCCGCCTCCCCCAGGCCTCACAGAGAAAAATGAAAGCTGACACGACATGAACTTCTTGCGGGTAAAATCTCTCCCCATTGCACTCCTCCTCCCTGTTGCCCCCAGGATGCGCTCTGCAGTGTCCGAGGAAACAATTACGCGTCTCACGTGTCTGGCCTGCTAGCATGCCACATCGCCACACAGTACAGTAGTTCATTTCCGGGTGCCCTTAACGCTATGTTGTTTAGATTCGCTCGTCATAAAAGGAGATGCGCTTGTGTATGTACAGTGTGTAACTTATGGAATTTGCTTGTGAATGTACTTTAACGTTGAGATTTCCTTTTTTTTTATAGTACCACCCATATTAAAGTATTTAAAAAAAAAATTATATCTTTTCCCCCCCTCCTTTTTTTCCGATTTTTCTCCCATCCCACTGTTAGTCGTTATGCCAATTCCCAACCCCCTTCCTGGTTGTTGCGCACCCCCCCTACTGTTGGTCCGAGAGGCCGGAGACTGTCACATGCTTTCCTCCGACGCATGTGCAGCCAGCCGGCAGCCAGCCTGGCCGCGCAGATTCTCACTGGGAGAGTGTAACGTGTGGAAGGCTGCACTACCTCTATCCAGATCCTACCCTCGCTGAGCAGGCACCCCGACCGAACTGTAGGGGTCGCTGTCCACAACGCCCAGGACCCACCCGCCAGCTTTCCCCACCCCCTAATACTGCCAATTGTATTAGTGTGAACGGCCAGCCAAGCTGGTGACAACGCCGGGAGCTGGGCTCGAACCCAGCATCTCCGGCGTTGGTGACGAACGCAATCTCCGCTACGCCACCTGACCGCCATCCATATTAAAGTTAACGATTTATGTGTTTACTGATATCATCAGCTTGAAATTGCATGGGAAAAAATGCACTTACCAGCCCTGTTGACTGGCTGTTGCTTTTATTCTACTCTATTTTATAAAACGTAGATGATCATGATGAATACTGCACCTACAGTAATGCAGATGTTGTTGACCCTCCATGGCCTACGTAAACTACCGAACGTATGGTGTGCAATGTTACCGCAAGGTTGAATATAATCTGGGTGAAATAGAGGATGTGGCTCGTCTTGTTATTACAGTAATAACACTGTAGGATTACTTCCACATGGCCATGGGCAGGGTGCCATTAAGGAAATAGCGGGTGGCGTATGGACTGCCATGGACTGCCACCCTTGGTGTGTGTGTGTGTGTGTGTGTGTGTGTGTGTGTGTGTGTGTGTGTGTGTGTGTGTGTGTGTGTGTGTGTGTGTGTGTGTGTGTGTGTGTGTGTGTGTGCGCGTGTGCGTGTGCGTGTGTGTGTGTGTGTGTCTCCATGTGTCATTGGCTAAGCTGCAGATACAGACATGACATACTGTATTATGTTGACCTTGTTTCAACAACTAGAACGTAAGATCTCTTGTTGATGATGTCATTAATCAGGGTTAAGCTCCCTGGTAAAAGTGTCTATATAGTGTGTGTGAGAGGGGGGGGGGCTTCACTGATCATATGACCCCACTGAGATGGCAGGAGATGGCAAAGCCAGCTATAACCACTCAACAGTATGTATTGAGATACATTCAGCTCTAATTCTGCATTTTAGTGTTGTTACATGACTTGACAACTTGTATATTCTATTCATTCATTAATTAAAGAGCATAATGTAGTATGAAGTAATAAGACTACAGGTACTTTTAGATGTTGATGGTTGTATGCTATATAATATCGCTGCTGTCGGGACAAAACCTCATAACTCCAAAAACCCAACTTTTCAGAAGATGAAAAAAACGAACACAGATTTGAGGGTGAATAGAGTTAGGAGGTTTAGACAGATGATCGGTTTAATGCTTTCCCATTGTTTAAACTGTGTAAAACCCACACACACATATGGAGGATGATCTACGGAGTTGATTTACATAATTAAAAAAAAATTAAAAAAATTTAGTTATGAGGTTTTGTCCCGACAGCAGCGATATGATAATATATTATATATGATATAATCAGCTGCGTTTTGTCTCGAGATAGCTACTGTCTGTCCTTTTGGCCAAGACACTGACCACAAAAACACCACTCTCAATTTCACGTTCTGTAATTTTCTTGCCGTACTGTACATCCCCCAATTTGAGAAATTCTTGGTTAACTGATAATTATAGCTTGTCTTCTCCCAATCGCATAGTCTACTCTACGGTATATAATCAACGTGTTAAAAAAGACTGTGCAGAAGCAGAAGACACAAACACTTTGGGATAATATTGTCCAGCTGCGCGGAAAGATATGTCAATCAAGACCGCGCTAGAGATCATTCCATATCGCTGCTGGCGGGACAAAACCTCGTAACTCCTTTTTTTTTTTTCTTTTTTTTTATCAACTCAGTAGATCATCCTCCATGTGTGTGTGGTTTTACAAAGTCTACACAATGGGAAAGCATTAAACCAATCATCTGTCTAAACCTCGTAACTCTATTCGCCCTCAAATCTGTGTTCGTTTTTTTCATCTGCTGAAAAGTTGGGTTTTTGAAGTTATGAGGTTTTGTCCCGCCAGCAGCGATATGTTTGAGTTGTGCTCATACCTGCCATAGTTACAACACCGGTGCCCACGATTTCCAATGATCAACCAGATACGATATGAAAAAGAACCCACAGTGAAAAAGGATTCGCCAATGAAGAAAACGCCCCTACAAAGGCAAACAGTGGTCGTCCAACGTTTACCTCTTGTCCCAACAAAGATATTATTTAATATATAAAACATATAATATCTACTTTCATCTAGTTACCACTGTAAGCTATCGACGTCTCTATATCATGTCTCTATCCAGTAGAAACCTAGCGATCAACTATGAAGGAACAGGCTTGACTTCATGACGTCTACAGGTAGTCGTATCGACTTGTTCCAAGTCAAAAAGAAAGAATGCTTAAGTATCTTTTCAGAGAGTATACTTTGTATACTTTTTATGTATTCAGAAAGTTGTGTCGAATTGAAACCACTGAAGTTGTACTTCAGATGTACTTTTGCTTACCAAAATAATACACTTTTAATAAGTGTACAACTTATGTTTGTGCTTAAGTTTTTTCTTTCTTTCAAATAGACAAAATGAATGTGTGCAACACTGTTTAGAGTTGTGGGATGTGTGTGTGAGATTGTGTGCGAAATAAATCAGCATTGTTTTTTTTGCTCAAGTGCACCTTAAATATACAAAGATATACTTTAAGTATGCAAAGATATTCTCTCTCCCTCTCTCTCTCTCTCTCTCTCTCTCTCTCTCTCTCTCTCTCTCTCTCTCTCTCTCTCGCTCTCTCTCACCTGTCATCTTCTCCTCTCCTTTGTGTGCTTCCATGGAAGGCGTGGCTCCCTCCGCTGCCCTGCTGCTCTCCCCAGCCCTCGGAGCTGGGCTGCTGCTGGGGGACTTCAGGCTCTTTGTGGGGGTCTTGCTAGGAGATTTGGTGGCGGTGGTGGTGGTGGTGGTGGTGGTGGTGGGGGTGGGGGTGGAGGTAGCTTCACCGTTGCATGGTTTCTTAGTGAGCTGCAGTCCACTGGTGAACTTCTCATGCTGGAGAGGGGGAGAGAGAAAGAGAGAGAAAGAGAGAGAAAGAGAGAGAAAGGGGGTACGTGTACAAGCAAGGTGTGCAGAAGCAAAGGGGGGAAGAGAAAATAGAAAGGAAGAGAGATGCTGTATGAACCTCTGGATGAAGAAGCATATAACTGTAAGTAGTCCGTCTGGAATTTTGCTTTAGACGGCCCATGTATTTGCGGTGGTGGTGAAGTCAATCCAAATCACTGATACATCGTCCCAAAAGTACTCATCCTACTGTACTGTCTTTAGCAAGGAACGTACACGACACTCCAATCTAAAATCTTTAGATATTGAGGTTTGATTACATCGTTCCATCTTGAAAACCTCAATCTGACTTCTCTGGTTCTTCCGCTGAAGGATTCAAACAGTAACGCACCACTTGAAAGGTTTTCTGTGCTATTTTAAATATTAGATTAGAGTTGCACAACTTTCTATAATATTGCATAGGGTTGAGTCTTATGCTTGTGAGTTTGTGTGATCTTACCGATCTATGAATTTGGTTCTACAGAAGATAAGTGTCCTCATCAATAATTAACTTAGCTATGTCTGGAGCACTGGCGAGTGGTGCTCCAGGTGTGTGTGTGTGTGTGTGTGTGTGTGTGTGTGTGTGTGTGTGTGTGTGTGTGTGTGTGTGTGTGTGTGTGTGTGTGTGTGTGTGTGTGTGTGTGTGTGTGTGTGTGTGTGTGTGTGTGTGTGTGTGTTGTTACCTTGAGAGCCTCCTCAGGGACAGTAAGTTCTCCAATGACCACAGTGAACAGGTTGGTATGTAATGCAGGCAGGTCAAGGAAACACTGGCAACAACAGCAACGCTTTAATAATGACACACACACACACACACACACACACACACACACACACACACACACACACACACACACACACACACACACACACACACACTGCACACACACACACAGCCTGCACACTTTGCTAATGCATTTAAATAAAGGTCATATTTCAGACAGAGATTGCCTGGTGAGAGGAGGAGTTTCACATAATGACGTACGTCAGTAGAGGGAGTGGGAGAAGGACCAGTAAACTGAAAGGTTGCTGGTGGACGGACCTGGGATGCAAGGGAGCCCGGTTTCTAGGGGGGGATGGCGGGAGGGGGGGGTCCCTCTTACGGGGGTCTGGACGGCTGAACGAGGCCATATTCAAGGGGCCCATATATGTATGTTGTTATGTTATGGATGTCACTGTAAATATTGTGTTGTCTATAAATGTTAAATAAAAATTTTAGTTTAAAAAAAAAGAAAAATTGCTGGTGTGATTCCCGGCACTACCAGGGACCAGCTGTGAACTGGCGACTTGAAGGCTGTTGGCTGGTATTACATCAACGGTGTAACATAAAAGGATTATGACAAAGTTGTAAACATTGTATTTTTTGCATTCATAATTTTTTTTAAGAAACATACTGCATAGTTTCCGTTGTATGAGAAACATAGACTGCCTTCAGATATCATTAGCTTATTAATTTTGTCTAAAGACTAAATAATGGTCCACTAATTACTCCCTAGCCCTGTTTCCTTCCTACTGTACCAATGATGTTGAGTCCTTTCTCGGCACAGTCCATGCTGATATAATGCAAAGTCAATGGGGCCACACTCCAGTGTGTAATAAACACTGAAGCCTACTCCACAGCGCACCGAAAGTAGGTTTCAGCGTTTATTTCAGGGCTTGAGTAGGAAATAAAGGAAAAGGAAATTAAGAACTTACCCTTTAAGTTGTCGTTTTTGATTAAAGGGGAACTATCTTATAAATGGCCTTTTTGAGTGTTTAGCATTGTTTCCTAGATATGTGAACTTATATTAATATGATCTATGTCTCAAAATTCTCATATTGGCGCATTCTTCCAATTCTCCTCTCACAATATTCACCCTCACTGAACTGAGTCATTTGAAAATGTGCGCGATATGTGATGTAAGAGAGACACTGCTGCATGTTAATGTTCAGGCGGCGGGACCTGGCGCAGTGGTTTAGGAGCCCAGGCTCAAAACGGCTCGAGATCTTGAGGTAGAAAAATGCTGTTTTTGAGGACTTGATTAGAAATACAAAACAATGAATAAAAAAAATATATATATTACAGAGGTGTTCCATAGACTCACAGGAATTGTGTAAAAGTGCCCAAATAGTGAAAGAAATAGTAAAATAGTTCCCCTTTAAGTGTCCTCTATAGTTTCTCATTCAGTCCAATCAGTCAGTGTCTCACTGACAGGCTACTGTTTTCAGTTCTATGGCTGGGTCCCATTCACAGTCTCCCCCCTCTAGCCCCTTGGGGAACCCCATCGAAAAGCCTGTTGTTTTCTTTCACACATCACAAAGTGTCGGTCCAATCCATCTGTTCACTTCAGCCCTAAATACGACCCACAATGCAATGCATTTGTGTTAGGGATGTCCGATATTATCGGCCTACCGATATTGGCATAAAAATTTGATATCGGAAAATATCTGTATCGGTTTTCAAAAAAATATTATTAATTTATTTAACCTTTATTTACCCAGGCAAGCAAGTAAGAACAAATTATTATTTTATTTATTGTCAAAGTCTGCATAATGTTGTGTTAATTACACGACAAGAGATATGTAATGTTAATTACCTGAAATTATTCTGTTTTTTGGGGGCGGGGGCGGGGGGGGGGGGACCCTGCATATATCGGTATCGGTTGATATCGGTATCGGAAATTAAGAGTTGGACAATATCGGTATATCGGTATCTGTAAAAAAGCCAATATCGAGCATCCCTAATTAGGGCTGGGCGATATGGAAAAAAATCATATCGCGATAACGATATGATAATGTTATCATATTTCTCGATATCGATAATTATCGAAATTGTTATAAGTATAAAAAACAAACAAAATAAAACATATATATATATTTTTTTTAACAACAGATGTATGTTTATTTTGCAGCAATTCTTTGTCGTTGCCGCCATCTTTAGTGTTACAGCCCCTCACACTCCAGTTCTCAGGCTGCAGCTGGTTTAAAAGCGAAAGTAAACCGGCTTCTCTGCTGGCTGTGACACCAGGGGAGTTGAACAGTTCTGGCTCTGCTAGTTTATTTTCGATCTTTTGGCGCTTTTTTGGTGGACAAACCACCGCACATGTGCACCGTGACTCGCGACTGGAGTCTAGCTCTGCTAGCACACATAGCCTACTGTGTACAGACGGTTTCAAACTGTATTTTAAATTAGAAAGCAAACAAAATAAATGGACAAAAGAAAGATAAATCTCAATTTGGTCAGTATTGTCATTTGGACAAGCAAAGCCATTACTTTAAGTTGCAGGCAAGAAAGACAAGTCTGTCCACTGTCTCTGGTTTTAAAACTGCCCTGTTGCAGGTCAAAAAAAAATAAATATATATGAAAATATATCGCGATATTTATCGTTATCGTTATATCGCCCAGCCCTATCCCTAATTTGTGTTACGTCTTTTTTTAAGTAAAAAGGGTGGCAACAACCTGAACGTACTAAACAAAATTAACAAAATTAAAATGAACAGCCTTTGGAGAAAATAATGAAATGTGATTTTATATTGAGTAAACTTAATAATGTACTGCAGCTTGAGGTGTGAGTTTTTAATATTCAATTCATAGTGATCTGCCAAGAAGAGGCTGAAATTGTGCAGTGAGGACTCTTCCAAATACATGCGTCGCCGTATGCACATCAGACAAGGCTGTCTCAGTTCAGTTCGTCGCAGCGCCGCCTACTCTTTCACACAGAGTGACCCCCGTCATGACGCACGCTTCAGCCTCACCGTGTGTTCTTCTTCGGCCCCCTGAGGGTTGAGGGCCACCGGGTTGAAGAAAGTGGGACCTATAGGGCAGGGGTTTCCAAACTTTTCAGGCCGGGACCCAGAAAATAAGGCGTCAGAGAGCCGCGGCCCAATGCACATCGTCAGGCTTTTTTTTTTTCTTTTTTTGCCAGGCGACCGATTTTTTAAGCCAAATATCACTTCAATCCTATTAAGTTAGTTCAAGTTAGTTATTCATTTATATGTGCTATTTATGAGAGGGCTAACTTGTTGCAAAATAATAATGATAATAATAATAGCCTCATTAAAATACTATTGTTGCTTCGGTTGTTTTCAGCGTTTTATGTGCATAGTCTGTTATTTAGTTTGAAATGTTCGTTGAAATAAGTAGATTTTTCGTTTTTGTTTATTTATTAAGTTAATATAAAACCATATAGTCACATTTTAGAATACAATAGAATAGAATTTTAGAATACAACTAGAAACACTGTCCTGGCCTGCTTCTAAGTTCAGTGGCCTGAAAAAAAAAAGAAATCTTTGGGACCCCGACTTTGGGAACCATATGGCATGAAACCATCAACTCAACACTGGCGCTGAGAACCGTTGTTTGACCCACATGGAGACATATTTTGGAAACATTTCTTAAACCACTTAGGGGTTCTAGCTGTGACTGAGTGCAGTGCATGATTATAGGCTTGCGCAGCACTGCGTGAAAACAATTCCAAACGCGTCCTCGAGAGAATAAAATCATATATCATAAATCTTAGTATATTTCGCTACACTGTCAAATCAGTCATCATCGGTCACTGAGAACGTGTGGGCGGTTTTCAACTCGGTAATCAGTGAGGAAAGATTCATAATATCAATAGAGTCTCTCAGTTCATGCCTGCCTCGGCGACAATGTGCAGTGGTTTCTGCGTCGTCACGTAAACCATAACATTATTTTTTCTCCACCAGATCACTGAGGTTAGAAAACGGGAGAGAGACATGTTTGGGAGCAGAGCATGAGCCCGCAAACCCACACGGTCAAGAAACATTATGAGCATTTTTTCCCAGGAGAGCAACACACGACACGTCCGTTCAAATACGAGTCCAAAGGATATCATATCCGAACCTCAGCTTGTCCTCCAGCTTCAGAGTGATGTACATCTGCTCCTGGATGCGCACGTCGTTTACAAATGTCTGCGTGAGAGAGGGAGGAGACGGGGAACACATGGCATACAGATTAGACAGAGAAAAAAAAGAAGAAACAGAATGAGACCTGAAAACTGCCATGATGTCAGAAAGAACCCACCACTGTGCATGAAGCCATCAAGCCACTAGTCCGCCAACCAGTCAGCCAGTCAGTCAACTAGTCAGCCAACCAGTCAGCCAGTCAGTCAGTCAGTCAACTAGTCAGCCAACCAGTCAGCCAGTCAGTCAACTAGTCAGCCAACCAGTCAGCCAGTCAGTCAGTCAGTCAACTAGTCAGCCAACCAGTCAGCCAGTCAGTCAACTAGTCAGCCAAGCAGTCAGCCAGTCAGTCAACTAGTCAGCCAACCAGTCAGCCAGTCAGTCAACTAGTCAGCCCACCAGTCAGCCAGTCAGTCAACTAGTCAGCCAACGAGTCAGCCAGTTAGTCAACTAGTCAGCCAACCAGTCAGCCAGTCAGTCAACTAGTCAGCCAGTTAGTCAACTAGTCAGCCAACCAGTCAGCCAACCAGTCAGCCAACCAGTCAGTCAGTCAGTCAGTCAGTCAGCCAACCAGTAAGTGAACCAGTGAACCAGTCAGCCAGTCAGTCAACTAGTCAGCCAACCAGTCAGCCAGTCAGTCAACTAGTCAGCCAACCAGTCAGCCAACCAGTCAGCCAACCAGTCAACCAGTCAACCAGTCAGTCAGTCAGTCAGTAGGTCAGTCAGTCAGTCAGTCAGTCAGTCAGTCAGTCAGTCAGTCAGTCAGCCAACCAGTAAGTGAACCAGCCAACCAGTCAATCAGTCAGTCAGTCAGTCAGTCAGTCAGTCAGTCAGTCAGTCAGTCAGTCAGTCAGTCAGTCAGTCAGTCAGTCAGTCAGTCAGCCAGGCAGTCAGTCAGTCAGTCAGTCAGTCAGTCAGTCAGTCAGTCAGTCAGTCAGCCAGGCAGTGGAGACAGCTGATGCTGGAAGCTCTTTATAGTAAAGTATCAGGTGGTCTGTCTGCACAGCCATGGAAATTGGCATAACAGTGACAAAACACTCTCCCCTTTCTCCTTCTCTCTCTCTCTCTTTGTTTCTCTTTCTCCTTCCCTCCTTTCTCTCTCTCTAGCTCTCTATGTCTCCCTCTCCTTCACCCCTCCTTCAGCCGTACAGTGGTGAGATAGAGAGATAGAGAGAGAGAGAAAGAGACATCAGGTTTCATTAGACTGCAAATGAAATCCAATCACACAGTCTGCCTCACAGTGAAATAAATAGTTGACAGTTTAAACAAACTAAAACAAATAAGCAACAAACACTGTCAAAACACATGTAGAAAAAGATAGACAGAAAGATAGCTACTGTGACAGATCATTCCACCCAGTGACCCAGTATCATTCTAAGCACATTCTGAAAAACAGGAAGCAGCTACACTGATTCATTCGCTACACTCTATCTTGTTAACTCCTCCAAGCTATTCCAATTCCCTGAGTCAGCGAGAGAAGACTTCCTGTCAATCCTACTGTCACCACCACCACCACCACCATAGAGGAAGAATCAGAATGTGGGTCGGATAATGACTCAGCAGGAAGCGACTCTGACCCTGACTTCCTGTCTGAAGCATCAGGGAGGATATAAGCTAGCGGGGGCTATGACTGAGGATTCAGCACTAAAACGACTATCCTTAGTAAACCCATGACTCACAACTCATGTGGTTAAGAGGAATTGCGTGGCTGTACTCTGACTCTGCTGTGCGTTGACCTAGAGTAGAGTCAGAGAGGATAGATGTTAGGCTCTACTGTAGGTGTGTGTTGAGCTAGAATAGAGTCAGAGAGGATAGATGTTAGCCTTTAGACGTGTTAAGTTAGAATAGTCAGAGAGGATAGATGTTAGCCTTTAGATGTGTTAAGTTAGAATAGAGTCAGAGAGGATAGATGTTAGCCTTTAGATGTGTTAAGTTAGAATAGAGTCAGAGAGGATAGATGTTAGCCTTTAGACGTGTTAAGTTAGAATAGTCAGAGAGGATAGATGTTAGCCTTTAGACGTGTTAAGTTAGAATAGAGTCAGAGAGGATAGATGTTAGCCTTTAGACGTGTTAAGTTAGAATAGTCAGAGAGGATAGATGTTAGCCTTTAGATGTGTTAAGTTAGAATAGAGTCAGAGAGGATAGATGTTAGCCTTTAGACGTGTTAAGTTAGAATAGTCAGAGAGGATAGATGTTAGCCTTTAGACGTGTTAAGTTAGAATAGAGTCAGAGAGGATAGATGATAGCCTTTAGACGTGTTAAGTTAGAATAGAGTCAGAGAGGATAGATGATAGCCTTTAGACGTGTTAAGTTAGAATAGAGTCAGAGAGGATAGATGTTAGCCTTTAGACGTGTTAAGTTAGAATAGAGTCAGAGAGGATAGATGTTAGCCTTTAGACGTGTTAAGTTAGAATAGAGTCAGAGAGGATAGATGTTAGCCTTTAGACGTGTTAAGTTAGAATAGAGTCAGAGAGGATAGATGATTCATCTCCTTTGGATGAATCAGTTCTCTTTCACTTCAGTTCTCTATGTCTGTCTGTTGTCTCTTTCTCTTTATTTATGCATCTCTCTCTCTCTCTCTTTCTCTCTGTTCCTCTCTTTGTCTCTTTCTCCGTGACACACAAGACCTTTTGAAGGTTGAGTATCTTGGAGGCAGACAAGGGGAAAAGTATTTTCACAGAATCATGATGGTGATTATACTGCTAAAAAATGAACCCAGCTACAGTGTGTGTGTGTGTGTGTGTGTGTGTGTGTGTGTGTGTGTGTGTGTGTGTGTGTGTGTGTGTGTGTGTGTGTGTGTGTGTGTGTGTGTGTGTGTGTGTGTGTGTATTCATATATTATGAATACGGATTAAAATATATGATATATTATGAATAAGGATTCAAACGTATACATTATGAGCCATCAGCGGTAATACTGACTCTCTCTCACACGCACGCGTGCGCGCACACACACACACACACACACACACACACACACACACACACACACACACACACACACACACACACCATCTGCGGAGACATTAGCACAGGGTAATACAATCTAAAATAAAGAGGGACTGTCTGCAGGTGAAAGCATCCTTTTGTGTTACTCACTGATTTGCAATGGTGGGCTGTAGAATTGACCACTTGCAAAATAATGACTGACAACAACAACAACTGACAACAATCTAATACTACTCTCTCATTCACATTCTAAGATATCAGTGCTCTGACAAGACACGGATGAAGTAAGATGAACAGGGAGAAATGTGGAAAAGGTTGCTAATGGGGGTGTAATGACATCACAAGTGTTTGGAGGGTTATTTCCATTTCTTGTAATGTGCTGAGTTCATCTTGAGATGAACAGTGACTTAAGAGATGCCGGTGACTTGCCGAAAATTAGCAAATGGTTAATTTGGTTGTTCTAGTGGATTGTAGAATTGAATTTGGATTCCAGTTGACCTCCGGCCCTGACACACATCTTCCTTAGGGCAGAGATTGATTAACACCAGAAGGGAAGGATGTCCTATTGACTACCTGATGAAATAGTTAACCTCTATCTCTCTCTCTCTCTCTCTCTCTCTCTCTCTCTCTCTCTCTCTCTCTCTCTCTCTCTCTCTCTCTCTCTCTCTCTCTCTCTCTCTCTCTCTCTCTCTCTTTCTCTCTCTCTCTCTGGAATCGAATTAGGAATTGTCACCATTTCTCCTTATTTATTTTCTCTCCTTAATAATAATAATAACTTTATATAGCGCCTTTCAAGGGACCCAAGGTCGCTTTACATGGGGGGGGGGATAACAAAGTAACAGACAGTGGACAGACACAACATATACATATATATAAAGTGAGAGATTAGGGGTTAAAGGCCAAGTTGAAGAGGTGGTTTTTTTAATGAGTCCGGAGTTGGGGCGGTGCGGAGTTCTGCGGGGAGGGAGTTCCAGAGGGTGGGAGCTGCCACACTGAAAGCTTAAAGGGGTCCTTAAAGGGACAGTTCAGATTGTTTGATCCCTATCCCTGTTTCTTACTCACCAAGGATGCTGTTGATCGGTAGAGTCCTTTCTCAGCACAATCCATGCTGTTCCTCATACTAGCTCCAGATAGTTAGCCGCACAAACCAATGCAAAGTCAATGGGGTCGAGCTCCTGTCTGTACAAGCGGACTGAAGCTCCACTGAAATGTACTCCACGGTGCACACAAAGTACATTTCAGCTAGCCTCAGTCAGCTCGTACAGACAGGAGCTCGACCCCATTGACTTTGCATTGGTTTGTGCGGCTAACTAGCCGGAGCTGGTATGAGGAACAGCATGGCCTGTGCTGGGAAATGATTCTACAACATCACCGATAAACAAGAAATATCCTCACTGCTATTACTCACCCCATTCAGACTCCCCAGGTCCTTGACTTTGTGTTCGTCGATGCCGGCTTCGTAGTTGATGACGGCGTGTTGCTTATCCACGCTGCGCGACTGCGGGACAAAAACACACACAGAACATGTACTATTAGACTGCAGAAAGTGACACACACCGATGTTCCATTATGTGATGTTTAAAGGATAAGGCCAGTACCATGTTCTTATTTTCCTATTGTCAACATAGCCTGTGAAAAGCTAGTTATGTCATACACGAGGAGGCAGCCTGTCACATCTTTTCACCTGCCAGCGCGGACTCTCATTGGCGAGGAGGTGTAACGTGTGGGAGGCTCACACTACTACCCCCGCCATTTTCCTGTCTCTGCTGTGCAGGCGTCCCCCAACCGACCTGTAGGAGTCGCTGTCCACAACGTCCAGATTACCACCCATCGACTTCCCACCCGCTAACTCTGCCAATTGAGTTAGTATGACGGCCGGCCCAAGCCAGCCGGAGGCAACGGCGACAGCCGGAGTCGAACCCGGTGTCGAACCCGGTGTCTCTTATGCGTTGGTGACGAGCGCAATGTCCGCCGCGCCACCCAGCCGCCGCAAACAGCACGGCTCTTGAACTCGTTTGATCCTTTATCCTTTAACAATGGAGTTCTATGACTTCTGGACATGAGCTGTAATCTGGTGTTGGCTGGTTTTTTCGTAGACTATGCTGACAATAAGAAACAAATAATACAATTAGGCCGGACTTATCCTTTAATGCCCTGTACAGTAACTGACTTATCCTTTAATGCCCTGTACAGTAACTGCATACTGTAAGAGGCTCATGAGGGGCTTGGGTGGAATAATTGCTCTCAATCCCGGGATTTTACCGATCTCCTTGTGAGGGCCGGGTATTTCAGGCTGTGACTGAAGCACATCTCTGCCACACATCTCTGCCCCCCCCCCATCCAGTCCCATCACTGTGGGGGGTAAGGCTGTCCCCGAAGCCTGTTTTTGGGATTCGAACTTCGTCAGGGTTTTACGAACGAACGTTCGAACCTTCGTTTTTAATTAAAAAAAGTAAAGTAATTTTTTTTTTTTTTTTTTTTATATCCTCAAACTAAATCCTCAATTTGAATAAAGTGATTAATCTGATTAAATGAGTCTCTTTTTTATTAAATCAACTTTCTTTGATGAATATAACGTTTTTTTTAATACTATAATATTAGTGTAGCCTAATCTTTATCTGCAACTGTGAAGAAAAACCACATTGGTTCAAACAGAATGAATAGACACATAAAAGAAACATAATTTTTTTATTTTTATTTTTTTTATTTAGAATTCGAATGTTAACATAACGAACGAACGTTCGAACGTTCGAACATTCGGGCTCAGCCTTATGGGGGGGTTGAACCTGCTGCATCTGCTGTCATCTTAGGCCCAGATCAAGGTATAATGCTGATCTGGCTGAAGGGCATGTAGTATATAATTCCATGTCAGGGATGGAAGGAGGAATGCTTGGGTTAACAGGGAGGGGTGCTGTCGGAATGCCATCAACGTGGAGACAATGTTCATATCAGCTCACAGCGTACCAACAGTGAGACTGCAGTTATCAAAGTAACGCACGCACGCACGCACACACACACACACACACACACACACACACACACACACACACACACACACACACACACACACACACACACACACACACACACACACACACACACACACACACACACACACACACACACACACACACACACACACACACACACACACACACACACACACACACACACACACACACACACACACACACACACACACACACACACACACACACACACACACACACACACACACACACACACACACACACACACACACACACACACACACACACACACACACACACACACACACACACACACACACACACACACACACACACACACACACACACACACACACACACACACACACACACACACACACACACACACACACACACACACACACACCAAGGAGAATGGTAGGGCAGAGAGGAACTGGGGGTGAAATATTGATTTGCTGCAGTCTAGTATCAGGCCATCAGTGACTTAGAGGACAAGGCATTCCAAACAAATGCCCTGCAACCTTCCTATCAGTCAGCAAGGTCATGGACAGGGACGCAACAAGAAGATAATTTAAAATTCTAGATTCTAATAAACATTCCGTGTTTATGATGCGTCGCGTTGAGCAATTTTGTCTTTGAATGTCTGTCAGGAGGATCTCCATTAGAAAAGGTCTGGGGAACAGACAGACAGACAGACAGACAGACAGACAGACAGACAGACAGGCAGACAGACAGACAGACAGACAGACAGGCAGACAGACAGACAGACAGACAGACAGACAGACAGACAGACAGGCAGACAGACAGACAGACAGACAGACAGACAGACAGACAGACAGACAGACAGACAGACAGACAGACAGACAGACAGACAGACAGACAGACAGACAGACAGACAGACAGACAGACAGACAGACAGACAGACAGACAGACAGACAGACAGACAGACAGACAGACAGACAGACAGACAGACAGACAGACAGACAGACAGACAGACAGACAGACAGACAGACAGACAGGGTCGACAGACAGGGTCGACTGTCAGAACTCCTTCTAGACAGTGTCTCTCTCACCAGACAGACAGACAGGGTCGACTGTCAGAACTCCTTCTAGACAGTGTCTCTCTCACCAGACAGACAGACAGGGTCGACTGTCAGAACTCATTATAGACTGATGGCCTCGGAGAGCAAGGTGGCTGATTGGCTGGCCCAGAACGACCCCGCGCTGGTGCGCACCGAGTCCACCGAGGAGGACAGCAAGAGCATCAAGAGCGACGTGCCCATGCACCTCAAGAGACTCAAAGGTGGAGGTCGTTCTATCATTCTCTCTCTATCTATCTCTCTCTCTCTATCTCTCTCTCTCTCTCTCTCTCTCTCTCTCTCTCTCTCTCTCTCTCTCTCTCTCTCTCTCTCTAATTATTAATATTAGCTAATAGTGTTAGGATTAGGATCGGTGAGACTGTTAAATAAAGGATCTATTCTGATCGTACAATGTGATGGGTAAAGCAACTACTCAGAGGTGGTTATTTGAATTTTCTAATATAATTTGTGTAGGTTTTGGTTGAGGTTCTCATTTAAAACAGGAGGAATTTTGTAATGAATTGATCATTAGATCTGCTAATGTTATTATTTAGTAATAATAATGATAATAATCATAATAATTTGTATAGCACCTTTCCTACAAAAATGTCAGCTAAAAGTGCAATGCATAAAGTGCAGACATATAAAAGCCTATAAAGCAGACATTTAAAACAAGCATAACAATTTTAAATGATGCAGTACTGCAGTGCAATAAAATAGTTTAATAAAATAAAATAGCCCTAATCACATTACAATAATCAGTGTTTATGTAATGAGTCTAGGCAGCATAACAGAGCAGCACATTGCTAGCATAACAGAGCAGCACATTGCTCTTAACACGCATGTAAGCAATTATATTATTGTAAATGAACAAGTAACTTCAATAATATATTATGAATAAGTCACTTGATTCTAGTTGTTATTTTTGTTTGTTTAAGGGATTGATGTAGCTGTTGATTTTGTACAAAGGATTTCTTTTTTGGAAACAAATGAGTAGACAGACAATGTCCAAAAATACATCTAGAATGTAGGTAAAAATAGTTTAAAGGCTTGAAAACCCTGGTCTATGTGTGTGTGTGTGTGTGTGTGTGTGTTTTACAACAAGCATCATAACTAGCCATGTGGATTATCGACGAAACCTTACTTGGTCCCAAGAAGAGGGTCTCGTGTATTATTGGGTTTAATAGGACATTTATTGTACATTGGAGGGGGTTGGGTTAGGACATTTACAGGGGCCAGTTTCGAATTGCAGTCTCTCGTAGGTGCTCTTTGAGAGTGGTTTTGAAAGTGGGTAGTGATTCACATTCCTTTACAGCTGCGCTCACTGTCTTCTCCAGAGTCAGACAAGAAGATAGATACCAATTTCCTCACTGTGCGTTCAGTAGAAAGCTATCTGGCTGCAAGCTATAGCCTAGCTTAGCACAAAATGAATGGAAGCGGATACGGACCAGCTACAGTAGCCTAGCTGTTGGCCAGAAACACACTTTTAAGCTAGGAGTTTTAAGCTAGGCTGGTCCTCATCTGCTTCTGTTCATTTGTGCTAAGGTAGACTAGCTTGGGCATTTCCTGGTTGTTAAACAAGGTATGTAAATACTTCACCTACAAACATTTACTGTTATGACAGCACAATATTGAGAATTTGGAAAAAAAACATTATTTAAAGGCATAGGTTAATAAAATAGGCGGAGCAAAAGCAGGGGCCGGGTTTTGTGAACAAAGAAATTCTGGAATAACAACAGACTGTCTGCTGGTAGCACAGTTTTTAAGAAGCTTTGAAAAATACTGTTTGAAAATAGTTGCAGCTTTAAGGCCTATTATAACAACTTTTTCTTGGCACACGGTTTACCTGGATGTCTCTAGATTCTAGAAGACTAATTTCTGAACGGATGTCTATCAACTTCAGGCTATGGATTTCAGTGTTTTTCTGTGTTTTCCAGTTTATACAAAAAAATAAATATATATATATATTTTTAGAATATTGCAACTACTACAGAAAAACGTGAGTACACAAGTTCAAGTTTAACTCAAGTTCAGCCCTATGTTACTCTATTTCATTAGCACTCAAAGTGATTTTTCTTTATTGTGTAAGAAACTTCAGAATGTTATCTTTCAAAAGAGACCAGGCTTATGCATGTGCTATAAGCATAAAGTATATAGAGATAAGCTTTGCAAAGAAGAGTATGCAGTCCTCAAGTTCAAGTAAAGAAATGGACGCTTTTCTGGGCGCATGTTATGTGGTTAAATTTGGGATATTGCAACCACTACAGAAAATGTTTAGTACACAAGTTCAAGTTCAACTCAAGTTCAGACTTATGCTACTCTATTTCATTAGCACTAAAAGTGATTTTCCTTTTTTGCATTAGTAAGTTGAAGTTGAAGTGAACTTCAGAATGTTATCTTTCAAAAGAGACCAGGCTTGTGCATGTGCTAGAGTATAAGTATATATATATATATATAATATATATATAATATATATATATATATATATATATATATATATATATATATATATATTATAATATATATATATATATATATATATATATATAATATATATATATATATATATATATATATATAACTATATACGTATATAAGTACAGGGCGGCTAGGTGGTGTAGTGGGCAAGGCACTCGCCACCAGTGTGGAGACGCTAGGATTCGCGTGTTCGAATCCAGCTCTCCACATTGTTTTCAGTTTAGCTGGTCGTCCGCAGTAATACACATTGGCCGTATTACGGGGAGGGAAAACTGAAGGGTGGGGATCGAACGTTGTGAACAAGCGACTCCTACAAGTCGGTTGGTGCGCCTGCGCAGTAGAATCAGGAAGTGTCGGGGGCAGCGTGAGCCTCCCACGCGTTACTCCTCGACACTGAGAGATCGAGCTGCGCAGGTGAAAAGATGCGACTGCTGTTACCTCAAGTACCGGAGGGGACTTGTGCTATGTATGACTTAGTCCACATTGCAGCCGGCTTGTGGGAGGCAAGAAACAGCGTTCGTGACAGGGGAGGGTTGAATTGGATGATACGAAATTGGGATGGGAGAAAATATAGAAAAATGGGAGAAAAAGTGGATCAAAAAAAATACGTATATAAGTATAAAGATAAGCTTTGCAAAAGAAGTATGCAGTCGTCAAGTTCAAGTAAAAAAAAATGGCAGCTTTTCTGGGTGCATGGTAAGAGGTTAAAACAATAAGGCATCTTTGAGTAAACTTTGAGTATCATTAAGTATCTCGAGGCTGGGGCCAGCATGTCCTCTTTTTTGGAAATCAAAATATGGTCACCCTATTTTAAGGCATGCTGCCATCCCTCTGCATGTGGAGTCACCTTGTACGTCACTCTGTAGGGAAGTGGTAATACCACCTTCTCACTGCCGATACCAATTAGGCCTACTAGTAAAACACTACATTTCAACTGTGGGTCGATACAGAGTCGGCGTAACCATCCAATCCATTACTTTTACTCAACAATAGAGAATCAGTAGCTTGAGGGGAAAACGATTGAGATATATAACCCAACATACTGTCCCTACCAGAGATCTGACACTGTACTGTATGTGTAAGAGAAGAAGTGTATGTGAGTTGGTCTGTTGGTCACTACTAATAGTGAAGCGGATTTGCATCAGTAGGCTAATGAACACAACTACTCTAAGTTCACAGACTGTAAACTCTCCTCACAGACAGACAGGGTCAGGATATTTCAGAAAATATTATTTAGGAGAAAGTTTCATGCACTCCTTGCAAGGCTTTTGTGACAGAGGTGTGCTGAGAAAACACAATGCTACAATGTACTGTCTCCTGGACATGTTGAGTAGTGTGCTTCTTCTTCTAGTACAAAACCATTACGGTTTGAAACAGGTGTATAATAGTTCAAATTTGAAATAATCTTTATTTTTATTTAATTGAATCATTTTGACAGAATTTTTTTCAAATGGTAAAAAGGTAATGCTACATTACAAATGTAAGACCTCACTCCACAAACTTGATGTCCTCTACCACTCTGCTATCCGGTTTGCCACCAGTGGCCCTTTCAACACTCACCACTGCACCCTTTCCTCCTCCGTCAACTGGCCATCCCTGCACACCCGTCGCAATATGCACTGGTTCATGCTCATTTACAAAACCCTCCTTGGGTTGTCCCCCCCCCCTTACCTATGTCACCTGTTGCAAATTACATCTGCCACTTACAACACTCGTTCTGCTCAACACATTCTCCTAAAGATTCCGAAAACATGATACACTGCACTTGGTCAAACGTCATTCAGGGCTGCTGCTGCCAGGGGCTGGAACAACCTACAGACATCTCTCAAACTGGTCACCTTTATGCCTACTGTAAGTCAACATTCAAGCACTCTCTGATGAACATTCTCACTGATTATTGCAACTGTTTCTCAACCCAGTAACATCCCCAACCCCCTGTCTGTCATGGTATTTATACTGTAATAACATATATTGTATGTCGGAAATGATTAATCCCGAATTCCTTTTTCCACCTCTGGCTAAGACCAAACCCTACCTCTCTCAGAAGGATCTGGAGAGGGTGATCCATGCCTTCATTTCGACCCGGCTGGATTACTGTACTGTGGTCGCTGCTCCGTCGCCTGCAACTGGTCCAAAATGCGGCTGCCTGTCTTCTCGCTGGTACCAGAAAACGTGACCACATCACACCAGTCCTGGCTTCACTCCACCGGCTCCCCGTCTGTTTCCGTATAGATTTTAATTAAACTATTGCTGACTGTTTTTAAAGCTCTACACGGGCTGGCTGCACTGTACCTGGCTGAGCTCCTGCATCACCACACCCCATCCAGAGCCCTACGGTCTGCTGACCAGCTGCTGCTGGAGGTGCCCAGGACCAGGCTCAAAACCAGGGGAGACAGAGCCTTCACTGCTGCTGCCCCTCGGCTCTGGAACAGCCCCCCCCCCCCCCCCCCCCCCCCCCCCCCCCGACATAAGATCTGCCCAGAGCCTAGAGGCTTTTAAATCGCTGCTCAAAACGCACCTCTTTTCCCTGCTGGCCTTTGACCAGAGTTAGCCTGCCACTTTTGCTGCTACTCTGTACTTTTCATTAAATGTCTTGTCTCTTTTATATTGCACCTTGTTCTTGTTTTTCTTAATTGTACAGTACCTTTTCTGTAATTTTTGTGTATTTTTAGTTTTTACTTATTACTGTAGTGTATGGTTTGGCTTTAGTCATTTGTAAATGTGATATTGCAGCCACATTTACATAAATGTAAATAAAGATGACTTGACTTGACTTCAAGAGGCGTTGTCTCTTGCCAGGCCATCATTGTAAATAAGAATTTGTTCTTAATTGATTTGCCTGGTTAAATAAAGGTAAAAAAAATAAAAAAAAATAATAGGATCCTTTTTATCAATATAAAATATATATATATATATATATATATATATATATATATATATATATATATATATATATATATATATATATATATATATATATATATATATATATATATATATATATATATATATATATATATATATATATATATATATATATATATATATATATATATATATATATATATATATACACAATACTAACATGTAGGATTAATTCATTGTTCCAAAGTAATATCCAGCCCTAGACATTCCAAACATATAGGTTGTTTCAGGGACAATGATTAAGGTCTGGACTGGAGTCTTTTTCTTACAATGGAGACTATCTTTAGTCTACTATGGGCTCAATCCATCATGTCTCTGTGTATCTCTGGACAAAACACAGACATGCTGAGATAAAGCAATATCTGCTCACTGTATAATAACGTGCTTTACATACTGTATACACCACTTGGCAACTAGTACTGTCTGTATGTACATATTTAATGCTTTACTTGAGCATTTACATTTCATATAATTGCAATTTCATATTTCATATAAGTTCATATTTTTACTACACTACATTTAAAATGAAACATCCATCATTTGACATACACTACAGTATATTCATCCGAACCTTGCCAATCACAATTACTGGCTATACCTTGAAGAAACCGGCTCAGTGGCCTCGTGGGTAGAGTGTCCGCCCTGAGTTCGGGAGGCTGGGAGTTCAAGCCCTGGCCGAGTCATACCAAAGACTATTTAAAATGGTACCCATAGCCTCCCTGCTTGACACTCAGCATCAAGGGTTGGTTTGGGGGAAAGTCCTTGCGACATACTAGCGTCATGTCCAAGGGGTGTACTTGTACATCAAGCTGCCTCACGCTACGGAAACAGGGGATAGGCTCCTGCCCCATGTGCCGTTACGGCTCGAGAACCATTGGTTCTCAAAGGCAAACTTTGAAGAAAGAGATGTTGCAAAGAAAACGTGACAAATTGATGGAGTGATGACCTTTGAGGAAGTTCAAGCCTGACAAAGAAGAAGCAATCAATCAGAGGCAGAATGTGTTTACTAATCAATCACTATAATGTAACCTTAGGAGTTAATGGATCTAAGACAGAACACTTCAAACCACCAAAGGTCCTCATTTCGTGGTGAGTATATTTCAAAGTTGGTCCTGATTTTTCACACACACACACACACACACACACACACACACACACACACACACACACACACACACACACAAACACAAAGGTTCTACTAAACCCACTTTAGTGTTCCGGCTTCGAGGCACTGCCAAACGAGCGGCCAGTCAATCAGGCAGTCGGACAGACAGTCAATTGATCAGCTAATTACTCAGATGTTTACTACGTCTATAACCTTATGTAACAGACTGCCGATTGGTGTGAGATCGTTGTTCGACAAACTCATAAAATGGCCCTTGAAAAGAGGCTTCCCCTGTATATGACTCTTGAAGACATTATCTTGATTACCATCTCCATAAATGCACAAAAGTGTAAAATCAAGTAGGAATTCGGGTCATTTTTGTTATTCATTGAATCGATGCATTTCAAATGAATGCTGTCTTTTGCAAGTCAGTGATTCAGCTGCAAATTAAATAAAATATGAATGTAGTGACGTTTTGCACTGTGCTCTGTGTGACCAGGATCTCTCAGACACACTTTAAAAACTCGCTTTGGAATGTTGTGACAACCGTTTCAGTTTCATCAAACCGTCACTGCCACGCTTTCAGGGATTGTAATAAAAACGTTTGACCTCCTTCCATCCAGAACCTGGCTTTGGAAAAGTAAAAAAAAAAAAAAAAAAAGGCCCTTTTTTCACAGCGGCAACTTTGACTTTTGTCATAGCACAAGTGTAACTAATTACATTAAAGGGGCACTTCACCAAAAAACAATGCTGATTTATTTGAGCAGATAATATCACAGACACACAGTTATGCACATTTACTTTGACAGTTATTGAGAGTAAGTGAGTTTGAATATGGCCACCAGTGATGTCATCTGGGATATTGAATCCATGAAATTATGAAAATGAAATGATAAGGTAGCAGTTCCTATAAGACAAGGTATTGCTATTTTTTCAATGAAATGATGGAAAAGTAAAAAAAAAGTATCAAGACCAGAGTGAGTTTATTAACAGTTCCTAGAAAGCCACATGCAAAGGCCTTGATATTTTTTTTAATTTAAATAATTTTACTGAGCTGTGTATTAAATACCTCCTGGAATATGTGTGACATGATAATGAGTAATGACATCACACGTTCCAACTCTTAACACATTAATTAACTCTCAAACCAATTGAATTTGAACAAGACAGTTTGCAGTCTTGGGAACATGTGTAAGATTATGGGCAGAATAAAACAGCTTTATTTTTTTAATAATTTTTTTTCTAGGGACATCTATGGATCTCAGGGAATGTATTCCCAGTGTCAGAAATACTGTGTCTGTTACTAGGCTTGAGTAAATTGTAATGAACCAAATGAGAATATCAATTAAAGTTTTTTTATTATCTTTGACTGTGAATAACACCATGCTCAAATTGGCCAGACCTGAAAAATCTAAGCAAATGAATAAATGGAAGATGATTAAACAGAAGGTTTTGTAGATACAGTACTGAATTCTGCCATCCGGACACATGCCATTTGAAATATGATTATAGAATATAGAATATCAGGCCTAAAATGGTTATGCGATTAAAATGCGATTAATTAGATAAATTAATTACAAATCCTGTAATTAATTAGATACATTTTTTTAATCGCCTGACAGCACTAATGTAAAGCCTTCTCACCTGCAGCATGAGCTCGCAGTCGTCCCGGCCGACAAAGATCATCTCGCGGGGCAGTCTGTGGCGCGTGCCCCCGCTGCTCACCAAGAACCAGGAAGTCACACTCATTGCTGCTCCCTGATGCGGGCTCTGCTCCCGCACGCCTACTGGACACACCGGCACCAATGCAGTTAAACTAATGAGATACTGGTCAATTTGATTAAGCAGCTCAATACAAAAGATTACAAGGAGCGCTTGATTCATCTTTGTTTGCAAATAAGGCTGGGCAATAATTCAGTGTTATCGTTCATCATATTTCAATGTATTTATATCGTGATGAAATTAGGATCACGTGGTACACAAATATTTTGTCTAAATTAATGATAAGCAAATACGAACTCACAAGATTAGACGTGAAATATTGATATTTAAAAATGGCCTAAAAATATTATTTGAAAATGATTTAGTCAGTGCAGCTCAATGGGAGGTAGAGAAAGGCACTGCCAGGGTTAGGGGTTCCATTCCCTGTGTACCTCAATGGGTAGAGCAAGGCACTAACACTTCCAGGGTTAGGGGTTCCATTCCCTGTGTAGCTCAATGGGAGGTAGAGCAAGGCACTAACACCTCCATGGTTAGGGGTTCAATTCCCTGTGTAGCTCAATGGGAGGTAGAGCAAGGCACCAACACTGCCAGGGATAGGGGTTCCATTCCCTGTGTAGCTCAAGATTGAGCAAGGCACTAACACTGCCAGAGTTAGGGGTTCTCCATTCCTGTGTAGCTCAATGGGTAGAGCAAGGCACTAACACCTCCATGGTTAGGGGTTCCATTCCCCTTGTAGCTCAATGGGTAGAGCAAGGCACTAACACTGCCAGAGTTAGGGTTTGATTCACAATGGAGCCACTCATATTAAAAAAAAGGTAAAAACGATAAAAACATCCATCAAATGGCAGATATATCTTCTTTTAACCCTTTCACTACCACACTACAGAAGGTTAACCTTCTTCCCCTTCGAATGTACAGTATATATATATTTTTTATGATCTCTTTCTCTTAAAACAGTACTGTATATTTGTATGTCCTGTATGTCATAAATGTCTTGATGAATTGAAAATGGGGGACCCTGATGTAAACAAGACGAAAGTCTTTCTCAGGTCTGCATCCCCTTAACAATTGTGTGTATTGAGCCGTACTGTATTGTACCCCATTCTGCAATCTGTTAATAAAGTGTTCAATCAATCAATCAATCAAACCTTTCACTACCACACTACAGACGGTTAACCGTCTGTGGTGTGGCAGTGAAAGGGTTAACCTTCTATAGGGTGGTAGTGAAAGGGTTAACCCATTGTCGTGTGGCAGTGAAAGGGTTAACCTTTTGTATTGTCGCAGTGAAAGGGGTTAACCCTTTGGTAGTGTGCTAGTGAAAGGGTTAAGGCTGCTTGAGTGGCTGACAAGAAGACCTCACACCACCTCAGGTAACTCAGAGGTTTGAATGTACAGCAGCAAGTGACTTTTGCTTTGGTTCGCTCTCTCTCATACACACCTCTGGTCCAGGTAGCTGACTGCTGCTAGACCGGTGACAGCACAGTGCCACCGCTAGGCCATCCTGAGAGAGGAGAGAGGAGAGAGGAGAGAGAGAGAGAGAGAGAGAGAGAGAGAGTGAGAGAGAGAGAGAGAGAGATGAGAGAGAGAGAGAGAGAGTGAGAGAGAGAGAGAGAGAGAGAGAGGGAGAGACGGGACAGCTTTTTGTCAGTTTCAACCTTTTTCATTTGCAGGTCGGTGGCAACTAAATAGAAGAAAAAACGATATTATTCTTTAAGAGAAACGTAAGAGAAAGGGTGGAGATGAATAAAGAGAGAGAAAGCATATGAAGTGTGAGCTGAGAGAGAGAGATAGAGAGAGAGAGAATGCGGAGAGAGTGCAGAGTGCGGAGAGAGTGCGGAGAGAGAGAGAGAGCATCAATACTCAAAACGTTCTTTCTTGCCTCGTGTCTCTTCACTGGGTGAGTAAGCAGCAGTGTGTTGTCTGCTCAGTCTTAGCCTGGGAATGCATGCTAAGCTAATCAGCTAGCTAGCTAGCTACTGTAGCTAGCTATACCCTCTCTCTCTCTCTCTCTCTCTCTCTCTCTCTCTCTCTCTCTCTGTCTCTCTCTCTCTCTCCTCCCTTTTTATCTCGCTCTGCCCACCCTGATCATTGCAGATGCTGGGGGAGGAAGTGATGTAGGAATGTTGGCTCTAGTCCCTCAGCAGGACGTTTGTTTTCCTCTCCTCCTCCTCCTCCTCCCCGCCCATCCTCTCCCTCCCTCCTCCAGTTGAAAGGAGGTCAAACTGCTCTAACTTTCTAACGGTCCAGCCTGGAGGAGCTACATTACGCAGGGCTGTGTGGAGGAGGATAAACAGAGCTCGTCTCCTCCCTCTGAAGTTCCCTCTACTCAACTCCCAAGTTTTATTGTTCGCCCCCCCCCCCCCCCACCCCCCCTCTCCTGTGTATATATAGGGATCCCCTTCAGTCTCTTCTCTTCAGGTGTCACAGCTAGTCACTTGGGTGAGGCCGGGCCATCCAAGCATATTCTCTGACTTTGTATTTGATACTTTCATTTTGAGTTAATAAATTGAGTAAGTTATTATGTAATCCACAGCTGTCGGTTTGGTTCGCTGGTTGAACGACTCACTGGCTGAATGGCTGACTGACTGATAGACTGATAGACTGGCTGGCTGACTGACTGATAGACTGGCTGACTGACTGATAGACTGGCTGGCTGACTGACTGATAGACTGGCTGGCTGACTGACTGGTAGACTGGCTGGCTGACTGACTGATAGACTGGCTGGCTGACTGACTGATAGACTGGCTGGCTGACTGACTGGTAGACTGGCTGGCTGACTGACTGATAGACTGGCTGGCTGACTGACTGGTAGACTGGCTGGCTGACTGACTGGTAGACTGGCTGGCTGACTGACTGATAGACTGGCTGGCTGACTGACTGGTAGACTGGCTGGCTGACTGACTGATAGACTGGCTGGCTGACTGGCTGATAGACTGGCTGGCTGACTGACTGATAGACTGGCTGACTGCCTGTGTGACTATCTGACTCTATGACCTACAAACCCAAATCTGCCTTACTGCTGTTTCCAGTCACAAGATGAGCATAAACACAGTGGAACATCACCTAATTGGTTCACATTAAAGGGAGGCAAGTAGGCCGCATATCAGCATCTGGTCAGCTATATGCCCCTAAAGGTGTCATAGGCCTACTTTGTTATACATATCATTTAAAAAATCCATATTATGGCCATTTCCCAGGTTCCAAACTTTTCATTTTCTTTTCTTTTATCCACTTTTTCTCCTTATTTTTCTATTTGTCTCCCATCCCAATTTCGTATCGCAAATTCTCCCCTTCAATTCTTCCCTCCCCTGTCTTGAACGTTGCTAGACTATGCCTCCCACTGGTCGGCTGTAGTGAGGATAGAAGCCTTGCATCACGTGTCCCCTCCGGTACACGAGGAGGCAGCCTGTCGCATCTTTTCACCAGACAGCGCGGACTCTCAGTGGCGAGGAGTAACGCGTGGGAGGCTCACGCTGCCCCCGATACTTCCTGTCTCTGCTGTACAGGCGTCACCCAACCGACCTGTAGGAGTCGCTGTCCACAACGTCCAATCCCCACCCACCGACTTTCCACCCGCTACCTCTGCCAATTGAGATAGTATGACGACTGGCCCAAGCCGCAGGCAATGCTGACTCGGGGAGTCGAGACCGGAGTCTCTTGCATTGGTGACGAGCGCAATCTCCGCTACGTCACCCAGCCGCCTCAAACTTTTCATTTTCATGGTATATTTACAAACACACGCACATCTCTTTTCCTGGTGAATGAATGAATGAATGAATGAATGAATGAATGAATGAATGAATGAATGAATGAATGAATGAATGAATGAATGAATGAGTCCAAGAAGTTCACGTCATTCAATGTTTTTATTATTTTATTCAAAACCGCTCTCAAAGAGCACCTACAGGTGGCTGCAATTCAAAACTGGCCCCGGTAAATGTCCAACCCCCCCCCCCCCACACACCCACCCACCCAACCAGTCATGTATGTCATAAATGTCTTGATGAATTGAAAACGGGGGACCCTGATGTAAACAAGACAAAAGTATTTTTCTGGTCTGCATCCCCTTAACAAAAATGTGTATTGAGCCGTACTGTATTGTACCCATTCTGCAATCTGTTAATGAAGTTTTCAATCAATCAATCAATCAATCAATCAATCAATCAATCAATCAATCAATCAGTCTCATGGGCTCTTCGTCAGGTAAGTTTGAATGAAAGCAGGTGCAGGTGTTTCTCATGTATACAAAGTGCATTATGTAAATGTATATGTAATACTTCTTGAGCTCGCTGGTAAATCAGGTGTGAACAATAATAAACATCAATAGACATATCTGCCAAGAGTATACTATTGTGTTACATAGTGACATAGATGCTGCGTAGATATGTAACGGAAGAAAAGGCTGAGACTAAAAACGAGGCATTCCAGCAAGAAAGGCTGGACTACAAACGAGGGACTTCGAGCAGTTCAAGAACAGGGATTTATGTTGGAGAGAACAAGTCCCTTTGGCGTGGATTTCTCTGCAGATGTTCAACAAGCACCACCAGCCCTATAACACTCAAAGGGGGAAATCACAAAAAGCACAATTTGGCCTCTTTAAATGCTGTACATTTGAACAGTATCCCAATTATAGTAGTCTATTTCTTTGGGAAGATCTTTTATTTTTAGAGCATTAACTCTTTGGAATGGCCTGCCTCGGAACCTCTGTTGCATTTACAGTAGATTCACTTTTAAAAAGAATCTTAAATTGTTTTTAAATTGTTTTTAACGCTGTAAAGTAATTTTTTTGTTTTTGTTTTACACTAATGTAATTTTAGCTATCTTAATTGTTGCAGTAGTTTCATTATGCATTGTGTGTACTGACTTTTAATAATTTTGTTTTTGCAATAGTGATTGTTTTTGTATGTTTTTTTGTGTGTGGACCCCAGGAAGACTAGCTGGTTGCAGCGAATGGGGATCCCTAATAAAATTAAATAAAATTAAATTTCAACATCTAACTTAGATTTCAACATTGTTCTTTTGACAAGTGGGAGGTTTAAAATAACAGCAGCTCATGAGGTTTTGTTAGAAAGTGCCAAGTAAGGCCCATCGGGGAGAGAATTAAGGATTATTGAGCTAAGCACTTGCTCCCCTGACCTCTTAAGTGCTACCTCTTAAGTATGCCCGCTCAGTAATCCGCCGGGGATGAATGTTTTAATCAACCACACACCTTTAATGTAAGCTTGGGTAAAACTGTGCTTGAAGTCATATCATGCTTTTTGGAACTGATCATTTTCTCCTTTAGGATTCTTCAAGGAATGTCCTTGTATATAGATGTTCGGCAATTTGTAAAATTGCAGTCAATTAAATAGTTTGCTACAAAACAGTCTTTCCCGTGCATATTGGTCCACCACAATATCGGATAGGCCTTCCCTCCACAAACTGCCATTTAACACAAACTCTCTACAATATTCCTTGTTTTGCCTTTGCACACCGTCTTGGGCTATCATAAACTAAATAAATTCGTCATCAACTAATAGTCATAGTGCTTTGTCGACTAATCGTTTTCTTTATTTAATCGTCATATATCTGTACATTTGTTTTGTTTGTTTCCCACATGCAATCATGCAGACCTCTTTAAATGTAGTGCTTACTACCAAAGACATGCCGATTATTTTTTTTGTATCCACTTTTTTCTCCCATTTTCTATATTTTCTCCCATCCCAATTTCGTATCATCCAATTCAACCCTCCCCTGTCACGAACGCTGTTTCTTGCCTCCCACAAGCCGGCTGCAATGTGGACTAAGTCATACATAGCACAAGTCCCCTCCGGTACTTGAGGTAACAGCAGTCGCATCTTTTCACCTGCTCAGCTCGATCTCTCAGTGGCAAGGAGTAACGCGTGGGAGGCTCACGCTGCCCCCGACACTTCCTGATTCTACTGCGCAGGCGCACCAACCGACCTGTAGGAGTCGCTGTCCACAACGCCCGATCCCCACCCATCAGTTTCCCACCCCCTAATACGGCCAATGTGTATTAGTACGGACGACCAGCTAAACTGAAAGCAAATGTGGAGCGCTGGGCTCGAACAGGCAAGCCCAGCGTCTCCAGATTTCGTGGCGAGCGCCTTGCCCACTACGCCACGTAGCCACCCTGAGACATGCCGATTATTAACTTTCAGGATATAACTAATTTAGGTTGGAAAAACAGAACATGAAAAATTACTAATGGACTAACAAAGTTTTAAAATGACCGATTAATAGACTACTATGAAGGGGACAGCACTAACACAGTCCACTGCCTAGCTGTGTGTTATACTGCCCCCCCCCCCCCCCCCCCCCCTAACCTACCACCACCACCACCACCACCACCTCCACCACAGATAACCTAAAAACCCATGGGAAACACTTGTGTGTCGGTAGTGTCAAATTCACACACACAACTCAATTAGACAAAAGGACACAATTATTGTCCAAAACCCCAATTGTTCCAGAAATTACGTTTCGGGTCTCTACTACGGAGAACCACGCTACGAGTACCATGTACTGTACATTTATTGCACTGTACCCTCCACGGAATGTTAATCACTCCATGCTATTGCACTATACTTATCTGTGGTGTCTCCCCTCCCTTCTGTAAAGCCGGTGTGAGGAGGCTAGCTAGCTCATTAGCCGCCACAGAATGCAAGGTCAAAGTGAATGTGGTTGAGGAGAGCCTCGCTGCAGCGCTGAACACCAGCCTGTGTGTGGTGTCATTAAGGCGCTCTCGCTCTCTCAGTAGCGCACATGAAAGACACATCTCACCGCGGGGCGTACCGTATGTACCACAGTAGAGGGGGAGCCTGATAACAGGTCACTGCGGTATTCAATCACCATGTAGACTTTAGTAAAGGAAAACTTTGGATTGTGTCCCGTTTCTTCATGCTACATAATATTTGTATCCAATTTTCAGTATGTAATATGTTAGAAGTATGCAGTGTTAACAATACACACATCTGATTTTGAGGTCACGATTTGATTCGTTTTTTGATTTTCATACATTTACATTTATTTTTTTTATTATCTTTTCCCCCCTTCTTTTTCCGTTTTTCTCCCCTCCCAATGTAAGTCGTTATGCCAATTCCCAATCCCCTTCCTGGCCGTTGCGCACCGTCGGTCTGGGAGGGCGGAGACTATCACAGTATCACATGCTTCCTCCGACACATGTGTACCCAGCCAGGGGGCGAAATTTAAGCCCGCCGCCCGCCATTGGCGCTCAGTTTTTACGTTTGGCGCTTGCCACTGAGAGGTCTGCCCGCCGTGTGGCGTGTAGTTCATAACGATACTCTTATTTTGAAAATCTGTGTGGGTCTCATTTCTGCTCCAAACGCAGTTTCAGTCATAATATCGATGGCTCCGGCAGTTAGCAACATTCGGTTCGTATGATACTCTTATTTTGAAACAAACTGTGGCAACGAGTCATATCCGCCCAGCCCTGCAGCGGGATACTATTGGCTAAGGGCTTCTGCTCGTATCAACACAGAGGCAGTCTGCTCTAGTCTAGAAGAGCGGACCTCCATGAGCTACCGTTACTGTTTAAACAATGACCCAGTCAACTATTCACTTTTAGTTTAATACATGACGAGGCATTGTCTAACGGTATCTAGCTGGCTAGCTACTGATAGCTGCTGATATCAACAAATGCTCCAGCAATAGTCGACTCGAGTGCATAATACCTCCGTTCCCTCGTTAGCTAGCTCACGTTAGCTAGCTCACGTTAGCTAGCTCACGTTAGCTCTATATGTCCCAGTAAACTAAATTGTCTTAACGTTATCTAGCGGGCTAGCAGTAGCTACAGATAGCTCCTGATATCAATGTCTTATAACATTGATTCAATGCGTATTCTAGCTGAGGGCTTGATTAATGTGATTTGACCAAAGAACCGTAACATTATACCAATAGGGTCCAGCTGCAGCGCCGGAGAATCCTTGCATGCTGAATGTAGAGTATTAGTATAGGGTCTAGCTGCATCGCCGGAGAATCCTTGCTGGAGCTGGAGGCTACTCAAGTATACACACAGACAGTGGAGCTGTTTGCAGATAGCGAGCATTTTGACTTATTGCCTGGTGGCGATGTCTCGCAGATAATACAACTACAAGTATGATTATAATATATATTTTATTTTTAAAAAAATTATATAAAATATATATATATATTATTTTAATCAAAAAAAAATTGGCAGGTAAGAAATATGCTTGGCGGGTAGATTCTTCCCATCTACCCGCCACTGGCCGGTGAGTCAAAAAGTAAATTTCGCTCCCTGTACCCAGCCCACCACTTCTTTTCACCTGGCAGCGCGGACTCTCACTGAGAGAGTGTAACGTGTGGAAGGTCACACTACCTCTCCTTCCCTCGCTGTGCAGGCGCCCCGACCCAAACTGTAGGAGTCGCTGTCCACAACGACCCAAACCCACCCACCAGCTTCCCTCCCGCTGACTCTGCCCATCGAGCCAGTATGACGGCCGGCCAAGCCGGAAGCAACGCTGACAGCTGGATTCGATACCAGTGTCTCTTGCGTTGGTGACGAGCGCCTTGTCCGCCTCCCAGCCGCAGCTTTAGCAATTTTATAAAAAGTGACTTACTAGTTTTGTACGACAAGTCAGCAGGAAGGGCACAACTCTATCAGCTGAGGAACAATGTTAATCAAAATGTTCAAACTTGAGTGCTGCAGTGTCGAGTGTATGTTAGTATATTAGGAAGAGTGCATGACAGTAGTAGGACAGTAAAAAGGTTAGTGTTTTTTTTCCCCATTTCAGATATTGATTGAAGAAGTGTGTTTTTAGTCGACGGCTAAAATTTGGTCGGGATTCGGCTGTCCTAACTGCGGTGGGAAGTTCGTTCCACCATTGTGGGGTAAGGACCGAGAATATGCGGCTTCACTTTGATGACCCTCCCGGAGCTTAGATAGGTCTGAGGCGGCCAGAAGATGTAGAGCGGAGGGTCTTGAGGGTGTGTAGTTAGAGACCATTGACCGGAGGTAGACGGGAGCCGTTCCTTTCGCTGTGCGATATGCCAGGTTGAGGACCTTGAAGGGGATTCGTGGGGCGATGGGGAGCCAGTGCAGGTCCCTAAGAAGTTGGGTAACATGGGCTGACTTTGGTAGGTTTGAGATCAGACGGGCGGCTGCGTTCTGAATGAGTTGAAGAGGCTTGGTGGCAGTGGCCGGTAGACCAGCAAGCAGTGCATTGCAGTAGTCGAGGCGAGACATGACTGTTGATTGGACGAGGAGTTGGCGGGCTTCTTTTGTCAGGAAGGTGCGGATCCTTCTGACGTTGCTCAGGAGGAATCTGCAGTATACACACACACACACACACACACGCACGCACACACGCACACGCACACACGCACACGCACACACACACACACTCCACTGCTTGGTTTGGCTCAAATGTACTTTATTTTTTTTTTAAATGGTATGCGTATGCATAGTGTATCCTTCAGCCTCCCACTCTACGCTGATAGGACACCTAGTTTAGACGACAAACAGGTGGAAAATGAGAGACCTCTGGAAGAGAAGGAGAATCATCCACAGTTTTAAATGTCAACACACTGAATGTGTACTGAATGTGAATTTGTCTGTATTGAGATCGTTATACCCGTAGTTAGAATGCAGGTACAGTATGCTAAAAAGATCTAGTATGAATACCAAACAGACTGACATTTGAGGTGCGTCATCGATGATTGGCTATGTGATTGTTTCTATGCCACAATTCTTTGCATCACGCTATTTCCATTGTCTTACAAAATGTCACCTACAATAACACAACAGACTCTTCCATCTGGGTGCGAAATTCTACCCAAGTATGCTGTATGTAGTATGCCATGTATACTATGTTATGCTGTGCCTTAAAGGACCATTGACTTCTTGCCATTACCGGAGATAAGTCTTTAACTGAGGGCAGTCTGTCTTTAACACAGGACAGTGGCTCAGAAGGTAGGGCAGTCATCTGGCAATCAGAAGGTTCCCGGTTCAATTCTGGATCCTCCCGGTCGAAGTGTCCTGGGACAAGACACTTAACTCCTAACTGCTCCCAATGAGCAGGTTGACACCTTGCATGGTTGCCTCCGCCATCGGTGTGTGAATGTGAGGCATAAGTTGTAAAGCGTTTATTTTAATACATTTTTATTTCATTTAATTTTTTTACAAATTTTGCTTTTGTATGTGTATACAATTTGTGTTTTAGCTGATTCAGCTTACCTTACTACACGTCAGTCACACTGCCATTGATGTTGAAACGGGGTGGGCCAGGTAATCCACCCTTGTTACAACCACTAGGTGGTATATTTTCACTAAAGTTGCTGTATTCTCTACTACAAGCCATTCAAATCCCCACAACAAACTTTCGGTTTCATTAACTCCCGAGTGCTCCTGATTGATGTGCAGATTTTAATGGCTTCTAATCAACATTTCGTTAGACACAAAAGAAATCCTAAAGGTTTGTCACTGACGAGTAGGATAACGTGAGAGTTTCAGTAACCAGTCCACCACGGACTCAATGCGGAGTGATGCCTTCTGTATGTTTCCTGCGTGGCTTAGGCTTCCGGCCAACCAGGAAAGCTCTCAGGGAAATGCTCGCACCTCATTAGCCACACGGTAGTCAATCACACTCATGTGAGGCTAGAGCAGAGGAACATGCAATGTAATCTCAGACATACCATTTAGTCTTGTACGACAAGACTGGAAACATTTCAGTGTTAAAAAGGACGTATTTGTGTGCTTTTCACCACGACTGTCTTGCAAGTTGGATCATCCGCCCTCTTGCAAGTTGGATCACCCACCCTCTTCCAAATTGGATCACTCGCCCTCTTGCAAGTTGGATCACCTGCCCTCTTGCAAGTTGGATCACCTGCCCTCTTGCAAGTTGGATCACCCGCCTTCTTGCAAGTTGGATCACCCGCCCTCTTGCAAGTTGGATCACCCGCCCTCTTGCAAGTTGGATCAACCGCCCTCTTCCAAATTGGATCACAGTTCGCCCTCTTGCAAGTTGGATCACCCGCCCTCTTGCAAGTTGGATAACCCGCCTTCTTACAAGTTGGATCACCCGCCCTCTTGCAAGTTGGATCACCCGCCCTCTTACAAGTTGGATCACCCGCCCTCTTGCAAGTTGGATCAACCGCCCTCTTCCAAATTGGATCACAGTTCGCCCTCTTGCAAGTTGGATCACCCGCCCTCTTGCAAGTTGGATAACCCG
>NC_140173.1:132738898-132757348 GCF_963971535.1 Notolepis coatsorum
TTTTCTAGAAATGCACATGACTTGATACGGATATTATTTGACATACAGCCCCATTAGTGGCATGTTTCTATAGGTTTATGCTTATATTGAAATTTTATGAAAATATCCTGCTTGGGTTGGTTTTATTGCTTTTAGATTGATTATAATGACGCATGTAGTATTCAACTGTATGATTGATTATGTAAAATATTATACATTTAGCAAATGTAACCCCTCCCCTAATCCTAACCCTAATCCTAACCCTAACCATAACCTAACCTTAACCATAATGTCAATTAACTGCAAAAGTCACATAGAAGCTGCAGTATGAAGAGGAAGGAGAGTGAGGGACCGAGAGAAAGAGAAAGAGGGGGCAGCCGATAAAGAGAGATAGAGTGTGTGTGAGAGAGAGAGAGAGAGAGAGAGAGAAATAAAGAGACAAAACAGAGATATAAAGGGACAGACAAACAGAGTAGAGAGACAGAGGGACAGGAATGAAGAGAGAGACAGACAGAGAGCTCATCATCATCACACTCATTCCCACATGCTGTGAAGAGGCAGTCCAGCCCAGTCAGCCCTAGCGAGGGTGTGGTGTGGTGTGGTGGTTTACCCTGCCATGGAAAATGCAGTTGGCACTTGTTCACTTCTCCGCCATGTTGGTCGACTTTGAAGTGTCCGTTCACTTTGTGGGTTAAAACGTTGCTATAAAGATGCCACTTCCAAGAACTAAAATAGTCAAAACAGCAGGCAGACTACACTATTGGATTTACAAATGCATGATTACCTGACTGTAGCCAGGCTAACCATGACGGTTGTTGTACCTGATCATTGTTTTTCACCATGTTTTGAAATAGCGCTACATCATGGAAGTGAATTGGTCATCTGCTCTCTGAAAGGCGTTCATAAAGATTGAAGAAAACAAAGATGGCGGCGAAGTGAGTGAGACTAATGCACTGTGCTGAAACTGTGCATTGGCAAGATTGTGGTGATAGAATACATATCACAACATGGGTCATATTGGTGCTTTGTGATCGCTAACGCGTCCCTGATGAAGACAGACAGGAGCACTTGGAGTGGGCCCCACACTGCAACCCATGTCTGCTCCCGGCTGCCCTTGGGGGGAAGGACGTCAGGATGGATCAAGCACAGAGACGAAATTTTATCGGCGACCCCCTCCCCAAAGAATGTGTGTTCCTATGCGTGTTGCCCATCACATGTGTGTGTCGCTGCATGACTACGTTACAATGTGTGCAATGAATAAAGTCATCTTCAAAAGTCCAGTTTAATCTCAAAAGTCCAGTTTAATGCAGTAACAAAAAAACGGTCAGAGCCCAACACAACTACCCCCATTCAAAAGAAGGGGAAACTTGTCTTTTTTCCCCACATTGTCTGATTAGATGTGAACGAGCCCTAAGACTAGACAATGGGTGAATAGGAGTTTTTAATCTTATTTGTAGCCTTTTTGGTTTGTTTACATTGGTATAAACCAGTGCTTCTCAAACTTTTTCTGTCAGGCCCCCCTTTGGTGGACCAAAATATTTTGCCCCCCCCCCCCCCCCCCCCCCCCCTCGCCCCAACAAAATAGTCATGAAATGGGCCATGTTTAAATTTATTGAAATAACACCAATATCGTGACCTTTCAAATTGGCCCTATATTTTGTTTTCAGAGCTGTCATGGATGAAAAGCCAGCTTCACACAGATACTGTATGTGTATGTGGTGCTGAATGGTATCAACACCTTAACTGCTGCATCATGAGATACTTGGTGGGCCATGAGATGAGATACTTGGTACTCAGCACCACACTCTGAAACTAGCTCTAGGTGGTATCAGATGAGATTTCAAAGAGTTCTTCCAAGAGTTTGGATGGAGATGTGTCAGGAAGCTTTGTCTCAATGTTGTCTGTAAAGGTTTTTTTTATCCAGAGTAACTTGGTGATCCTTTTCTGTGTTTTATTAAATAATGATTTTCAGATTTTGAGAAATGGTATTTTCATGGAGAACAGTGCAGCTGCAACAGATAGCACTTTAGTGATAATTTTCTGTAATCCAAATATATATATATATTTTTTTAAATAAATCTCAAGGCCCCCCCTGTCATGCCTCTGCGCCCCCCCTGGGGGGCGCGCCCCCCACTTTTAGAAACACTGGTATAAACACTGGGGTGACCCAGACCGGTATTCTGATTTAAGAAAGACTGGTTAAGAAAGTAAAACAATGACCAATCTGTTGTATAGGCCTTAGTGAAGTACCTCAGACTCACTTCATCTTTATAATAATAATTATTATAAAGTGTGGTTTAATTTTTTTTTCTAAAAGTGCCTGTAATGCAGTCTTCATGATACACAGCCTAGATTGATATAGCCTAGATAGATATAGCATTCTTTCAGTGTTGTATCAATATGTTTTTGGTATAACTGTTCAACCCTGTTCAACTGTGAGTCCAGCAGTTCAGTTAACCAGTCTAGCGTTACTACCAGTCTCCTAAATGAATGTGAAAAGACATAAGCACCGCTAGACAGGGAAGAAGTGGGCCTCTAGCCTGGTGCCTGGAGCACAATGTGAACAACAAAAAGAGCAACAGAAGAAGAAGCAGAAGAAGAAGAAGAAGAAGAAGAAGAAGAAGAAGAAGAAGAAGAAGAAGAAGAAGAAGAAGAAGAAGAAGAAGAAGAAGAAGAGGGGTATTCGAATGAAGGCAACACAGAAACACGACAACAAAGCAGCATTGTTTTCCAAAGTGCTGATGTCGGCTGGATTTGGCTTCTTGGGTCGATGCTAAAAAGAAATAGTGATTAGGGTCTTGAAGCTGCAGAGAGGGCATGTCAAGAGGGGGGGGGGGCATAGAACAAAAAAGGGTAGCAAATGGAAGATCAGACAGATGGATAGATACAGACAGACAGAAGGATGTTCAGACAGACAGTTGGACAGACAGACGGGATGGGTTAATCGCAGAGACGAATTAACAGAGACGAATCGCATACATGCATCGCATGCATGCCGATTAATGACCCCTGAGCAGGTCCTAAATTATTATTATTATTATTATTAGAAGGATGTTCAAACAGACAGGTAGACAGACAGACAGAAGGACGAACAGACAATTACACAGACACACAGACCGATTGATAGACATGCAGACAAACAAAGACTTGCACTTGTCCCGAGGCAGTGGCTGAGTGTAGATTTACAGGCATTGAAGTAGAGGGATAGGGAGCAGGCAGGCTAGTGTTGCTCTCTGAATCTCTTTCTCTGTCAGATCCAGTCATATTATCTCCATATAGAAAGGAGATAAATCTCTCAGTTATATGGAGTCAATCTTCACCCACTAACCCATGCAGGCGATATCTTAAATCAGACAGGGTCTTTTGTGCACGTAGCTCATTTTGTGACCTCATTTGTGTGTCGTATCTATTCTCTGAGCAGTGGCATCTAAACTGCCAGTGTTGCTAAAAGAAAGCTCATCCTCGCTGTGGGTTTGAGAGACTAAATCCTTAGTCGACTAGCTGTCATAAGATTTAGTCAAACAAATAATCAATTTGTTGATTTAATGGACAAATCTGTCAAATTGTATGTCCTATATGCAAACATATGCATATATTCCCAACCTTTTTCAATCTAGTGCTTACCAGAGGTGCTTTTTCCCGACTAAGAGAGGGCAGCCCCATCAGAGACTTTGTCTTAAAGCCCTCTTTCCTTCTTACCACTGGTGTTGTTGGTGGATTGTGAGTGCTTCCTCAGCGCAATCCATTCTGTTCTTCATGCTGGTGTATATTATACCCACAGCTCTGGCTAATTAGCCGCAAACGAATGCAAAGTCAATGGGGGCCACGCTCCAGTCAGTACATGTCCTGAAAGGAAATGCTGAAACCTACTTTGGGTGCACTGTTGAGTAGGCTTGTACACAGGCCGCAGGGTGGCCCCGTTGACTTTGCATCTGTTTTGTGGCTAACTGACCGGAAAGGTGGGTATATCCAGACGACATCGCTGGCAAGTAGGAAATAGATTTGGCTGTCCAAAATACTGTAACTTACTCTTTAATAAAATAGTAGGGTGGGAATCACCAGTTTCATCACGATACGATACAATATCGATTCTTTGGACAACGATACGATAATTATTTGCCGATATCACAACGTCTGCCACGATACGATACGATTCGATTCGATTCAGGTGCCTGAGATCGTTATGAGACGATATTACATATGCCCATTTAACACAATCAGTAACATTTAGATCAACTCAAAAAAGGCCACGGAAATATCATTTGACATTTTTATTTTTGAGCTCTTCCAGACATTTAAATCAAAAACAATCTATTTTTTATTTTTTTTAATATTTTTTATATTATTATTAAAACATTTTTAATATTTTATTATCTTTTCCCCCCTCCTTTTTCCGTTTTTCTCCAATCCCAATGTTAGTCGTTATGCCAATTCCCAATCCCCCTCCTGGTCATTGCGCACTCTACCCCCTACTGTCGGTCTGGGAGGGCGGAGACTATCACATGCTTCCTCCGACACATGTGTAGCCAGCCCACCGCTTCTTTTCACCTGGCAGCGCGGACTCTCACTGGGAGAGTGTAACGTGTGGAAGGTCACACTACCTCTCCCAGATCCTTCCCTAGCTGTGCAGGCGCCCCGACCGAACTGTAGGAGTCGCTATTTACAACGACCAGGACCCACCCATGCCGGCTTCCCACCCGCTAACACTGCCAATTGTGTTAGTATGGACGGTCGGCCAAGCCGAAGGCACCACAGCCGGATTCGATCCCACTGGCTCTGTGGTGGTAGACAGACGCTTAGTCCGCTGCGCTACCCGGCCGCCCTATTGTTTTTAATACAAATAGACCTCCTGTTCACTGTAAAGTGCCACGTTTTGATATATTGAGCTTTAAACTTTAAGTAAACAATTTTGGAACTCACAACACGCAACCTAAAACCCCTCTTTCCAAACGCAGACACACACAGAAAGGAAGAATGCCCCTGCCCCCCTTCCCCAGTCCCCACTAATGGACCTCTGCTGTTCTCTTCTCTCTATGGCTCTGATCAGCTTAGCTTAGTTAGCTTATGCTAACGTAACGTTAACTTCAGTCGCGACGTGGGCATAAAGGAATGGCGAGGATGCAAAGTATGTTAGATGCATTTGACCCGTTATGGAAAAAAAACAACAGGCACTTATTTCGGGTCGCAAAATAGGCGGACTCTGGAGCTATGCTGTAACCGTTAACGTCTACACACGCGGAGATATTGTTGTTGTTGGGGCCGGGTGGATATGCACGCCAGGGGATTTTCAAAATAAGAGTATCGCAATATGAATCGATCTTTTTACGTTGCATCGATCCTATTTGATCATTGATAATAGATCGATATATCGATCTGGATCGATGTATCGTCCCACCCCTAAAATACTACTACTCCATGTATCAATGTTCTGTGTCGTCATATACTATAGCCTACATCCAGAAATAGGTGCCTGTGTGTGTGTGTGTGTGTGTGTGTGTGTGTGTGTGTGTGTGTGTGTGTGTGTGTATGTGTATGTGTATGTGTGTGTGTGTGTGTGTGTGTGTGTGTGTGTGTGTGTGTGTGTGTGTGTGTGTGTGTGTGTGTGTGAGAGTCTGTACTGCATATAAAGGCCTGTATTCTGCGACACAGAATGATCTGATTGCTACAGCTGTCAGAGTGGTGTTACAAAGTCAGTACGTCTGCACACACACACACACACACACACACACACACACACACACACACACACACACACACACACACACACACACACACACACACACACACACGCACACACACACAATGCCGAAATGATTGGTTTACATGATATCTTTTCCAAACTTCCCAACACCCCTGCTTTTGTCAGTGAATTTCAGAGAGATAGTGATAATCCTTGAGATACTAAATTGTCCCTTTTGGAGCATGTGTTTGTTTATGCCTGAGGCATATAAGAATATGTGTATATATGTAACGGTTTGAACCACGTTGGCCTACTTTACCTGCTCGTAAAGAGGACCAGCTCCAGGAGGCCTATTGCTTAATAACAGCGGAGCAGTGCTGCCGTTGCTTCCGCGTTTTCCCTGATTGGCTGCGACACGCCCCGCGGCAGAGCGGAGCGGCAGAGCTTGCGGCATTATGTAACCGCCCTAATCCGCCATCATTTTCATTTGAAGCTCAGCTCACCTCGCAGCGCAGCGGTCCTGCGGTCCTGCGGTCCGTTGTTGACAAGTTCGAATCCCATCAATTTTTTTTTTTTTAACGTGTATTCTTTCGCCGGTTAAGGTTAGGCATGGTTATGGTTAAGGTTAAGGTTAGGCATTGTTTCGGAGTTGGTTAAGGTTAGAACGGCTAAGTTTAGGCGCTGTTAAGGAGCTGGTTAAGGTTAGAGTTTGTCTTAGAGAATGGCAATATTCTTTCTATGGTTAAGGTTAAGGTTAGGCATGGTTAAGGTTAAGGTTAAGGTTAGGCATTGTTTCGGAGTTGGTTAAGGTTAGAACGGTTAAGTTTAGGCGCTGTTAAGGAGCTGGTTAAGGTTAGCGTTTGTCTTAGAGAATGGCAATAGACAGCCTATTTCCGCACTGCCGCTCTCCCGCGTTGCCGCGGTCACATGGTCAAATTGTCATATTCTTGCACTCCTCCGCTGTTAGAAAGCAACACGCCTCCAGGAGCACTGCGGCCACCAGCCACCACTCACAACAATAGAGTCTGCTAGACATGTTTCCTTTTCCTCAGTGAGAAGAAAGCGTCATGTTCCTTAAATCATACTGTAAACCACAGGACGTCAACTAGGGGTGTAACGGTAGACAGAAGCCACGGTTCGGTACGTACCTCGGTTTTGGGGTCACGGTTTGGTACAAGTTCGGTACAACAGGGGGGAAATAAATTATAATTATTATATATTTATAATAATTATTATAATTATTATTATTAAGTAGAATTATCTTTTATTAAGTTATACTTAGTTCCACCTAGGCTTGGCGCGTTAGTCAGTGATACCAGTGTCATTCTGTGTTCAGGCAGCCACTGAGTAAATTGATTGCCTACTGTCCCCACCGCGTGTAGCATAATGACAAGCAAGCAGTGCAAAAATGCGGAAGCATTCGTCACCGCACGCCACTACGGTAAAGCGCCTTTCTTTTCAGGCCCGCTTTGGGAGCTGTCGCGCGGAAATAGGCTGTCTATTGCCATTCTCTTTGACAAACTCTAACCTTAACCAACTCCTTAACAGCGCCTAAACTTAACCGTTCTAACCTTAACCAACTCCGAAACAATGCCTAACCTTAACCTTAACCTTAACCATGCCTAACCTTAACCGGCGAAAGAATACATGTTAAAAAAAAAATCACGTTAAAAAAATAATATTTGATGGGATTCGAACTCACCAGCAACGAGCCGTAGGATCCACAGCCATGCAGTCTTGCCAATTGAGCTATTTCTGGATACTGAATAAGGGGCGGTTTCTGGCATCCGCTCGTGTCGAACCAAGGCGGGATCTCATGCGCATGCGCGGGCACCTCGCGAGCACGCCGGCGCACGCACGCACCTGAGCGAGCACGCCGCCGCCGGTGCACGCACCTGGGGGCTGGGCGAAGGAAAATGAAAGGCGCATTACCGCACGCCACTACGGTACCTGCGGTGACGAATGCTTCCGCATTCTTGCACTGCTTGCTTGACATTAAGGAATAGGCGTCCCCACCAGCCCCCACCCCCACCGGTGTATGCTTTCAGTTTCAGTTTCAGTTTCACTTCTAACGTGAGGCAGAGAAAGAAGACTCTAGAGTAGAGATGACATGTTACACAACAATGGCGGTGGATTTATCAATATTTTGGATTTAAACACAGCAGAGCTCGACTGGGGAGGAGCTCAGCAAAGTACGTTGTGCGTTTTAGGTTTTTTTCTCTGATCAGCTGTGAGTGAAAGTCGCACGGAAGAAAGTTGGTGTGTCTGTGTTATTTGGCGAACAAGAAAATTAGGAACATTTTCAGTAATGACCCTGATGTGTTACAAACATAGTTTGGGAATGGGTCAATTTGGAGTTTTGAATAAAATTCTGCACGAAAAGAAAAGTTCTGAACGTGCGTTCCGTTAGTGGTTTTTAACATACCATTGCATTCGTTCGGTACACAGCACGTACTGAAACGGTTTGGTACGGATACGTGTACCGCTACATACACCCCTAACGTCAACATAATAGGTTGTCCATCATCATTTAAAGTCTGGGTAAAGCTAATTCTGAGATTTGTTTCTAAACACATTATACATGTTAGAAAATAGTTGCTGGGCGGCTATGTGGCGTAGTGGGCAAGGCGCTCGCCACGAATGCGGAGACGCTGGGCTCGCCTGTTCGAGCCCAGCGCTCCACATTGCTTACAGTTTAGCTGGTCGTTCATACTAATACACATTGGCCGTATTAGGGGGTGGGAAACTGATGGGTGGGGATCGGGCGTTGTGGACAGCGACTCCTACAGGTCGGTTGGTGCGCCTGCGCAGTAGAATCAGGAAGTGTCGGGGGCAGCGTGAGCCTCCCACGCATTACTCCTCGCCACTGAGAGATCGAGCTGCGCAGGTGAAAAGATGCGACTGCTGTTACCTCAAGTACCGGAGGGGACTTGTGCTATGTATGACTTAGTCCACATTGCAGCCGGCTTGTGGGAGGCAAGAAACAGCGTTCGTGACAGGGGAGGGTTGAATTGGATGATACGAAATTGGGATGGGAGAAAATATAGAAAATGGGAGAAAAAGTGGATCAAAAAAGAAAATTGTTGCTAATATTCCTCAATGGGAGAGGAGGGGAGTTCATACTCTGGGGGATATATATGATAATAACGGCCTTTGAGCGTTTCAGGACCTAAGAGATTTTAAGACCTCCCCAGCGTATCATTCTTCCTCTACTTGCAACTAAGGTCGGCGCTCAGGGCGCATGGGGTACCGTGGGCGGCTCAAGCACTACACCCACACCCTTTTATTAAACGTAGCAGGGACAGGACAACCTCAAGTGGATTTGTCTCAGATTTTTATGTGCACTCTTACTCAAATCCACATATAAAAAAACTGATCATTGGATACAGTCTGGCGAGGGGACATCCCAGAATTAGACTCTGAGTTTGACTGGGATGATATTTGGACTAATGTTACATTAGCTTCCCGCAACCCTATCACCAGCAAATAAATTTTAATTATATTCATAGCCTAGGACATAATGTCACACCTAGGAAGCTGTTTGCTATGGGACTGGTGACAGACTCTCGGTGCACTGTGTGCTCTCTGAGGGCCACTGGCACTTATATGCACATGTTTTAGGAT
The DNA here is from genome assembly GCF_963971535.1 of Notolepis coatsorum. Lineage (NCBI taxonomy): Eukaryota > Metazoa > Chordata > Actinopteri > Aulopiformes > Paralepididae > Notolepis > Notolepis coatsorum. Next base: position 132,748,182 of record NC_140173.1, read on the forward strand.
TGCCCACCAGTAGCTCGTTTTTTGGAAATTCATAACAACTAAACTTTCAAATGATGTAACCTAACAATCCCACTTACGGCAGCAACACTACTTCTAAACGATATATCATTACTACCAGCATCCATACAACAAAAAAATAATCATTCTGGCGGGCGTTACTGCAGCCAAGAAGCTGATAGCTATGAGGTGGAACTTCAGGAACCTGAGAAACTCACAATGATTAATTGGTCTCTGACACTACTGGATGTCATTTATATGGCAATCTCTACTGCACGTGTCATTGGGGTGGGACAGGCCAGCATTGAGCTGTAGGTCGCAGCGGCCGAGAAAGTTAAGACCACCATCTATAGTAGCGGAGCGGGGTTGGTCCTCGGGGGTCCTGGGGTGGGGGAGGAAATGTCAAATGTCTTTTGTGATAATATAATTGGATTTTTATATTCTGTATTTATTATTTTTATTATTTCTAATTGTCTTGTCGTTATTATGATTATTATTGTTGAAGTACTGTCCTGTGATGTCTTGTGTATTATTGTTGTTACTGTATTATGTTGTGTTTTGAAAAATGAAAAAAATAAATATTTGATAAAAAATAAAAATAAAAGAGTTGCTAAAAACATGTGAAAAGACTGTGAGTGTGAACTATGTGAATTGTTAGAACATTTTTCAAAAAGAAATGTGCATGATCTGACCGCGCCCCCCACAATCCTGAGACATGGTCTGAGCAGCCAGATTAGCTGTTTTTACAGCTGGGTTTTATAATAGTTATTAGCGTTTTTTAATCGTTCAAATTAGGCTGGGTGGTCAATAACACATTCTTCTCTCGTGTGACAAACTCAAAACACATTTATCTTCACTGTACCCAGACTTAAAGAAAAATATCTTTACAATTGGAAGGTAAAGGTAAAGATTACTCCTGTGGTTTTCATTGCCATGGCTTGTGAGATGACCTGGAGATGAATGTGGTTTGATGCTGCATGTCCCCAGCCAGGAATATTCCTTCAAAAACAACCTAGATAACACGCGCATGCACGCACACACACACACACACACACACACACACACACACACACACACACACACACACACACACACACACACACACACACAAACACACACAAATTATGCGTACAAGTACACACACACATAATGAGCATGCCTTGCCTCCCCATATAGGCTCTAAGGATGTCATATTATTATAAATGTCGCCTGACTGACCTTGCGTTCCAGTCTGTGTATTTATTTAGTTGAGCCTCTCTCTACTCTCGTCATCATCCATGACAGGACAGATTTGGCTTCACTTCCAGCTCTCTCTTTCTAAAGACCAACCCACCCACTCAGGAGAACATGCTCCTGCGAGGAGCACAACTGTGAGGCACTGAGACCACGTCAGTGTGGGTATTAAAGGTCTAATATATAATCATATTTTCAACAGTTTTATATACGATTGCCTTGAATCTGTGGAACACCGCCCCCCCCCCCCCTAAGTCTTCCACTTGTCTCTGACAAGAACAAGTTACAGGTTGAAAAAACCCTCAGCTCTGAACTAGGCAGAATCTGCACCTGGCTCGCTGATAACAAACTATCATTACACCTGGGTAAAACAGAGTCCATTCTCTTTGGATCAAATAACAAACTCAGCAAGACCGACGGCTTCTCAGTTACAGTGGGTGACAATATTGTCACAAGGAAACATGAAATTACCTACCTGGGTTCCATCCTAGAGGAAAATCTTTCCTGTGACAAAATGGCAACCAATGTAATAAAAAAAAGTCAACCAACGAACAAGATTCTTGTACCGGATCTCCTCTCTGGTAAACAAGAATACCCTGAAGACTCTGGCAGGAGCACTCATTCAAGGGTACTACGACTATGCTTGCACCTCATGGTACCAAAGCACCTCAAAGGCACTAAAAACAAAATGACAAACATCACAAAACAAACTGGTCAGACTACTGCTTGACCTTACTCCTAGAACCCACCTCACCCCTGCCCACTTTGACAACCTAGGATGGCTTAGAGTAGACGACAGAGTACAGCAACTTGCAATGGGCCTGGTCTAGAAGATACACTACACCACTAAGGTACCCATGTACATGTCAAAATACTTCCCAAAGGTCAGTGAATACCACGACCATAACACCAGAGGGAGCTCCACAAATCATGTGAAACCCAGATTCGGCTCAAACAAGGGACTAAACACTTTTCGCAATTATGCCACATCAATGTGGAACGCCCTACCCAAAGCTGTAAAGGAATGTGAATCACTACCCACTTTCAAAACCACTCTCAAGCAGCACCTACGGGAGACTGCAATTCGAAACTGGCCCCTGTAAATGTCCTAACCCAACCCCCTCCAATGTACAGTAAATGTCCTAACCCAACCCCCTCTAATGTACAGTTACCCCCCCCCCCCACCCAACCACCTCCAATGTACAGTCCCCCCCCCCACCCCACCTACCCAACCTCCTCCAATGTACAGTTTCTTCGTCAAATGTATACTCTCTTTTTTAGACTATTTTTGTATCACAAACAGTACTGTATTTGTAAATCTGGTATGTCATCATAAATGTATAGATGTAGCAGTACTGTCTATCTGTATGTCATACATGTTATGATTAATTGAAAATGGGGGACCCTGATGTAAACAAGACAAAAGTCTTTCTCTGGTCTGCATCCCCTTAACAATTGTGTGTATTGAGCTGTACTGTATTGTACCCATTCTGCAATATGTTAATAAAATGTTCAATCAATCAATCAATCAATCAATCAATCAATCAATCAATCAATCAATCAATCAATACCTATGTAATTTTCCCCCAGAGACTGCCAAATCCATATCAATACTAGGCAAAACCCAATGATACCTTTTAAAGATACCATATTGTGAAAAACGTTTTCAGTGCTTGTGCGTATACATGTGACACTCAAACTGTGAAATGAGACAACTCAGTAATATTTTGCATCCAGCCCGCATTCAGAAACTGTGCCTTTAAATGAGTCGTTTGGACTTATATCTTTATGTGATGTCACACAAAAAAGCTGCGTCTACAAAATGCCGGCTTGCTTGTAGACTTTCTCTTTTCTACCTAAAGTTGAACCTAAAAGATGTTTCTGACATATTTGATATATGTTTGATATCAAGTTTGATATGCTATTGCTGGAACTTGAGCCATATTTGATCTCCAACGTCGAGTCTGACAGTTTTATCGATTGTTCGTTCGACGGTACAGGCTCGTACAGCATTGCTAGATGTAGCCTATTATTGTTAAAGGTTTCTAACTGTTTTTGTCTCTCATTGTTTCTTCCATTACACATCCTTGCACATATCCATTCCAATTAGAAGAAGAAGAAGAATGCACTCAATGCCAGATGGTATAGGTCCTATGGCAAATGTGTCAGGAGATAAGGTCGTGGAAAGGTCATGGGGTCATCAAAACCAAAGGATTTCTTCTTCCTGGGGTCATTAGTGTGCACATCGAGTTTTATCCAATTTCCTGGTAATACGACCATTACTTTAAGATATATCTTGTTCTCAAACAGACAAGAGAGACAGACAAACAAACAGATGAGGCTGAAAACATAACCTCCTTGACGGAGGTAATAACATTGAATGAGAGAAAAACACCTAGGTCAGGGCTTCTTAAACCAGAGCTCGAGAACCAATATGGGTCACCATACTACAAGAAGACTACAGTAGTTAGTACAGTATGTTTCAATGAGCCAGTGAGTACATTTCATATATCTGTGTCTGACTAAATGTGGTTGACAAAAAAGGCTATTCAAGCTATAGTGATTAAAACCTATGAATTTTATTTCATATTATGTCTATTTAAAGACACTTTTTCCACTTTTTCTCCCATTTTTCTATATTTTCTCCCATCCCAATTTCGTATCATCCAATTCAACCCTCCCCTGTCACGAATGCTGTTTCTTGCCTCCCACAAGCCGGCTGCAATGTGGTTTGTGGACTAAGTCATACATAGCACAAGTCCCCTCCGGTACTTGAGGTAACAGCAGTCGCATCTTTTCACCTGCGCAGCTCGATCTCTCAGTGGCGAGGAGTAACGCGTGGGAGGCTCACGCTGCCCCCGACACTTCCTGATTCTACTGCGCAGGCGCACCAACCGACCTGTAGGAGTCGCTGTCCACAACGCCCGATCCCCACCCATCAGTTTCCCACCCCCTAATACGGCCAATGTGTATTAGTATGAACGACCAGCTAAACTGAAAGCAATGTGGAGCGCTGGGCTCGAACAGGCGAGCCCAGCGTCTCCGCATTCGTGGCGAGCGCCTTGCCCACTACGCCACGTAGCCGCCCAGTGAAAGCAGACCATTAATCATCATGGCCTCATTATACTACAGCAAGTCTGCAGGAAAGGTGTGTGTTTATGTGTGCGTATGTCTAAATATGTATACTGTATGTGTGTGTGTGTTTATATATTTACACTGTGTGTGTGTATGTGTATGTAGGGCACATTTATTTTTGTGTGTACAGCATACATGTTGCGTATGTATTTAAAGTACACTCACTGTACTACTAGCAACATGATGGTGGTGGGGGGGAAAGGGGGGGGGGAACTGCCTAGCGCAGCAGAAAAAGGACCATATGGTGCTGAAAGATGGCCACGGGCCTCACTTGTTTGTTGGTGAGAGGTGCAAAACCAACCAAAACAACCTCCATTTAGCCTGCATCCTTCCGATTGTTCACACACACAACACAACACAACAGATCAGCCTCTATCTGGCCTTAAAGAAATAGGCCCGGTCATCATAATGTCATATGCTCAACGTCCCCAATACTCCCCCTCACTGGCCTAGAGATGTCACCTACATATAGGAATTCATACTTATGGGGGTTAATACTTTAAGGGTGCCTTTACTATATGAGTGTTCATCATCTGGCAACTACTGTCTGGAGTGCATGATATTGATGTGTTTCTGAGAAGAGTGTGAGGTTACATTGTTTGCCACAGCCACTTGCCTAGCGGCACTGTGTGTAAATGGTACATCACTTCTTGTGCAGGGTGAAAGAGGGGGGGGGGGGGCACATACAGTACTGTATACGGATTGTCTTGTACAGATTGCACAAAAACAGATTATAGCGCTGAAGAATTAATGAAGCATAATGCCCTCCAGCTCTTGGCCCGTCTGGGTGCATGGACTACAGATCGGGAATACATTGCTGTGCTCTGAAAAGAAAGTGGGTGAGAACTGAAGGAGGTTTTCTCAATAGGACTTAAGAGCCAGAGAAAACCGAAGTGGCAATGCTGCAGGAGGGAAATAGAATTCAACAACAAAAACATAACAATACTGATATCCTGACCACAATAGAATTAGCCAAACCATACACAATGCTGATATCTTGACCACACTATAATTAGCCTAACCACAATATCATAATGCTGATATCTTGACCACAATAGAATTAGCCAAACCATACACAATGCTGATATCTTGACCACAATATAATTAGCCTAACCACAATATCATAATGCTGATATCTTGACCACAATAGAATTAGCCTAACCACCATACACAATGCTGATATCTGACCACAATATAATTAGCCTAACCACAATATCATAATGCTGATATCTTGACCACAATAGAATTAGCCTGACCACAATATCATAATGCTGATATCTTGACCACAATAGAATTAGCCTGACCACAATATCATAATGCTGATATCTTGACCACAATAGAATTAGCCAAACCACAATATCATAATGCTGATATCCTGACCACAATAGAATTAGCCAAACCATAATATCATAATGCTGATGGCAACCAAAACTGAAGCAAATGGTCAAGGACACTAAACTGGACACCAATGGGAAGGGCTCAGAAAAGGTCAACAGAAACAATTCCTGCTTTTCTATTAATTTATCTAGGCTACTTGTCTATTTACGTATATATTATTTTATTCATGGTTTATCTGACTATGTTTCCCATACCTTCCACACATGTTCCACACTGATTCAATGCCATTCTCCCCCTTGTAGAATTAGCCAAATACCCTGAACCATGAACATCATTCATTCATTCACTTGTTTAATATTATTTTAAAGGGGAACTATCTTATAAATGGCCTTTTTGAGTGTTTAGCATTGTTTCCTAGCTATGTGAACTTATATTAATATGAATTATGTCTCAAAATTCTCATATTGGCGCATTCTTCCATTCTCCTCTCACAATATTCACCCTCACTGAACTGAGTCATTTGAAAATGTGATGATTTGTGATGTCAGAAAGACACCGCTGCATGTTAATGTTGAGATACAAGATGAGCTGCACACAGTGGCTGGACCTGCACCTGCAGCCCAGGCTCAAAACGGCTCGAGATCTTGAGGTAGAAAAATGCTGTTTTTGAGGACTTGATTAGAAATACAAAACAATGAATAAAACAAATATATATATTACAGAGGTGTTCCATAGACTCACAGGAATTGTGTAAAAGTGCCCAAATAGTGAAAGAAATAGTAAAATAGTTCCCCTTTAAAGACAAAACAAAACAACGTTTCTGAGCATCAGACGAGAGGCTATACTCTGGGCCCTGCTCCTTGGGCCCCTGCTTGAGAGAGAGACCTACCGTGGCTCTTGGCCGTCTGACACTGACATTAGCCGCCAACGCTGCCAACGCTTGTCTATGTATGGCACAGACACCGACGTTGCCTGCAGTGACAGCCTTGCAGGCATATAAAAATAGTGAACTCACTCACCCTGAAACACACACTGGCACTTAGGAGGAGAGAAAACACATTACGCTGGCACCGTAACAAGATCATCAGAGATTGTGTGCTGTACTAACAGGGTTTACCTTTCCCACTACACCATACATACACTGATAGATAGCATGGTTACTTTAGGGAGGCACAATAATAATGATTAAGTACCGAGGAACTAATGAGGAACTATGTGCTAACAAACTGTTAATTTAATGATCAGTTACTCAAGTCTCAGTTGCAGGGAAATCCTTCCAGGATGGCTTCTAATTCGCTTGGCAATCGATCACATTCTGTAAAGAACTACTGTATATATATCCATTTAACTATCAAATTCCATTTTCTACCTGCTCATCTCTAAATCTAAACTTTAACTAAGTTAAATAGGCTAATATTAGTTCAAACACGTTGTAACTTGTTAACATATAGTTCCTCATTAGCGCCTTGGTGCTTCATTGCTATTATTGTGCAAAGTGTTTCCCATAATAAAAGGCATTGGACATCAGTCATATGCAGGGAAATGATACATTGTAATATTATTAAAATGTAGCATTTCCCTGCATATGACTGATGTCCAATGCCTTTCCTTTGCTTAGGGCTTCTGAACGTGCCCTAATCGCCTTATATTTGCTCCCAAACCTTGTGTTGTATGCTCTTAAACGTCTTCAACCCCCCCTATGCTAAAATAAAAGCTACCTCGGAGAGCCCATTCCTTAAATGTTTGATCATACATTCTTGGTTAAATCCTAAATCGAAGGCAAACCACCTCAAGATCTTAATCCTTTTTTCTAACTTGAATTGTTTCACAGTTTTGAACCATGTCTGTAGGGTGTGTACAATAAATGGGTTTAAGTTTCTATATAGGGTCTTGGCCTGCTGTCCATCACCAATTACTGTCTGGAGTGGTATATCAAGTGATTTCACTTCAATGTCCTTCCACTTCGCTTCGTAGTCCCTTTCACACCAACAGACCAAAGGTCTTATTTGCGCTGCATAGTAATACTCCTTCAGATTTGGGAGGGACATGCCTCCCTTCTCTTTAGGGAGTTGGAGTGTCCGGAACCTAATTCTCGGTTTTTCCCGCTCCATATGAATCTAGAAATCATCCTGTCCCACTCGTTAAACTGTTTAGCAGGGATTTCTACCGGCAAGGACTGGAAAAGATATAGTAGTCTAGGGACTACGTTCATTTTTACTGAGTCTATTCTGGAGGTGAAATCCAGGGGGGCTAATGACCATCTTTCTATATCTTTTTTAATTTGTGTGTTTAGGGCTGGTAATTTGCTTCATACAATTTTGTTAAGTCCTTAGTCAGCCTTACTCCCAGATATTTTATGGACTTCATGTTCCAATTTAAATTGTAGTTTTCTTTTATTTCTCTTGGGGGGGTATAGTTATATGTAAGTATCTGTGTTTTTCCTATATTTAGTTTGTATCCCGAATGTTGACCATAGGTTTCAATAAGGTCCATTAGTCTAGGGAGGCTCAGACTGGGGTTTTTTAAGTAAATTAAGACATCATCCGCGTATAATGCTATCTTATGCTCCGTTTCTTTTATATTAATACCTGTTATATTGGGGTCTTCCCTAATTGCTTGGGCTAGCGGTTCAATGAAAATCGCGAACAGGGCGGGGCTACATGGACAACCTTGGCGTGTACCGCGTTCTAGGGCGATCGGATTTGTTAACCGACCGTTTACTTTTATTCTCGCTGTGGGTCTTGTATATAGTGTTTTAAAACACCTAATTGCATCTTCCTTGAATCCTAACCTTTCTAGTACCAAGAATAAATAGTCCCAGCTCACACAATCAAACGCTTTTTCCGCGACCAGACTTAATAGGGCCGAATAAACGTTGGTTTGTTTAATCTGATTCATAATATGTAGTGTTCGTCTCAAGTTATCCTGGGTTTGGCGACCAGATATAAATCCAGTTTGGTCCGTGCTTATTAGGTCTGGCAAAAACTGTTCTAATCTTTTTGTGATAATGGAGGCGTACAGCTTATAATCCAAGTTAAGGATCGATATTGGTCTAAACGAACTACATAATTCCTTATCTTTACCCTCCTTGGGAAGTACTGTTATAGTCGCCTCCCTCCAGGAGGGAGGGGGGATGCCCTCTCTAAGAGTGTAGTTAAATGAGGCCACCAGCAATGGCATGATCTCCTGGCGAAAAGCTTTGTACCATTCTGCTGGAAGGCCGTCACTACCTGGCGACTTGTTAGTTTTAAGATTAGATATTGTCCTGTCTAACTCCTCTATAGTGATTTCCGCAGTCATAATTTTGTTCTGCATTTTGCCAATTGAGGGCAGGTCAAGAGATCTCAGGAATGCAATAGTGGCTTCACTATCTATTTGTGCTGGTTGTGTATATAGGTTTTTGTAGTATGATTCAAAGGCCTTCTCTATATCTCCCAAATTACTGGACACTACTCCAGTTAAGG
>NC_140173.1:132757548-132812469 GCF_963971535.1 Notolepis coatsorum
CAAATAAAAGCTAATATGTTAATGTATAGGCTACTGTTAACGTTACTACCTATGCTTCTCTAAAAACCTGGGAAATGGACACCAGGGAAAACAAGGCCACACCCCAATACAGATGGGAAGACCGTTGTGCATCATTTGACACTGTTGTGAACGGTTTGCTATTTAAAAGAAGAAAAAAGAGTAATGGTGGAAGAAATACGAGAAAATAGACAGACACGCCTATGATGTTCATAGTCATATTAATCCTGTGCAAAAACACAGCAGTAGGGTGAGTGCCATAGGACAACAATCTCTCTCTCTCTCATTGCCTCCATCCATGTCTCTCTCTCTCTCTCTCTCTCTCTCTCTCTCTCTCTCTCTCTCTCTCTCTCTCTCTCTCTCTCTCTCTCTCTCTCTCTCTCAGCCCTTTTCTGCCGGCTGTGTTTCTCTCACTCCCTCTCTCTTTCGTCGTCTCTCCGCATTTGATTTGCACACAAACAAGACCTTTCACCACCAGGCAAAGCCAGCTAACTGAGTCTCATAACCCATATAATGTTTCTGCTCTGGCAGATCACAGAGGTGAGATGCACTCCTATTTTTAGCCACATACTGTACACACTTCGTAGGCTACAACAGCACTATCGACCATACGCACAGAATAGAATAGAATAGAACAGAATAGAGCATTTACAGATTACACATAATTTGATATAAGCTATTCCTTGTGCAAGTAGAGTGCACACTTGTAGTAGTAACCTAGCTAGGAATGGGTGTTAGACTATACTAGAATAGAACAGAACAGAATAGAATAATGCAGAGTACAATAGAATAGAATAGATTAATATGACTATTCATTGCACAATTACACTAGAATGAACGCTTCTAGTGAGCTAGTTTGGGTTCTAGACTATAGACTAGAACAGAACAGAACAGAACAGAACAGAACAGAAAGTGTTGTCTCTCTTCCTACAGGCAGGGTATTTTTCTACACATAGAATAACACTTCCCCTGACGGCTGCAGTGAAGTGAACTCACTTCCTAAGTGTCCTACTGCACACAATGACCACAGGCAGACAGACTGGCTGGACATCACAAAGTCCTGCCCCCTGACTGGCATAATGTGGAAAAGAAAATAGACTATTATTATTGAAGGAACCCTGACTATATATAAACCCTGGTTGGTTGGCGGGCCAGGGTCACATTTGTGATGTGCAAGCTTTGATTCTCTGCCCGAACCCGATTGGGCCCAGACCGACCCGTTCCGTTCGGGGCTGTGATTTCTCTAAACTCCCCCCCCATGCTTGAATCGGGTCAGGTTTGTATAAAATGTAATTCAAACCATGGGCGGCTAAGTGGCGCAGTGGGCAAGGCGCTCGCCACTAGTGCAGGAGATGCTGGGTTCGAGCCCAGCTCTCGGCATTGCTACCAGCTTGGCTGGTCGTTCATACTAACACAATTGGCAGTGTTAGGGGTGGGAAAGCTGGTGGGTGGGTCCGGGTCGTTGTAAACAGCGACTCCTACAGTTCGGTCGGGGCGCCTGCTCAGCAAGGAAATGATCTAAGGGGGGTAGTGTGATCCTTCCACACGTTACCCGCTCAGTGAGAGTCCGCGCTGCCAGGTGAAAGAAGCGGTTGATTGGCTACACATGTGTCGGAGGAAGCATATGTGATAGCCTCCACTCTCCTAGACCGACCGTAGGGGGTAGGTGCGCAGCGACCAGGAAGGGAATTGGGAATTGGCATAACGACTAACATTGGGATGGGAGAAAAACGGAGGAAAAAGGAGGGGGGGAAATATCAAAAAAATTCAAATGTAATTCAAACCGCTGACTCATAGCGGACGTGTGCTTGGCCACTGGACCACTCACTATAACAACAGCACCAGAACTGACCTTTTAAAAAAGTATTACCTTTTTAATTTGTTTTAATAGCAAGAATTCTGGGTTTTAATCAGGCTGGGGTCCTAAACTGCTACCGTGGTTGGGGCTCAGACAAAAAGCTCAAAAAAGGCTCAAAAACTCTAAGCCTACTTAACAGAGAGCCATTGAAAGGCATTGGTGACTGAGAAAGAGGAGTTGCAGTGGATGAGGAAGACAGGCAGTCTGGATGAGGAAGACATGCAGTCTGGATGAGGAAGACATGCAGTCTGGATGAGGAAGACATGCAGTCTGGGTGAGGAAGACAGGCAGTCTGGATGAGGAAGACAGGCAGTCTGGATGAGGAAGACATGCAGTCTGGATGAGGAAGTTAGGGTGTATAATTGTGCATATTATGTATCAACCTGGGGAGTCAAGTGAGAGTTCTGCCTGTGGTCTCGCTCTACTACATTGAGTTTCTCAAGGTAACTGGGTTTATACAGTTCCACTTATTCCATTGGTCTGAAATGTGATGGGAGCAGAGTTGAGCATAATGAGATTTGCGTTTTTTTTTTTTATTTGAGAAAATGTTTTAAAAGTCAGTCCTCCAGTCTCAAACGGATGCTACTATGTAGCTGAGAGGACGAAGTTACCAAGTCACAATAGACAGAATACACTATTGGAATTGCATACATTACTCATGATTACCTGACATAATTTTCATGTTTTGGACATAGGTGAACCAAGATGATGGTTAATGTAGGTGCGATAACGAATGGGAATGACAAGGGATATCAAACATCAGAGCTGTTGTGCTCTTGTTATTGGTCGAAGATGGGTATTGTAGTAGTTACCAAGGAAACAAGTAAACGTTGTGATATAAAACACATTTTCTCATAGATGTAGTTAAAACATTAACCTTTATTGGTTGGTTGTATCAGTAAAATAATTGAATAATCAATCCCTCCATCAAACATTATGAACCTACACAGTACGGTGACCATACTATAAATTACTGATAGTTCGATCTTCACTGTGCGGCTACAATGGGGTGGAAAACGACAGTGGAACCTCACTCCCCAGGTCTATATAGAGACATATGATGCTATGCTGCCTGCAGCCAGCTAGGATACTGCTACTCCACTGCTTTGCCTTCCCAGAATGCTGCAGACAACCCGTGACACTGACATAGTTTTTAAAAATGCAGCTGCCTGTAGAGCTGGCAGAGCCACCCAGCCAGCGGTTACTGTTGGAGGGAGGAGAGGGAGGAGAGGAAGGAGGGGGAGGGGGGGGGGAGTAAAGAAACAACTAGAGAGGAGAAGAGAAGAGAAGAGAAGAGAAGAGAAGAGAAGAGAAGAGAAGAGAAGAGAAGAGAAGAGAAGAGAAGAGAAGAGAAGAGAAGAGAAGAGAAGAGAAGAGAAGAGAGGAGAAGAGAGGAGAGGAGAAGAGAAGAGAAGGGAAGAGAATCCAGACTAGAGATTATTATCTGCTTATTCTAGGCACAAACCCAGAAGGTTTGAATTCTTCCAGCTGAGGGAGGAGACATGAACCCAGCAGAAAGCTAGCTGCTGCTGTCCAGGAACACAGCAGTCTCTCACTGTATTTACTGTACATTCAAGATTCAAGAGATCTATTCATCACATACATACACAACGAGACATGTAGTGAAATGAAGGTGGCCATGCCCGCCTTGATTGTGCAAAAAAATACAAATAATAATAGAATAATAAAATAGAATAGATAATAAAATAGACATGATAAAAAGTAGGCTACTATAAGATACAATACAATACAATACTAAGCTTTAAGAATTAAAGGTAGTGAGTCCTATATACATTACAATACTATACAATATAGAGTGTCAATATAATAAACAATATAATTTGTGTGCTGCATCTGTGTTACTTGAACGTTACAGTGCTTATGTGTATTACTGAAGCCCATGAATGTTACTGTGTAGGGTCTAATTATATTACTTATAACTCTGTGTAATGTCGTTTATACCAGTTTACAACTGCAGGCCTAATTTTCTTTCCATTCACCATTGCTGAGATTGGAAATCTCCATTCCAAATGTTCTGGTTTATGCTGTCTGTCTATATTGTATGCATATTGTTCTAAGTAGTCTATAACAACCTACGGATATTTGTTTATTGGATCACATGATTCAGAATCAGATTGCCTAATTGATGATGGGACTCTAGCAGTCTAGACTTCATCCATTACGAGAAGCATGCACATTAGGAAAAGGTCACTATGAACAGAATCTTTGTTCATGACAATTAGACACACTGACGTTAATTATTCTGATGCATTTGAAGCCTGCCCTCTGTCACTTTTCAAAGTTTTAGGTCTTATTATGTGATGATGATGAAGGCAAAAACACAACTCAAACACAAAGAGAGAGCGGATGAATTCCTGATTAATTGAAAATGGGGGACCCTGATGTAAACAAGACGAAAGTCTTTCTCTGGTCTGCATCCCCTTAACAATTGTGTGTATTGAGCTGTGCTGTATTGTACCCATTCTGCAATCTGTTAATAAAGTTTTCAATCAATCAATCAAAGATGTAACGTAGGCCAGATGCTACATCTCTGCCTGACGAAAACAAAGCCCCCGACACACACACACACACACACACACACAGAACAGGGCCAGGGGTCCAGCTCCAGCATCGGGAAAAACGCAGTGGAACCGTGATAGAGGGAAATTATTATGTTCACACACCCTTTTACACATTTTATAAATAAACCCCAGACAGACGATCGAATGGGACCCCAAGGCTACACTGTTGCAAATGAGATAATAAGCACAAAGCATTCTCTATCTGACCGGCTTCATTGATGTGCATCCTCCCTCCTTGGTATAGCCTGAATGTGGACACATAATAGAAAATAAATAACTTCTACTAAAACGTCGGGAGTTCAAAAGAACGGTATTAGCAACCTTGTACCTTTTAGCAGCCATGTGATGTGTTAAAAACAGAGATTCTAAAGAAAAGACGGAGTAGCCTATAGGTTAGTATAGGACTGGTTACCGGTTAGTCGTGATGCTGCCCTGGCTGTGATCAGCTCAGTCGTTGTCTCTTGCGCTCCTCCTGGGGTGCTTATGATCCTTTCTGTCTAAGAATTATTAATTATTATGCAGATAAAAGCCTACACAAAGCTGTGAAAGGTCATTGCAAAAACTGGCGAATCATATCTTAGGTTTATTCTATCAACAACAACATAACCCACAAAGTGAAATCAATAGATGAGGAGGATACGAGAAAAGAGGACCAAAAAGAGGATCAAGTATCCTTGATTGTAAGCTTTAATGTAGAATTATTACTAGCCTATACCGTTAGGTAATTTCCTATACAGTATAGCAGGGGTTGTCCGCTGTGGATCGCTTCAATCAATATGCATTTCTCACTTACCCTTTATTTGTCGTTTTCTCTTGTTATTGGATGTATAATAGTTCCCCTCTCTCGCATGTATCCAATGGTAGAATGTTGGGCCAGCCCTGCCCCAAAAACTGTGTGTGTGTGCGTCGGCCCTTCAGTTGCTCAGCATTGCAATAGCGCTATATTCATGCACATAGCGGAGAATAGACGCTCATCCTCTCCTGCGTCTACACTTCCAGCTCGACCAGAACCCAGGAGGAGGCGGGGCTTCCTGCACTGAGTGACGGCCCACGTCACGTTCCAGGGTCGCTTCATCATCAGTGAGGCTGCGTAGTCTATTGAATAGATATACACCACTGCACGTCCGCGTTGCATGGAGCTCGTGAGATGTAGGGGGGAAGAGCGGCTACTGAATAGTATATAGAGACCACTGCACTTCCGCGTTGCATGGAGCTCGTGAGATGGAGGGGGGAAGAGCGGCTACTGAATATTATATTATAGACCACTGCACTTCCGCGTTACATGGAGCTCGTGAGATGGAGGGGGCCCCGGGGGCGGGGGGGGGGGGGGGGGGGGGGAGAGCGCGTGGGGATACAATTAATGCATGTTGATTAGAGCCTTGAGCTCGTAGTCGTACTTCTACGGAAGCGTATTGCTGCCACACCAGAAAATATATATATATATCCGTATCACGTTATAACATAAAGGTTTCATGTCGTGATAACTTATTTTTTTTTTGTTTTTTTTTTATTGATCTTTTTCCCCCTCCTTTTTCTCCCATCCCAATGTTAGTCGTTATGAATTGAAAATGGGGGACCCTGATGTAAACAAGACGAAAGTCTTTCTCTGGTCTGCATCCCCTTAACAATTGTGTGTATTGAGCTGTACTGTATTGTACCCATTCTGCAATCTGTTAATAAAGTTTTCAATCAATCAAGCAATCAATCAATCAATTTCAATCAATTCAATCAATCAATCAATCATGCCAATTCCCAATCCCCTTCCAGGTCGCTGCACACTTAAATGCCGCGTTCACGTTACGTGGGAAGAAGCGGAAGAACCAGCTTCCGATTGGGGAAAACCATTCACGTCAGCCTCCTAGTGGTAATTCCTACTAGGACATATGGGATTTTTTTATAGACCCCGATATCTCCCACTTCGCGTCACGAATTGTGGAAGTATGGATGTGGGCGTTTCATCGAGTCAATGCGTGAAGGCTTCCTAGTTGTAGCAACGAGATGTCCTCTGGTTCTTCCGCTTTTTCCCACGTAACGTGAACGCGGCATTACCCCCCACAGTCGGTCTGGGAGAGTGGAGGCTATCACGTGCTTCCTCCGACACACGTCTAGCCAATCAACCGCTTCTTTTCACCTGGCAGCGCGGACTCTCACTGAGAGGGTGTAACGTGTGGAAGGATCACACTACCCCCCTTAGATCCTATCCGCGCTGAGCAGGCGCCCCGACCGAACTGTAGGAGTCGCTGTTTACAACGACCCGGACCCACCCCTCCAGCTTTCCCACGCTCTAATACAGCCAATTGTATTAGTGTGAACGGCCAGCCAAGCTGGTGACAACGCCGGAGCTGTGAGCTGGATTCGAACAGGCGAATCCAGCGTCTCCGGCGTTTGGTGACAAACGCAATCTCCGCTACGCCACCTGACCGCCCGATAACTTCTTGTTTTAACATAAAACGGTTCACGTTATAACGTGATAACTTCTTGTTATAACATAAAGGTTTCGTTATAACGTGATAACTTCTTGTTTTAACATAAAGGTTTCGTTATAACGTGATAACTTCTTGTTTTAACATAAAGGTTTCACGTTATAACGTGATAACTTCTTGTTTTAACATAAAACGTTTCACGTTATAACATGATAAAAAACAAGAAGTTATCACGTTATAACGTGAAACCTTTATGTTATAACAAGAAGTTATCACGTTATAACGTGAAACATTTCTATTATCCCTGTACCCAAAAAATCCAAGCCTGCTTGCCTCAACGACTACCGCCCTGTAGCTCTCACCTCCATAGCCATGAAGTGCTTTGAGAAGCTAGTAAAGGGCTACATCTGCTCCTCCCTCCCCATCAACATGGACCCCCTGCAATTTGCATACCGCCCCAACAGGTCCACGGAGGACGCCATAGCCCATGTGCTGCACACAGCAGCATCACACCTGGACAAGAGGCAGGGGAACTATGTGAGAATGCTATTCATCGACTACAGCTCGGCATTCAATACCATAGTCCCCTCCATACTCATAGCCAAGCTCAGGGACCTGGGCTTGGGCTATGACCTCTGCCAGTGGGTCTTGGACTTCCTGACTGGCAGACCCCAGGTGGTGAGAGCAGGCAACTGCACCTCCTCATCCATCACCCTCAACATAGGGGCCCCCCAGGGCTGTGTTCTGAGTCCCCTCCTCTACTCCCTGTACACACACGACTGTGTGGCTCAGCGGAGTAGCAATACAATCATCAAATTTGCTGACGACACAGTGGTGGTGGGCCTGATCTCTGCCAACGACGAGAGGGCCTACCTGGAAGAGGTCAAGGTCCTGGCGGGATGGTGCCAGGAAAACAGCCTCTCCCTGAACGTCAGCAAAACAAAGGAGATGATTGTGGACTTCAGGAGGTCGGGGGTCAAGGACTACAGCCCCCTCAGCATCGACGGGGCACCGGTTGAGAGAGTCAACAGCTTTAAGTACCTCGGAGCCTACATATCCGAGGACTTGACATGGACCACACACATTGACAGTGTTGTGAAGAAGGCACGACAACGCCTCTACTTCCTCAGGCGCCTAAGGAAGTTCCAAGTCAGCCAGAAGATCCTTAAGAACTTATACTCATGTACAATAGAGAGCATCTTGACTGGCAACATCACCTCCTGGTTTGGGAATAGCACTGCACAAGACCGAAGCAGACTACAAAGAGTGACACGTTCAGCCGAACGCACAATTGGAGGGGGGCTCCCCACCCTCCAGAACATTTACAACAAGCGTTGCAGGGGCAAGGCTAGGAGAATCATTAAAGACTCCAGTCACCCGAACAACTGCCTCTTTGAACTGCTGCGGTCAGGCAAGCGATACCGGAGTCTCAAGGCGAGCACAGAAAGACTCAGAAGAAGCTTCTATCCCCAGGCCATCAGGCTGCTAAACGAACAATGAATGAACACTACACAACAACAACCACCAAACGCACATAGCACACACATCCACACGCACACACTCACTTTAAACAAACACACTGTAGCACCCACTCCACACACTTTATAGCACACACCCACTTTAAACAAACACACTGTAGCACCCACTCCCCACACTTTATATTTATGGATGAAGGATTGCACTACAACTCGTACACCTTACTGTAAATTGTACCTAAAATTGTACCTCATCCCATTTCTGCTTTGCACTAGATAGTACTGTACATTAGTACACTGCATAGTATTGTGTATTGTATATTATATGGTAACTCAGAACATTGTACATATGTCTATACCGAACACTGTGACCTCATTTTTCTTCTTCTAAATTCATGCTATATTATGTTATTATGTTATTTGATACTATCTTGTCTAGCACAGTCTCTGGAGCGTAACAGTAAGAAGCATTTTGTATGAAAGTATTCTGTACTTCTGTATGACAACTATTAAAGAACTTGAACTTGAGAACTTGAACTTGAACGTTATACTTTTTCATTCACATATTCATACTAAAATACGGTCTAAAGTATAAGTATGTTTTTATCGTTTTCTGCAGCTTTCTCCAGAACTTGATTTATAGCCCTAAATGCATTTTTTTTTTGTCCACTTTTTCTCCCATTTTCTATATTTTCTCCCATCCCAATTTTCGTATCATCTAATTCAACCCTCCCCTGTCACGAACGCTGTTTCTTGCCTCCCACAAGCCGGCTGCAATGTGGACTAAGTCATACATAGCACAAGTCCCCTCCGGTACTTGAGGTAACAGCAGTCGCATCTTTTCACCTGCGCAGCTCGATCTCTCAGTGGCGAGGAGTAACGCGTGGGAGCAGGCATGCGTTCTTCATGGGACGGGGTTGCACTCCGTGCCACCCCATGATAAGTACTCGCTATTTGCATATCAATAGCGCCGGTCGTCAGGTGTGTTAAATACGCTCTCAGATACATTCACACCTAACTTGTTGTGAAGACATGTGTTACATTCCATTCGTAGAGGCAATTAGGCACTGTCTGTAGTCTGTGCTCAAACGAGGGGACATTAAATGCGCATTCGCGGGAGCACGCGCACGCGCCGGGAGCGCGCGTGCACGTGGTGCGTGTCACCCCAGATGATTTCTATAACGCACCACTGCGTGGGAGGCTCACGCTACCCCCGACACTTCCTGATTCTACTGCGCAGGCGCACCAACCGACCTGTAGGAGTCGCTGTCCACAACGCCCGATCCCCACCCATCAGTTTCCCACCCCCTAATACGGCCAATGTGTATTAGTACGGACGACCAGCTAAACTGAAAGCAAATGTGGAGCACTGGGCTCGAACAGGCGGGCCCAGCGTCTCCAGATTTCGTGGTGAGCGCCTTGCCCACTACGCCACGTAGCCGCCCACCCTAAATGCATTATATTGATGATCAAATACAGTTTGGTAGGAATCTGTGCGAGATAAAAAATGTCAAATGGACGTACTTCTAGAAGTTACTACGTATGATCTGATGATGACCGGATGGGGGGGGGGGGGGGTCGTTTATAATTCCGTGGGCAACGTTATATCATTCATCTAGTGTGGGTGATATGATCATTAGAGCAGTTAGTATAGAAGACATTACAAAATAACGCTGAAACTCACCGTAGCTTCCTCTCGCCGTTGGGAGATGAGCGTGGAATAGAATTTTTTCTATTATGGGATGTCGAAATATCCGATCCATTTCCAGGTTGTATAATAGTATATACGTCCAAATCATGTTGTTTATCGAGTTATTGGTAACGGATCACTATCCGTCGTGATCAGCTCGAGTCCTGGGACTATTACCGAGTGATCGGACCAAATTGAAATGAGCACCAGCTTCCACTTCCTGTTTCTTCCCTGGGCGATCCGCCGATCGGCCACCAGATGGCTCTCTTGGACCGTTAGAGAGTTGATAGGGGCTCACCAGTACATCTCATGTCTCCGGGGGAGAAATATGATTTCGATCACAGATTTTTGAAATATTGATATCAAAGACGCTGTCCAGCGTCTTCGGCAGAATGAGCATGGCGGGGAATGACGTGTTCCATAATAATAATAATTATAATTTCTTTTCTGGTGTGGCAGCAATACGCTTCCGTATTGAGCCGTAGCTACAACAACCACTTACGCCAAGGCTCTAATCAACATTCATCAATTTGATCCCCACGTGCTCTCCCCCCTCCATCTCACGAGCTCCATGCAACGCGGAAGTGCAGTGGTGTATATAATATTCAATAGACTACGCAACGTCGCTCCATACTTTTTTTGCACATAATTTTTGAATGAGGATACAATTGAAACGTGTGTGGACAATTGGCAGATGTGATGTGCATATTGCAATACAGATACAATAATATATTTGCTGCACTGATGATGGTTTTCATTAGCTTTTGTACTGGACGCAAAATTGTGAATGTGATTTGCCTATAGACCCAGGTCTATGCCTACATTTATTTATATATATTATATAACATTTTATTTTTATTTTTCATAATTTTGCCTTGGTTTATACAGTCACTCCACCGGCAGATTTCATTTGACTATAGTATTGGCATGATGCATGAAAGTTGCATCATGGCAAATTAAAGCATCTCATTCAAATTAGTCATAACCAGAGCCGTATAGGTCATAACTAAGCTGTCTTGTAGTTGTAACATGCAGGATGCATCCAATTACAGCATGCAATTGTATCAAATCGTGTGTTCGTGCTGCATCCACAACAAACGACTGGGCGGGCGAGACTACTTGACAGATGGGGGGAGAAGGCCATTCTGTTTTTAAACAAATCAAGGATTACACGTTTAAAACCGAAGTGTATGTATATCACGCTTAACTAGGTTACACGATTACATATATGTACAAACATATACCTCCTCGTTTGAAGAGTAAACACGCTCGATCGATTTATAACATGTAGAAAATTCGAATTTAAAAAATGGTACAGTCTTGTGTGTCTGGCAGACGGGAGCGCTGTCATCTCTAGGGCTTGCTCGATTTTTTTTAAACCCGGGGTCGCTGTGAAGGCGGAGCATGGCATTTTTTGAACAGCGCAACTGTAACTATGTCGCGGGGACTCCGCCTGCTCGGAACACCGTGTGCATCAAACCGAGCAATGTGGACAAGGGAGGCGTTACTGGAATGTACGTTGTTGTGCCCGCTGGAAGCGTGGCTTTTTCCCGTAGCCTATGTTTGCGAAGACAATGTACAAGGCGGAAGAGACCCTTCGGCGCTAAACCAATCAGAGGGGGTCTTCGCTGTACGCGGCTAGCCAATCAGAGAGCGTCTTCGCAAACATAGGGTACGGGAAGAAATCACGCCCCTTTGGACCCACTCCAGTCTCTTGTCTTGGCTGAATGGCGGACATGGATGAACCGCGGGATGTTCAAATCTTTAGGCGAAATGCAAGCTGCAGATCGACGTTATTATCGACCTCTTCCTCCCTGGCCATGGAGGTCAAAAGAAAGAAAATACGACAGAGCACCGTGTTCCTGCAGTCAGAGGTAAGTGGTAACGTAAGCATAGGGGCTACTACAGGTGTCTGATGTTTGTGTTGTCAATACTGGCAGTGGTGGTGAGTGCAACGTGATTGATTGATTGATTGAAAACGTTATTAACATATTGCAGAATGGGTACAGTACAGCTCAATACATGGTCTGCATCCCCTTAACAATTGTGTGTATTGAGCTGTACTGTATTGTACCCATTCTGCAATCTGTTAATAAAGTTTTCAATCAATAAATCAATCAATCACATCAATCAATCAATCAAATTTATTTATAAAGCACATTTCACATGACGCGTGTCAACCAAAGTGCTGTACAGAGGGTAAATACACAAGATACATATAGACAACAATCACACTCCGTTTTATGGGAGGGCACACAGGCAAACGCATAGAAAAACAGGGCATGAGTCAGTGAACGGGAAAGGCTAGTAGGTAGAAGTGGGTTTTGAGCCTCGATTTGAAGGCATCTATCGAGGGGGCGAGCCTAATGGAGGTGGGGATGCTGTTCCAGAGTTCAGGGGCTGCGATAGCAAAGGCACGGCCCCCCCTGAGCTTGAGGTTAGACCTCCGGACTGTCAGGAGCCTCTGATCGGCTGACCTGAGGGACCTGGTGTACAATTGGGACATACAATTGTTAAGGGGATGCAGACCAGAGAAAGACTTTCGTCTTGTGTACATCAGGGTCCCCCATTTTCAATTCATCATAACATATATGACCCACACGACATACAGATAGACAGTGCACTGTGACGTGCACTGTGCTTCATAGCATGATGACATTACCACATAACTCTGTTATATTCCAGCATCATCATTTCCCCTTTCCTCATAATAACAGGCACAGCATACCGTATGCTCTGATTATGAATAGGATTACTTCCTAACCGATCTCCTCCTCTCTAGCCTTTTCAACCCGTTTGTGCAAAGTGCTAATAGAAGTCTCCCCCCACCTCTCTCCCCCTCTCTCTCTCCCCCTCTCTCTCTCCCCTTCTCTCTCCCCACTGTTGATGCTTTTCACATTTAATTTTACTCTTTGGTCTAACACACTCATTTTCTTACAGGCTAAAAGCATGAAAATAATAATGCCCACGTCTCTTGAATGACACTCTTCAGATAGTAGAGGATATTATTTGGTTGTACATACGATTTCTAAGAAGCTCCAGGTAGTCAGAAATGTGCATTAGGAGAATGCATGCAAGTAAATTGGGAGAATGATTATGTTTATATTCCAAAAGGCATATGTATGTAATCTTAAAAGACTTGTACTTAGACACACAACGGTTTTATTATAGGTTATTAGCTGACTGATGGAAGTTAAGGCCTACTGTATATTTATAAATCACATTAGTCTTATGGGTGAGAGAGAGAGGGGGGGGGGGTCCGATGGAATAGAGATTCTATCTCTTCTAACATACACATTCTTATTCTTAAATACATTCCATATATATATACATATAAGGTTTTAAGTCTTGATGTGGTTTCAACTTTCTCATGACCTTAGAACTATAAATATTTTGTTTGCTAAATTCTGCCCATAGCCAAGATTAGCCAAGCAGAAAGACTTGTACAATACAAGCTTTGTAACATGAAGATTAATAACAATCTAGAATCTAATCTGTTGAATTGCCTAGTTAATCTTGATGAATAGAGAATCTCTTTTAAATCGGATCCTGGACCCAAGAGTCAAAATGGAATTGTGAGATTTCCAAAGATTACCACTTCCGTTCCCACCCTAATTAGTCTTCTAGCTATACTGTACACAGACAGACATTCATCAACAACAACAACATCATCATCATTCCATACCAATTTTTATTTAGCCTATATGTTAGATATAATTCATGTTTTAGAATTTTGTCCACAGAAACAGTCACATGTTTCACTGCATTCTTGCATGTCATTTCATCGCCATCCATTGTGTTTAGGCTTGTGTGGTCTATATGTTTCTACCTAGGCCTAATCTAGCTTTTATGTATCCCTGTGAGCCTACAACAGTATGTTGACAATGCACAGGGTTCCTATGGTAATGGAAACCTGGAAACATCCTGGAATTTATTTTATATTGTGTGTTTTCCAAGGGTGGAGAAGTTATGGAACATTATATCCAAAATGTTTTGGAAATGTCACAAGGAAATCCTTTTCAACCAGGAAAGCTTGTCCGCTGGTAGATCTAATTACGCCTAAATGGATAACCCAAACAGCACATTTCTTGATCAGGCTACATGGATTTCAAGTGATAGGCTAGATGTAGCCAAAATAAACCCTAGAATATTCGAATCAGCTGAGCTATTCAACAAAGAAAATGCAACATTTCAACATAGAGACATGAATCAAGGACATTTTGGCCTACTTGTATCATGAAATAGTCATGGCAAATATGTTGGAACCCTTGAAGACATTCCTCATAATTTTGTCCCAGTCCTTCATTTCATTCCTCTCTGTACAGGGAGCTTTGATCATCAAAGACACATTATTTTCTCCATAACAGGCTGAAGTTGCTCCAGAGTCCTGGCATTAGTGCCCCTGTCCAAAAATCTAACCTCAAATATTAGCAGGGAGATGACTCCAGATCAGGCATATAGGGGCTAGGAGGGATGTCTAATTTTAGCCGCCTAGCTTAATAGTCGTAGGATTTTCATGACCAAATTAATAATCTATTTAATCAACACATCTATAAAATGATTCCTCCCAAGTTCCCACACCATAGCCAAGATTAGCCTGTGAATGTCAGTCATGTAAAATGACTTCTTCGCATACATTAATCAAAGATGTAACGCTTCTCTGTGGATAGTGTTATAATGCCATAGAGGTGTGAATAATGTTCCAGAAATAGTCTAACTATTAGATGCAGCACTACTACTACAGTAGGGCCAACTTCACTCTCAGTTCCACTTTCACTGTACGACCTGTCCTTACTAACCAAACCATCTTGTCCAGTTGACATTGTATAGTCTAGGAATCCCATAAAAAAAAAAAAAGCATTATTAGCTAGTAGTAGCTACATACTTCTTGTCTGCATACCTGTCTTTTAGTTTTTAGTAGGGGTGTAACGGTACACAAAAACCACGGTACGGTACGTACCTCGGTTTTGAAGTCACGGTTCGGTACGGGTTTTCGGTACAGTGGGGGAAAGTTTGGCTTTCCATGTTCCAGTCAGGGTGATGTAGTGTGCAGTAACTAATTGTACTTGTAGGGCTGTCAACGAATATTCTATATTGAAATTAATAATCGACTTGTAATTTTTTTTTTAATTATAATAATTATATTAGATTGTGGAAAAAAACAGCCCCCGGTGGGCGGTCGTTAGTGGTTAACATACCGTTGTATTCGTTTGGTACACAGCCGTTTGGTACGGTACGGTACACTACACACTGAAACGGTTCGGTACGGATACGTGTACCTTTACACCCCTAGTTTTTAGCTTTTGGCTACATTTTGATTTGATGATTATTGTAAGCTAACTTTCAACAATTTCCTCTCGTATATTGTTTTATTGTGGATCCCCATTAGTCTACTCTACACCAAGGTGAGACTACTCTTCCTGGGGTCCAAACATACAAACAAACACAAAAAATAAAATAAAACCAGTACTCACAAGAAAACATCACAACAACAAGTGAATCAAAGCTCACTCGATATTCACAAGTCAAATATCACAACAATTCTCCAACCATAGAATACATATTCCATAATCAGTCCATACGAACAAAACAGATAAAATAGTTTATATGATTTTAATTTATAATATATAGCATAACTTGTCTCCAGGCAGTCACCCATCACCTTTTATATTTCCATACTAATTTCCATAATAAGTCGATGACCAAAATGTATCTCGTTATTCCTGAGTGCAATTTAAAAAAAATTTTAAACATAAACTTGTTCCTTACCATAGTTATATTTTTCCTCTGTATACTATTCCAATAAGCAACTGCGCTATACATTACTGCCTTTTTCAGAGCATTTGTTTTCGGTATAAAGGTATTGGTAAAGTAAATCATATGTTCTCCTCCAAAGGACACCAACCTCAAGGAGAAGCTGGACTTTGAGATGCGCATGCGTGAGGGGGCCTACAAGCTGCTGCTGGCCTGCAGTAAGAGAGAGCAGGTGCTCAACGCCTCCAAGAACCTCCTGACCTGCAACAGCAGGATCAAGGCCTACCTCACCCAGCTCCAGGATAAGCAAGCGGAGCAGGATGCCATGGGCGCAGCAGCCCGCTGGTAGGTGGAAGGAGGGCGGGAGAGATGGTGTTTGGTGCATCGAACATTGTACATATGTATATACTGAACACTGTGTCTACGTACGTGACTTCTATTTTTACTTCTAGTATTACTAGGGATGGGTACCGAATTCGGTACTTTTGAGGTACCGAACCGAAACACGTCGGTACTACCGAGTATCGAATCAAGTGAGAAACCGAAAAAAAATATTTTTTATTAATTCTTTTTTTATTTATTTTTATTTTTTTTAACTTTTTTCTTTTCATGTCAACGTTCACACGCACAATATATGCTTACCTAGGATTTGACTTGATTCAACAACAAAGCAGTCGGAGCAATGACAAGCCGAAAACTGTCGAAATTGTAGTTATTTGAAGTTTGGATTATTTTTTTACGACTGAGGTAGGTAAATTAAATTTCTTGAGACTAAAGTACCGAAAAAAGGTACCGTTGGGTACCGGTATCGATTCACAGGTACCGGTACCGGTATCGGTTCAAATGTGAAAGGTACCCATCCCTAAGTATTACATGTTATACTATTTTATTTCATACTTATCTCTTGTCTAGCACAGTCTCTGGAGCGTAACAGAAAGAAGCATTTTGTATAAAAGTATTCTGTACTTCTGTATGACAACTATTAAAGAAACTTGAACTTGAAACTTGAAACTTGGGCTCTTGGGTTATCTAAATGGTGCATTTATATAGCGCTTTTATCCAAAGCGCTTTACAATTTTTTGTTTCTCACATTCACCTATTCACTCACACATTGAATTTCACACACCGACGGCGGAGGCAACCATACAAGGTGCCAACCTGCTCATTGGGAGTAATTAGGTTATGTGTCTTGTTCAAGGACACTTTAACACACTGCCCGGGAGGAGTGGGAATCAAACCGGTGGTGGTGGTAAGATAGACATAATTAGACAGGAGAAAGAACAGTAAACATATTACTACTTTATCTATACCAATTGCCAACTGATGGCTTAGCTAGGTGCTTATATTTCTTACTTCCAGCCCTTAATCTTTGTTTTGGAAAAGAAAGGCCTACATTTTTCACCATGGAGGACAGTAATGTTAATTATTGAATTGTCGAGGAGTATGCCAAAGTGTTGTCATTGTTGTTGGAATAACTTAGGATGTTCTGTGGGATGCGGGTTTGACCATTTCACACAAAAGTTAATTTGTATACCGTCTACTTATCTTTTTTATTTCAGGCTTTCAGATCCAATTTCAGATGACCGTGTGCCTTGTACAGGGAAAGTCGTCATTTCTGGTAAGATTGTTCTCACACACCATCCAAAATCATTTAGATCAAGATTCATGTATATGCTGGCCTGGCTGTGCAGTAAATACCATATAATGGTATGGTGTTAATGTTTACCAAGAGAGTAAGCCTGCCTACCTCAGAATTGTATAAAACGAAGTTATTATTATTATTATTATTATTATTATTATTATTATTATTATTATTATTATTATTATTATTATTATTATTATTATTATTATTATTATTATTATTATTATTATTATACCAGTATTGTGATTGCCCTATTTAACTTTTTTTGACCACCTGTAATTGCACTGTTTACTACCGTATTTCATACAGTACTTGGTTTCAATAAATGAACCCAGTACATTTTACTGGGTTCAAAATGTTGATTTATTCATTATGATCTGTTTGAAAATTAGAAATATAGGCTCTCTTATACATGCCTCCTCCTAATACAAGCCTGGTATTATCAGCTACAGTTGAAACAAATACAAGCCGGGGTTACTATTAGAGGAATTACGGTATATAAGTATTGTTGACTTTTCTCCTCTTCTATTATTATTCCAGGGCTCCGTATCCCATTAATGTGGAGGGATTCAGACCACTTCAACAACCGAGGGAGTGAGTGTCTGCTTTTACAGTATTTGCCAAATATCTATGCCTTTCATTTAGTCCAATTTCCTTGTATTGTCGGTGAATGCTTGTATTGTCCTTGTGCTGTAGGGTGTTGGTCTAGTGTAGCAGGGGTTTTTACCAAGCATTTGACCCCATGGGTATAATTTGCCTTAAAGGACCACTTGGCTGATTTTCAACCTTAACCCTTTCACTACCACACTACAGAAGGTTAACCCGTTCACTACCACACTACAGACATCTGTAGTGTGGTAGTGAAAGGGTTAACCTTCTGTAGTGTGGTAGTGACAGGGTTAACCCTTTGCCGTGTGGCAGTGAAAGGGTTAACCCTTTGGTAGTGTGGTAGTGAAAGGGTTCCCCCTGTTGCTCTGCCGTGAGGAGGGCATGTGATAATCGGACATAAAACTTAACACGTTCTGTGTCTGGAGAGCCTCAAAGTGACGTCATCTAGTGAAGGTTGGGCTTAGTCGAGGAAATATGATCTGTAGTTCACTGGAGTTCTGCTTCCCTCTGGGCGACGTCATCCGATGGAGTTTCTCGGGGGATGGAGCCAAACTTTCATACCCCCATTGGTAAATATTATGTTACATCTATCACATGTCCCCCTCACAACAGAACAGGGATATGATTATTCGGGTAGAAAAATCCCCTCCAGAGGTATTTTAAACCCTTAAAATGTTCTATATTGTATAGCAAGTTGTATAAATACAGTTTTCCCTCAAATGTGCCCAATAAACTACTTAAAATGGCGTAGCAGCATCTCTAAACCATTACCCTCATTGAGAATGCAAAGATCTATGAATATGCAAAATGGCAACAAGCCCCTATTGATGTTGCTGTTCCAAGTCGGCAGCTAATATTCTTTTCAAGACATGTCAACTCGATACCTACTCAGCTTTCTGTGTACGCTGAAGCTAAGGCCTAACAAAAATAATAGTTGGTTTCAGGTTGGTTGTCAGTTTGGCCATGGGTAGGTAGGGAATTTTTTTTATTTTTTTTTTATTTTATTCTTTCCCACGGCGACTATGGATAGGGAATTTCTTTATTTAATTAACCCTTTCACTGCCACACGACAGAAGGTTAGCCCTTTACTATCACACAACCGACGGCGATGCTCCATCATTAGCATCATTAGCTCCGCGGATGCGGAGCTAATGATGCTAATGATGGAGCATCGCCGTCGGTTGTGTGATAGTAAAGGGCTAACCTTCTGTATTGTCACAGTGAAAGGGTTAACCGGCTGTCGTGTGGCAGTGAAAGGGTTAAAATGTTCACAACAACATGGATGCATGTACTCTGCCAGCATGTTTAATATCCATAATACTAAATGTTTGACTAAGATTTCTATGAAACTTTATTCTAAAAAAAAAAAAAAAAAACAAAAAAAAAAAACGGATTATTTTTTTTTTAATATATAATTTTTTTTTAAAACTCATAAAATATATTGGGTCGCACCTAAATCGGCAGGGTCGGTCGGCAACCTGAAACCAACCATTATTTTTGTTAGGCCTAACGGTGTCAAGTTACCACATATTGGGCCATGATAGTTTTGACCCATCATTGACATCATCACACATGCCACTCAGATTTCAGGGAAGTACAGAGAAGCTCTCTCTCTCTCTCTCTCTCTCTCTCTCCAGGGGAATAATGTGAAAAGGGCGCTCTCGTGACAAGTTCTGCACAAATAACAATCTGTGTAGTTAGTCATGCCTCCCAAGAGGAGTTGACTATAAAATAAATAAAAAACGACTAGCTCTTGAGTGGAGGGGATCTTTAAAAATCAGCAAAATGCCTATTCTGAGGCTTAAATCTCAGCGTAGTCAGTGATCTATTTACTAGTAGTGATCAATGTACTAACGACCTGAATGCCACCCTGTTGTCAGGCTCTCGTCGGGTGGCTATCTTCTGTCTGCTGCAGATGGGTTCCGAGGTGTTCGACACGGAGATGGTGGTGGTGGATCGCTCTCTCACTGACATCTGCTTTGAGGGAGTTACTACCTTGTAAGTGTTTACTATAATGAACATGCAGACTATATTCCAAATATTTCCAATTCTTCCAAGTTCATAGATATATTTTCTTTTAATGGTAAATGGCTGCTTTTTTATATAGCGCTTTTATCCAAAGCGCTTTACAATTTGTTACTCACATTTGACCCATTCACTCACACATTCACACACCGACGGCGGAGGCAACCATGCGAGGTGCCAACCTGCTCATCGGGAGCAATTAGGGGTTAAGTGTCTTGTTCACAAGGACACATCGACACGCTGCCCGGGAGGAGCGCGATCGAACCGGGAACCTCCGGATTGCCAGACGACTGCTCTACCTCCCGAGCCACTGTCGCCCCCTGCTTAGGGTGAATGCAACGCTGGTTGAAAATCGGGCTCCACTACCACCAAGCTTTAGTCCTTCTATCTAATGGGTAGACAGACCCTAGTAACCCCTTGCATGGACATTGAGAATTCTTTAAATCCAGCAATTAGTCATTTAAATGAAGGAAATCTCTATCCTGTCACTACTGTTGTGGGGTAACCTCATAATTGGTGGTGGTTTATTTATATGTTTGAATCAAAGTTTAAGTGTTGAGAGAGAAACCCTTGTGACCTCAGGGCTCATGAAACCATTAAAAACACATTGTATAGTCTTAGATATATGGTCATCATTCCAAATTAAATCAAAATGATTATTTGTCTATATAATGTGTACTTTTTGTAAATCCAATGTTTTTATCCATCAACGGCAATATGAACATGACGGTAGGTAATCATCCGAGCTGCTGTACTGCTCTTGGAAGTATTCAAGAAGGATCAGTCTCTGTCTCTCAGCAATGTAACACATTTAGTTATTTGGAGTTTAGTTTCAGAAAGATTCTCATTATTTTCCCATCAATATGCCAAAAATAGATCTGGCTGAATTTCCATTTCAAAATACATCTGACATTTTTTTGAAGATTGAACTCCACAGTAAGTGGACAGGTTAGGACACTGCCAAAATGTAAATGTAGAGATCCCATGCAATTATTTTGATTGTCTCGCCCCGCCCATCACTTTTCCATGTCCAAAAAATGGATAGAAAGGCATCCTTATTATTATGAGCTCCAATCCAATTATCGTGTGTGTGTGTGTCCCTCCCACAGTAAGGAGGCAGTACCCCACTTTGAGCTGAAGGTGGAGCTGTGGAGCTGTGCCGTGGAGGAGGAGGGCATGCTGGCCAACACGCCAAAGAAACTGGCCAAGAAGCTGCGCAGCTCCTTTGGCAAGTCAGCCGGGAAGAAACTCTGCCCCCCGCTGGACACCCCTGACCCAGACACCTTTTTACAAACCAACCCCATACCCCTGTGAGTACAGCAGAATTATACAATATGTACGGTAGTTCCAAACTCTGCCATCACCCATCAATAGACTCCAAATGGTCCAGCACGCGTCACCCCAGTCCCAAAGGACCTTCACTGGCTCCCACCTGATCCATTACAAAACCCTGGTCCTCACCTATAAAGACTTTTTCAAAAAAGAAGGAAAGATAACAATAACAAAAAAATATATTATTTTATATATATATATATAAATAATAATAAAAATTATAAACTCACCGTCATATGGGATGTTAAAAAACGTTGACGGCCATTATAATATACAATACGTTCCAATATATAAAATATAATGAAATCTTATATTCTATATTTTCAAGTGCATGGGGTGCCATACTAAGCGTGTGTGAGCCTTAGGAAGATATTGTCTCCGTTAATAAACGTATAGTGAAGTCTCTCCATATGCAGCACATCCCCCAGATCCCTGAGCCACTGCTGGGATACAGAGGGCTATGGCTCTAAGGTGTTTGGCCAACAGCGTACACAGAGGGAAATGGGCCCTCGTATTTATTAACGGAAGGATTTACTACCACTGATTCAAAGATGGCAAGTAATGGATCTGGTGCGATGGTTTTATTAAAGGCTTTTGATATATAGTCAAAGACAAGACTCCAAAAGGAATGTAACTTTTGGCCAGGACCAGAACTGATGTTCGATACTCCGGTCTCTTGTGCACACTTATCACATAAATAAGAGGTGTTGGGGTAGATGGCAGGAAGCCTATGGACTTAGAATAATGGAGTCTGTGAACTACTTTGACTAGAACTGTGATGAATATTATCAATAATTGCCTCCTATACGTCTTCTGAGATTTCAGTATGGAGGAGTTATTGTTCCCAATAGTTTTTCAGTTTGTCACTGGACACAAGCCTGTAAAGTATAAAGAGATGGATTCCTGCCAGGTACAAGAAGGATGCTGTCCAATATGTTATGTTTGGGCTGATGGTCATGATGTGATACAGGAGTCCTTCTACAATTCTTAATTTGGAGGTACTGTACCTATAGCAATGTGCTGATGATAGACGAGTCTGTCTGTTGTAAAGACACAAGGTTTCCCTCTACATTACAAGTCCTTAATTGTGACAATATCTTTGACTTTACAGATTTATAATTCTTTTTTTTAAATAAATAAAAGAAAAGACTGGGTCTGTCTAAGGCAGGAGGAAAGCCTGTGGCAAATTTGACTGTATTCCTTAGGCAAGTTAAGGAAAGATTGGATTAGTTTCCATATTTCTGAGGAGGGAAGTATGATTAGAATGTTTATATCGGTTGGTAACTTTGCCTTAACTGTAGTGCAGGGAGGGAAGTGTAACCACTAGGGAGGGAAGTGTAACCGCTAGGGAGGGAAGTGTAACCACTAGGGAGGGAAGTGTAACCACTAGGGAGGGAAGTGTAACCACTAGGGAGGGAAGTGTAACCGCTAGGGAGGGAAGTGTAACCACTAGGGAGGGAAGTGTAACCGCTAGTGAGGGAAGTGTAACCCCTGATCCCAATCTGAGTAATTTCATATAGTATTTATTGATACCGAGTCCTGATCCGATATATGTATTTTCCTAGATAATACAGCTGAACACTTCAAGTACATTTAAGATAGTCAATCCAACATAGGTAGGGCCTCATAATTAAAATCCATAAAATTAAAATGTTGGCTTAATGTGATCACTGCAGGTAGGCATAGCCTGAATGTCTCATGTCCATCCATGTTATCTGCTGATGGGATGACCGTTCCTAATCATAAGGATAGCAGCTACGTGGGTGGCTACGTGGCGTAGTGGGCAAGGCACTCGCCACGAAATGCTGGAGACGCTGGGCTCGTCAGTTCGAGCCCAGCGCTCCACATTTGCTTTCAGTTTAGCTGGTCGTCCGTACTAATACACATTGGCCGTATTAGGGGGTGGGAAACTGATGGGTGGGGATCGGGCGTTGTGGACAGCGACTCCTACAGGTCGGTTGGTGCGCCTGCGCAGTAGAATCAGGAAGTGTCGGGGGCAGCGTGAGCCTCCCACGCGTTACTCCTCGCCACTGAGAGATCGAGCTGCGCAGGTGAAAAGATGCGACTGCTGTTACCTCAAGTACCGGAGGGGACTTGTGCTATGTATGACTTAGTCCAGTGTTTCTCAACTGGTGGGTCGCGACCCAAAAGTGGGTCGCGGGGCCATTTTGAGTGGGTCGCGGATGTGTGTAAAAAAAAATCTTTGTGAAAGTGGCTTCTCAGCTCTGGTCCAGCTGAAGACAAAGCGGGGGAACAGATTGGACATTGAGCATGACCTCAGAGTTGCTTTGTCTACCATCACCCCAGACTTTGAGACTCTTGTCAGGAGCAAACATCATCCCCAGTTATCCCATTAGTTTACATTTACATTTACATTTACATTTAGTCATTTAGCTGACGCTTTTATCCAAAGCGACTTACAAGTTCTGTGCGACAAGACAGCAAGAAGGGTATAACTCTATCAGCTGAGTAACAATGTTCATCAAAGTGTTGCGTGTTACAGTGTAGGTTAGTTTATTAGGACAAGTGCATGACATTAAGGTTAGTCGGGGTTAAGCATGTTAAGCTAAGAAGTCTGCTAAGAAGGATATATTATTTATTATTATTATTATTTTATTTCATTGTGTTTTTAGCCCTTAGTTGCACTTTTGTTGCAACCCGTTACCCCAGTTATCCCATTAGTTCCCCCAAACGTAGGTCTGCTATGTTAAGCTAAGGCTAAGAAGCATATTATTTATTATTATTTTATTTCATTGGGTTTTTAGCCCTAGTTGCACTTTTATTGCAATCCCAGTTATCCCATTAGTTCCCCCAAACTTAGGTCTGTTATGTTAAGCTAAGAAGTCTGCTAAGAAGCATAATTATTTATTATTATTATTATTTAATTTCATTGGGTTTTTAGCCCTAGTTGCACTTTTGTTGCAACCCCAGTTATCCCATTAGGGGCGACAGTGGCTCAGGAGGTAGAGCAGTCGTCTGGCAATCCGGAGGTTCCCGGTTTGATTCCTGCTCCTCCCAGGCAGCGTGTCGATGTGTCCTTGAGCAAGACACTTAACCCCTAATTGCTCCCGATGAGCAGGTTGGCACCTTGCATGGTTGCCTCCGCCATCGGTGTGTGAATGGGTAAAATGTGAGTAACAAATTGTAAAGCGTTTTGGATAAAAGCGCTATATAAAAAAGCAGCCATTTACCATTAGTTCCCCCAAACTTAGGTCTGTTATGAACTTATGATAAGCTAAGAAATCTGCTAAGAAGCATATTATTTATTATTATTTTATTTCATTGGGTTTTAGCCCTAGTTGCACTTTTGTTGCAAACTCAGTTATCCCATTAGTTCCCCCAAATTTAGGTCTGTTATGTTAAGCTAAGAAATCTGCTAAGAAGCATATATTATTTATGATTCTTTTATTTCATTTTTAGCAATAGTTGCACTTTTGTTGCACTTTTTTGTGTTTATTTCATGTTTTGAAAGATTGCGTATTACTGCAATTTTTTTTTACATAAATCATAGTGGTTAAAAATTTTGGGTCGCGACTTAATGACTAAGGAAAATGTTGGGTCCCGAGGCTAGACCAGTTGAGAACCACTGACTTAGTCCACATTGCAGCCGGCTTGTGGGAGGCAAGAAACAGCGTCCGTGACAGGGGAGGGTTGGATTGGATGATACGAAATTGGGATGGGAGAAAATATAGAAAAATGGGAGAAAAAGTGGATACAAAAAAAAAGGATAGCAGCTACGTGAACACGCCTAGTCATGTTTCCGCCGCCCAGGGTGAGCCTGCGTCTCTCTCTCTCCAGAGTGAGGCTGCGTCTCTCGCTCTGCTTGTCTTAACGGTGACGCTCTGCTTCCAGTTAAAGCCTACTTGGTCATCTGTTGTCACTTTTCAAGCTTTTTTTTTTTTTTTTTTAATCTACTTTTTCTCCTTATTTTTCAATTTTTCTCCCATCCCAATTTCGCCTTGCCAATTCTCCCTTCAGTTCTACCCTCCCCTGTCTCGAACGTTGTTAGACCATGCCTCCCACTGGTTGGCTGCAGTGAGGACCAAGCCTTGCATCACGTGTCCCCTCCGGTACACGAGGAGGCAGCTGTCGCATCTTTTCACCTGAACAGCGCGATCTCTCAGTGGCGAGGAGCAACGCGTGGGAGGCTCACGCTGCCCCCGATGCTTCCTGATTCTGCTGTACAGGCGCACCAACCGACCTGTAGGAGTCGCTGTCCACAACGTCCAATCCCCACCCACCAGCTTTCCCACCCCCTAACACTGCCAATT
This sequence comes from Notolepis coatsorum, assembly GCF_963971535.1. Lineage (NCBI taxonomy): Eukaryota > Metazoa > Chordata > Actinopteri > Aulopiformes > Paralepididae > Notolepis > Notolepis coatsorum. The sequence continues at coordinate 132,783,228 of NC_140173.1, forward strand.
GTGTTAGTATGAACGACCAGCCAAGCTGGTAGCAACGCAGAGAGCTGGGCTCGAACCCAACATCTCCTGCGTTAGTGGCGAGCGCCTTGCCCACTGCGCCACTTAGCCGCCCTCATTTGTTTTTTGTTTTTTTTATTGATCTTTTTCCTCCGATTTTCTCCCATCCCAATGTTAGTCGTTATGCCAATTCCCAATCCCCTTCCTGGTCGCTGCGCACTTACCCCCCACAGTCGGTCTGGGAGAGTGGAGGCTACCACGTGCTTCCTCCGACACACGTCTAGCCAATCAACCGCTTCTTTTCACCTGGCAGCGCGGACTCTCACTGAGAGGGCGTAGTGTGTGGAAGGATCACACTATCCCACTTAGATCCTATCCGCGCTTAGCAGGCGCCCCGACCGAACTGTAGGAGTCGCTGTTTACAACGACCCGGACCCACCCCGCCAGCTTCTCCCACCCTCTAATACTGCCAATTGTATTAGTGTGAACGGCCAGCCAAGCTGGTGACAACCCCGGAGCTGTGAGCTGGATTCGAACAGGCGAATCCTAGCGTCTCCGGGGTTGGTGACGAACGCAATCTCCGCTACGCCACCTGACCGCAGCCGCCCTCACTTTTCAAGCTTTTAAATGTTTCCCCCCGTTTGGCTAAATGACATTCGATAAATGACATGCTGGTGCTCTAGTGCGACACCTAGTGACTGAATGTTATCTATAGCACCTTTTTAAGAAGTGGGAACTAATTTAGTGAAAACTAGAGCAAATTAAACATTTGTACGAAATATGCTCGAGCAGCGAATAAAGTACTCGGAATTATGCAGTGAAACCAAATCATTTGTTGTGTGAATGTGACACCTCGTGTACTGCCTCTGCTGTGCTTAACTATGAGTGAAAAACAAGGGCAAATTATAAAAAAAAAATGAAGAGGGAGGCCACTGTATAATGTAAAAAGACAATTCTTTAATGCCTTCAAATATGCACCCTTTACAGCGTTTTATAGGCCGCTTTCAAACAAACACAGGCTTACACAGATCACCCCTATTCCTAGTGTTTAGACGATGGCATTTAAAGATGGTTCAGATTTTTGGAAACATAGGCCTGTTTGCTCCTTACCTATGATGTTGTTGATCGGTGGAGTCCTTTCGCAGCACAGTCCATGCTGTTCCTCCTACTAGCTCCGGATAGTTAGCCACAAACCAAGGCAAAGTCAATGGGGCCAAGCTCCCGTCTGTGCAATGTACACCACCGGTGGCCATATTCAAATTATATTATAATAACTGTCAAACTAAATGAATGCGTGCAAAACTGTTTAGTGTTTGGCCGTCCAGGTGACATCACACATTCACAGGTTCTCTCTGATTTCTAGCCTTAGGAGAGAGTGGTGCGTGTTGTTCACAAATATTGACTGAGCTGTCCTGGGGGACGGGAATAACGTATGTGAATTCTCAAAATGGGTGACATTTCCCCTTCTTAAAATGGATTGATATGGTTCATCTGAAGGATTCATTGTAGGCGGGGTCTCATAAAGCAGTCTAAACACAGCCGGGGGGTCATATATTATAGAGGAGTGTTTCCCACACATACAACAGTAGATTTATTTGCGTTGGCTCAGCCCTGCATCATATACAGTAGTCGTATATTAACAGGGTTGCATGGACCGTTTGGACACAAGTTTTCTCCACAAGACCACAACCCCGTGTCTTAAAGATGCAATCTAGCATTAACACCATCTAATCATTTTACATTCATATTCACATATTTTCTTTTTTCCATTTTGACTTATAGATGGATAAGCTATAAGCTTTTCAGAACTTTCTTAAACCAAAATGGAGGTGTTTTAATCCCCTTTTTTTACAAGCTTTACAAACGTAAACAGATCTTTTGCAGGCTCAAAACCCTGGATTACCTGACAATGCCTTTCACATAATACAAATAAATAAATTAAATAAGTTAGTGTGTAAACAAAGGCAGTAGTGATTTGACAGTGTTTCAACAGAGGGTACCATGCTGTCATTGGTACAGATTGTGCCTTTAAATGACCTTGCCTGCCACCGCAAATAATGTAAGGACCTAACATTGTCGAGCAGATATGGAGGTGATTTAGTATTTAGAAGCACTGATACTTCATTCACTTAATATTGTGCTATCTGGCGTATTTTCTGTTTCTTTATTTACACATACAAATGTAAAAAAATAAATGCATTATGAATAGAAAAAGGACATGAAGGAGAAATGCCTATTTTTTTTTAACTCTAGGCCCTAGAGTCTAGGGGCTTGAAAGGTGTCTTTCTACAGGCCAACATATTGCAGGAAATAATTACATCAAAAAGTAGGATAACTGTATTTAATTGTAGATAATACGATAATTGTAACTGGATAAATGTAGGATTATTGTATGCGTCAGCCTGGTTTGTCAATTGAGTGCATAAAAAGGTCTCTGAATATTGTGCATTTGAAATGTCCCATGTATTTTGCCTGCTTGAAATGTATGTGGAGATGAATGAATCATTTACACCACTGTGTGTGTGTGTGTGTGTGTGTGTGTGTGTGTGTGTGTGTGTGTGTGTGTGTGTGTGTGTGTGTGTGTGTGTGTGTGTGTGTGTGTGTGTGTGTGTGTGTGTGTGTGTGTGTGTGTGTGTGTGTGTGTGTGTGTGTGTGTGTGTGTGTGTGTGTGTGTGTGTGTGTGTGTGTGTGTGTGTGTGTGTGTGTGTGTGTGTGTGTGTGTGTGTGTGTCCAGTGGAGCGCGCTACAGCCTGCTGGCCCACACCACTCTGAGTCTGTCCCAGGCTGAAGACTGCTTCCAGTCCCACTCTCTCACCGTCCTCCAGGATGGTAAGAACATCACGTCTCCTCCTGCGGTGTTCTGTACCCGTGGTTATTGTTACCCCTTTTGATTGAGCCTAGAATCGGTCAACGTTGTTTAGCTGGAGTCGTTTAGTTCCAGCCTTTGAATCGTCTCGCAATTTTTAACATGACCTAATATTCATGGTGTTATGTGTTACGAATCCCTGTCCTCCACCTTCACAGCTGATTGGTCCTCATGGCTGCCACTCTACGGGAACCTCTGCTGCCGATTGGTGGCCCAGCCCACCTGTATGATGCAGCACATGCTGACTGGCTACCTGAACCAGCAGGTAAAGTCGACACCCTGAAGGCATCTCTTGGCTTATATAACTTAATCCTCTGATTCACTCCGGATTGGAAATGCCCTGAAATGTGTTACTTTTGCCGTTCTGAGGATTATGTGTATATACTGGTCCTCGCTTGTCAAACAACCATACAATTAAAGACATTTAAGTGGCAAATTATACAATAACATATTCCATGTTTTTAGATTATTTTATCCCAAACACATACAGTAATTACCATGAGTGCAGCATGTGGGAATCCATCAACTGCAACAGCAGTAACCCTGGTAGTGTTAGTGCCATGCTTTACCCATTGAGATACACAGGGAATCGAACCCCTAACCCTGGCAGTGTTGGTACCATGCTTTACCCATTGAGATACACAGGACCTAGCCCCTTTCGTGACTGTGATGCACGCCAACCGGGTTGGACGAGTGAAACCCCAGTCCCTTATTCCTCCATAGGAAAATCCCATAATCCCCTTTCACGATAACAGTCATGAGAGGGGCTACACAGGACCAGGCGACTGACTCTTAATAATAAACATTTTGCGCGGTTAGGTGGCCGAGCGGAGATTGCGTTCGTCACCAACCCCGGAGCTGTGAGCTGGATTCGCCTGTTCGAATCCAGCTCACAGCTCCGGGGTTGTCACCAGCTTGGCTGGCCGTCTGCACTAATACAATTGGCAGTATTAGAGGGTGGGAGAAGCTGGCGGGGTGGGTCCGGGTCGTTGTAAACAGCGACTCCTACAGTTCGGTCGGGGCGCCTGCTAAGCGTGGATAGGACCTGAGGGGGATAGTGTGATCCTCCCACACGCTACGCCCTCTCAATGAGAATCCGCTCTGCCAGGTGAAAAGAAGCGGTGATTGGCTGGACGTGTGTCGGAGGAAGCACGTGGTAGCCTCCACTCTCCCAGATGATCTGACTGTGGGGGGTAAGTGTGCAGCGACCAGGAAGGGACTGGGAATTGGCATACGACTAACATTGGGATGGGAGAAAATCGGAGGAAAAATGGAGGGGGAAAAATATCAATAAAAAAAAATAAATAAACATTTTGCATATAAATATTTCCTTTGCCCAACATTTCAGCATTTCTCTACAGCGCACACGGTCATCAGAGAAGCTGGTGGTTTAATCTCTGTGTTCTGTGCTCTGTGTGTGTGCAGCACAGTGTGGAGGGTGTGTACCGGTGCTGTCGCCTGTACTGTGTGCTGAGCTCTGGCTTCTTGTCCTGCTATTTCACCCCAGAGGAGATCAGCGCTAAAGTGGAGCCCACCCTGAACATACCCATCAACAAGGTAGGGGGCGGCATTTTGTTTCAGCTTCTCTATAGGGTGGTGTTTATATCCCATAGCCGGGAAGAACGTGTAACGTTATACCTTTTTATTCTTTCATTTGTAGGTGGTGAGAATGGTTAAAGTGCCAATTTCGAAGATCTCTATTTAGATAAATGTCTGTTAAGTCACTTATCTATTGCTGAATGAGGTAACAGTGGTGAATGAGCCTGTGGCCCACTGATGAAAGCCCTTGCCTGTGTAGCGTTACCAAGTATCATGGACTGCATGTCTGTGGCGACATTCCCGGGAAAAGATCTTGCTTAATTATGTAAAGAAAGTACGTTCTGTTCTAGCCATACTGTAATATATTTACGTATTGTGTCAAAGATGTACAATGTATACGGATTACAAATAAGTACAGTACATACAGTATATTACATAATCATAGTATTGCTGTGTGTGTATCAGGGAGGGTGGGTGGTTTTAGTGTAGTGGTGAGAGCACTCAGCCATTATGTACATACATTATGTACCTTTTTTCCTGTGGTCGATTAGCACTTTATTTATGTTTTCAGATTTTTGAGATTGGTACTTTAACTCATTCTGCGCCATCGCTTAATGCGCCAGAGGGCACTATTACACCATCGCTTTAATCAATGGGGGGACTGCGAGATTTGCGAGTGCTTAAAATATATCTTATATTATAGCTATGGGTCTAATACACCCGTTGAGTTGCTTCCAATCAACATGTACAAAACGGATAGTTTTTTCATCCGTACATTTCCGTTTTATACCGTTTTGAATATGAATATAGTTTTGGTGATTCTTAGTAATCCCAGGAAGAGACGCAATAATAGCCCTTTAGTGGAATACACTAAACACGTTGTAATTTTTCGCCTGATTATCTAATCTTCCTGAAATCAACGCTAGATTATCATTATTATCCTTCCTCATGCAAGAATGAAATGGCCCTCGTATCGCGAGGCTCCCCCAGTCCCCTCCTGCACCCAACGGCACACAGCCACACATACACACACACAGACAGCCGTGATCGGGGGAGAAAGAAATATCAGATCAACGCAAGATTTTATATATAGAGTCCTTACCTGGTATCTGATGTAATGCAAAAGAAATAATCCAATTATCTGAACGCCATTCCAAATACTGCTCGTGGAGGTCCGTCCCACATTACAGAGCGTTACACATGAACGGGCGGGCGGGGTTACTGTTCCATGCCACCATTGTAAAGGCCTACCTCGCCTGAGTATTTAAACCCCGCCCGCACGGCTCGGATCGTCCCAGAAAAGAAACGACACCATTTCTAATGGAGTGCAATACCAGGTAGGCGGCGGTATTTGCCCTTTTGCAAGCTCAGACCCATTCCCAATGATAACATCAGGCTGGATGGATGAAAATGAATGGATATCACTAATAAAAGAAATAACGATTAAAACCCGACTATACTCGTGATTGGCGCTGAACGGTTGGCGAGTTAACCCGACTATCATCGGGTCTGGCGTTGAATGAGTTAAGGTTAGGGTTAAGATAAGAGATGAATCATAAATAACGTTTTATGTGGAAAACGATGATGAGTGGGTGGCTGGGTGCCTCCGGCCGGCCGTCATACTAACTCAATTCGCAGAGTTAGCGGGTGGGAAGTCGATGGGTGGTAATCTGGACGTTGTAAACAGCGACTCCTACAGGTCGGTTGGGGCGCCTGCACAGCAGAGACAGGAAGCCTCCATCACGTTACTCCTCGCCAAATGAGAGTCCGCGCTGGCAGGTGAAAAGATGCGACTGGCTGCCTACACATGTATCGGAGGGGACATGCGATGGGCTTCTATCCTCCCTACAACCGGCTAGTGGGGGGCACATGCGAGCAACGTTCAAGACAGGGGAGGGGAGAATTGGCACGGCTAAATTGGGATGGGAGAAACATAGAAAAAGTGGATAAAAAAAAGAAAACGATGATGAGTTACGGCTTTGCAGCTAGCCCAAAAAGTGACTATTTCTATTAAAACCTCCTTCCAGGCGATTGGATAGACACACTACCCTTTTTAGGTTATGTTCAGTTCTAGTCTGTAGATGATGAGAAGAGGATTAATAATGCGGCTGATTGGCGCAGTGGGCAAGGCGCTCGCCTCTAACGCAGGAGACGCTGGGTTCGAGCCCAGCTCTCGGCATTGCTACCGGTCGTTCATACTAACACAATTGGCAAGGGTTAGAGGGTGGGAAAGCCGGTGGGTGGGGATTTGACGTTGTGGACAGCGACTCCTACATGACGGTTTGGTGACGCCGGTGCGACGGAAGCAGGAAGTGACGGGGGCAGCGTGAGCCTCCCACGCGTTACTCCTCGCCACTGAGAGTTCGAGCTTCTGTGGCGAAAAGATGTGACAGGCTGCCTCCTCGTGTACCGGAGGGGACACGTGATGCAAGGCTTCTGTCCTCACTACAACCGACCTGTGGGAGGCATAGTCTAGCAACGTTCAAGACAGGGGAGGGAAGAATTGGATATACGAAATTGGGATGGGAGAGAAATAGAAAATGGGGAGAAAAAGTGAAAAAAAAGAGGATTCATAATTTCAAAAGAAAATTACATGCCCAAATTCAGTTATTGACACAAAATGCTGTTTATTATTGAGATGAGGGTCACAAAATGAGGCTTATTCCGTTGAGCTCAGCGTTTTAATAATTTATAAATATGTTGCATAATACATGTATCTATGCTAGAGGGGGGTTGTACTGCACACTCTACAAAACCTTGGCATTTGGGATTTTATTTGGTTGTTTTTCTCCCAAAACTTGAGAAAACACAAAATACTTGTCCTATAGTTTCCATAAAATAGCACGCTAACACATCCTTTATTAAACCAATACATAGCTTACCATGCTAAGTATGCCATTTTAATTCAGAGACATGTAGTCTGGTGGAGAACAATATGCTGCTAAAATCAGAGTGACATGTAGGAACTGAACTGTAGTGTAGAACAAGAACAGAGATACATGTAGGAATGAATATTGGAGAACCATGGTGGTGGTGGTGGCAGGGAGCCAGGGTGGTGGTTGTGGTGGCAGGGAGCCAGGGTGGTGGTTGTGGTGGCAGGGAGCCAGGGTGGTGGTTGTGGTGGCAGGGAGCCAGGGTGGTGGTTGTGGTGGCAGGGAGCCAGGGTGGTGGTTGTGGTGGCAGGGAGCCAGGGTGGTGGTTGTGGTGGCAGGGAGCCAGGGTGGTGGTTGTGGTGGCAGGGAGCCAGGGTGGTGGTTGTGGTGGCAGGGAGCCAGGGTGGTGGTTGTGGTGGCAGGGAGCCAGGGTGGTGGTTGTGGTGGCAGGGAGCCAGGGTGGTGGTTGTGGTGGCAGGGAGCCAGGGTGGTGGTTGTGGTGGCAGGGAGCCAGGGTGGTGGTTGTGGTGGCAGGGAGCCAGGGTGGTGGTGGTGGTGGCAGGGAGCCAGGGTGGTGGTTATGGTGGCAGGGAGCCAGGGTGGTTATGGTGGCAGGGAGCCAGGGTGGTGGTGGTGGTGGCAGGGAGCCAGGGTGGTGGTTGTGGTGGCAGGGAACCAGGGTGGTGGTGGTGGTGGCAGGGAGCCAGGGTGGTGGTTGTGGTGGCAGGGAACCAGGGTGGTGGTGGTGGTGGCAGGGAGCCAGGGTGGTGGTTATGGTGGCAGGGAGCCAGGGTGGTGGTGGTGGTGGCAGGGAGCCAGGGTGGTGGTTATGGTGGCAGGGAGCCAGGGTGGTGGTTATGGTGGCAGGGAGCCAGGGTGGTGGTGGTGGTGGTGGCATGGAGCCAGGGTGGTGGTTATGGTGGCAGGGAGCCAGGGTGGTGGTGGTGGTGGCAGGGAGCCAGGGTGGTGGTGGTTGTGGTGGCAGGGAGCCAGGGTGGTGGTGGTGGTGGCAGGGAGCCAGGGTGGTGGTGGTTGTGGTGGCAGGGAGCCAGGGTGGTGGTGGTGGTGGCAGGGAGCCAGGGTGGTGGTTGTGGCAGGGAGCCAGGGTGGTGGTGGTGGCATGGAGCCAGGGTGGTGGTTATGGTGGCAGGGAGCCAGGGTGGTGGTTATGGTGGCAGGGAGCCAGGGTGGTGGTTATGGTGGCAGGGAGCCAGGGTGGTGGTTATGGTGGCAGGGAGCCAGGGTGGTGGTTATGGTGGCAGGGAGCCAGGGTGGTGGTTATGGTGGCAGGGAGCCAGGGTGGTGGTTATGGTGGCAGGGAGCCAGGGTGGTGGTGGCAGGGAGCCAGGGTGGTGGTTATGGTGGCAGGGAGCCAGGGTGGTGGTGGCAGGGAGCCAGGGTGGTGGTGGTTGTGGTGGCAGGGAGCCAGGGTGGTTATGGTGGCAGGGAGCCAGGGTGGTGGTGGTGGTGGCAGGGAGCCAGGGTGGTGGTGGTGGCAGGGAGCCAGGGTGGTTATGGTGGCAGGGAGCCAGGGTGGTGGTGGTGGCAGGGAGCCAGGGTGGTTATGGTGGCAGGGAGCCAGGGTGGTGGTGGTGGCAGGGAGCCTCCACTGAGGACTGAATCTTCTTTGTGGTGGGAGGCCAGTAGGCCACACATACATGGGGGTTTAACCTCCTCAGTCAACTAGTTGCTCTCAGTCAGCTGATGTTTGATGTTGAAGCTACAGTAAGGAGGATTGGCACCCTGTGGCCAAAAATGGTGTTGTTCCACTGTGGGCATGTGAACCCTGTTCTCTCTTATGGGCAGTGTCACTGTGTTTCATGCATCACTGTCTGCAGGGTTTTCTATAACCCGGCACTAAAATAGGTGATATTTATATTACAATACAAGCCTTTATATTACAATACGAGCCAATGTTGGTTACTGAGCGACTCCCCACTGTTGAAACATGCTAGTGTTGCCTGCAGTAACGGGTATCGGACCACAGTGAAGCCGCACAAACTCCTGTAAACAGCATCATCTGTATATAATTTACCACATCTGCCCAGTTGTATAGCCCTGGTGGCCTATTCCTATTTGATTTTTTACTTAGAATTGTACTGTGTTCTATTGTGCTATATTTAATTTAGTTTATATCCCATCTATATATCCGTTCAGCCATTGTGTAGTGTGATGTGTGCCGGGTGTCAGTGTATGGTAGCCATTGAGCCTGCGTAGCCCAAGGTTGGGTGATATACCAGTGGTGGTGAAGGAGGCAATTTACACCCTACATTGTAAAGCGCTTTGAGTGTCTAGAAAAGCGCTATATAAATGCAAGTAATTATTATTATTATTATTTATTATTATTATTATTATTATTATTATTATTATTATTATTATTATTATTATTTATTATTATTATTATTATTATTATTATTATTATTATTATTATTATTATTATTATTATTATTATTATTATTATTATTATTATTATTATTATTATTATTATTATTATTATTATTATTATTATTATTATTATTATTATTATTATTATTATTATTATTATTTATTATTTATTATTTATTATTTATTATTATTATTATCAAATTTTATTCAACCTCTTATTTACAGTTATACAGCCCTGGCCTATATTTTTTATTTCATAATTATATTATTCTATTGTGCTTTACTTGGCTCATAGTTCATTTTATTTTACTCCACCTCTTTATTGTATTATCTGTCTGTTAATGTCTGTCCGCTAATGTCGCACCGATAACGTCCAAAGTGAATTCCTTGTATGTGAAAACTACTTGGCAAATAAAGACCATTCTGATTCTGATTGGTCTGATCTGTATAACAGTGGACCACATGAACAACACGTCAACTTCAGTGGTGCAAAATAACCATGTCACGTTCACTCATCATCACATACTGTAGGTATAGTGCATTTCTGATGTTAACTAATGCTACACTCACTCTGCATCGTCAGACACTGGAGTGACTTATCAGTTGCTTGCATTGGATATCAATTCGGCGTGTATCCTGGTCTGGCCTTAACCAGGCTTGCCTAGCCTTTCTTTGTGTTTGTTTTTTTAAATCACAACAGTACTTCCCGTGCTCTTGGTATTAAATTGTGAGCTTGGAATTATAAGGCTCAGATCTACTGTACTTATGGAGTAGCTTCGAGATATTACCTTTGAAGTACCTTTTAAGAGTACGGTACCCTTTTCAGGTTTTCACATCCCATACAGCAAAACAAATCATTTTTTTATCCACTTTTTCTCCTCCTATTTTCTGGAATTACCTCCCATCCCAATTTTTTGTCGTTATGCCAATTCCCCCCTCCCCTTCCTGGTCATTGCGCGCATGTGCCCCCCACTGGTCGGTCTAGGGAGCCCTGAAGTCTATCACATGCTTCCTCCGATACATAGGAGACAGCCAGCAGCAGCCTCTTTTCACCTGGCAGCGAGGACTCTCATTGGGTGAGTGTAACGCGTGAGAGGGCACACTACCTCACCCAGATCCCTTCCTCGCTGTGCAGGCGCCCTGACCGACCTGTAGGAGTCGCTGTTTACAACGACCAGATTACCACCCACCGGCTTCCCTCCCGCTGACACTGCCAATTGTGCCAGTATGACGGCCGGCCAGGCTGGAGGCACTGCTGACAGCCGGATTTCGATACCAGTGTCTCTGCGGTGGTAGACAGACGCTTAGTCCGCTGTGCTACCCGGCCGCTAGAGCAAAACAAATCTAAAGATTTTCATTCGTTTTTTCTTCTTCTCCACATGAGTCAATATTTTCTAAAATCGAACTTTACACAAGACCAAATTGTTACACCACATCACATGAATAACGTGTTTTCAGAAGAACCTTCTAATGCCAATTCCAATTCCAAAAAAAATTTCCTCTCCAGGACACGCGGATCCACGTGGTGGAGAAGAGCGCGGCGGGACAGAGGGCCAGCAGCCTGTCCGTCACCACCCCGACACCAGGTGGCGCTCTCACCCTGCACTTCACCACCGACACCAGGGAACAGCTGGACGACTGGCTGGACGCCCTGCACCAGCACCTCTACGACCAGAGTGAGTTCAGAGTGTGTGTGTGTGTGTCTGTGTATTGTGTTAAGGGTAGAAACCAGCAAGGACCTGGCAATTATCAAACGATTCTCGATGAATTATTGTTTACACCAGTTCACTGCATAATACCTCTGGGTGTTGTTGGTACACTTCAGGGTTAACCGCTGCCGGTAGAACTTACTGACGACTCACTGTCGGACGCTTTAAATGAGCACACGGTGACGCCTGCAGAACCCAGAGAACCCGACCTGCAGAACCCAGAGAACCCGCACAAAGGAAATCTGTTGCTGAATCTTGCATGTTGATGCATAACCAGTGAAATAGAGGGAATCGCAGTTATTACATGAATGGATTATTTCTATATGCAGAAAACGGAAGACCTCTATTCTTCTAGTATATAATAATAGTATTTTTTAGTACGAGATATGAAGAAGCTTTGTATAGTGCTAGTTATTTCCCTCATGATGGAGCTGAACATAAAATAAATATTTTGTATCTTCCTTTCAAAAGCACAAAAGAATGCATCAACCTAGATTTCTGCAGGCTTCAGCTAGAGGCAGAAAGGAATCCTTTTGAATCTGGCAGAGAAAGAGGGAGAGAGGGAGAGAGAGAGAGAGAGAGAGAGAGCGTTTTGTGTTGAGGTTCAGTATTTTTTCCTTTATTTGAATTGACTTTACAACTGAAAATACAGCTGTAAAGAAATACATATATATATATAAATAAATAAATTAAAAAAAAAAGTAAAAAACAGATCGACTGTATATTGTTCTCAAGGATTCATTTGTGATAACATTTGTGGTCATATTGTCCAGTCATGGCATAAGCAGTAGGCAGATAAGGCGTGTGTACATGTGAATACGTACTGTGTATAGTAAAAGCAGTCCACCTCTGAAAAGCACTTTATGACCAAATTAGGACTAGGCAAGTTATTGATGCTTTACCTGTCTGTGTGTGTGTGTGTGTGTGTTTTATCATCAGGCCAGTGGCTCCACTGTTGTAAGCAGCTGATGAAAATTGAGGTCACGTCACCACGGAAACCGCCCCTGTTCCTCGCCAAGCAGGCAGACTCCGTTTACAACGACCTCAGTGAGTAGAGGGCTTTAGAAAATAAGCACAGAGTGGACTTTCATGATGCAGGAGGAGGCGCTGCTGTTGTGTTATTGACGACAGACAGAGAACACACCTTTCCAGTTTATTGCCGACATCAATTTGGAGGGTATTTTTCCTGTATCTGAAATGTACAATTGGGAGTCCTACATTTTAAAGGGGAACTGCTCCCAATTTAAAAATGCATACATCATTCCTCTGGTCTAAGATGGTACAAACATATTAGTGAAAACTCTCCCAAACACAAAAACTAGAGTGCTAAAACTCAAGTATACAGTCTGAAGCTGCTCCATAGACAATGAATTGGGAAATGTTTTATAGATGACACTAAGAGCACCCGGGGGAATGTTCTGAGTTCATGTTCTGTTTCAGAACTGGGACCACTACCATAGAATAAAGCTCTTTTGGATATACAAAAGAAAAAGAATGAAACGAAACGGGGCGGTCAGGTGGCGTAACGGAGATTGCGTTCGTCACCAAACCCCGGAGCGGCTAGATTCCCCTGTTCGAATCCAGCTCACAGCTCCGGGGTTGTCACCAGCTTGGCTGGCCGTTCACACTAATACAATTGGCTGTATTAGAGGGTGGGAGAAGCTGGCGGGGTGGGTCCGGGTCGTTGTAAACAGCGACTCCTACAGTTCGGTCGGGGTGCCTGCTAAGCGCGGATAGGACTTGAGTGGGATAGTGTGATCCTTCCACACGCTACGCCCTCTCAATGAGAATCCGCGCTGCCAGGTGAAAAAAGAAGCGGTTTATTGGCTGGACGTGTGTCGGAGGAAGCACGTGATAGCCTCCACTCTCCCAGATCGACTGTGGGGGGTAAGTGCGCAGCGACCAGGAAGGGGATTGGGAATTGGCATAACGACTAACATTGGGATGGGAGAAAATCGGAGGAAAATGGAGGGGGAAAAAGATAAAAAAAAAAATTAAAAATTAAACGAAACAAAATCTGTCTCCCATTCATTGTCTGCGGAGCAGCTCCAGACTTTATACTTGATGACAGCACACGTTTGATTCTTACTTCTCTGATTTCTGGCTTTGGGAGAGAGAGTAGCTCATGTTCACAATATTGATTGAACTGTCTCATGCCATGGAAATAACACATTAGAGTTTTTTATTTCTGTAATCTGTTCTTCATATACAAGAAACTGGAATTCAGTTAGACTGTTGGCTTATCTTGGATATTGCTTTTGTTGTATTGTTTTTAGAATGGCTTTATGATGAATTTTCTCATCTTACTGCAAAATAATATATTTCCGCATTTGGTTTTATTCTCAGGTATAAATTCTCCTGGCAAGATTGAGAGCATCACTGACATTATCCACAGCAAGATTGAAGAGTCGGATGGCCGCTTTCTCATTGGCCACGGGGAGGAGAGGGAGCCACCCAATTGGTCCACGCTGTTTGACGGCTCCCGCTCGATGGTGATCCAGAAGAGCATCCTGTCGCCGTCCAAAAGCTCCACCCCTCATTCTAGCCCCGCCCCAAGCCCTAGCTCGGCATCCAATGGCAACAAGAAGCGTCGTGCCCCTCCCCCTCCCTCTGACCAACAGCCTTACGCGCCGCCCACCCGTCCAGCCAGACCTCCCCTTCCTCCTCCTCCTCTCCGCCCTCCTCCTCCTCTCTCGTACCAGGAGAAGGAGAACAGCGCCGCTGGCGCTCCTCGCCACACCGCCAGGTCCAAGACCGGGAGGCCGTCGCTGGACGCCAAGTTCTCCGCCATCATCCAGCAGCTCCAGAGGGGCAACGCCGGGGGGGGAGGAGGAGGAGCGGGGGCCCTGGGCCGCAAAAACGCCCCGCTGGGGCACCTCGACGTGCGGCCGCAGGGTCAACCTCAGCAGCCCCCTGCTCTCCAAGAGCTGGAGTTCCAGAACCACCACACCCAGAAGACCCCCGAGGCTCCGGCGGCCCTGGCACCGCCCCCCGGTCTCCCCAGACGACCCGTCCCGGCCCCCAGGAGCAAGCTGAGGAAGTCCTTTAGAGAGAAGATCAACCCCAAAGCCTGGGTATCTGGGAGCCATGGAGGACACCAGGGTCTCTAGAATCACATTTAATTATACGGGCACACAGCCACAGTTAGGGTCCAAAGGCTTAAAGGACCATAGCGGTCTTTCTGACATGTGATGAGACACGTTTCATGATGAAAATGGAAGGCTGTGGCTGCGGTGAATCAGCAAAAAAAAAAAAAAGATTATGAAAAACATAAGGGCACCTTGATTTTTGTATCGAGGCAAGAATGACTTGGAACCACGTGTGAAGAAGACGTCCTCTGAGCCTGGACCAGTGGCCCCCGTGGCACACAGTGCCCTCAATGTGTCCTTTAATATAGATTTTAGTTCGTAACAGACTGGAAACTATGATACATACTGTGCTTATAGTGATAAGGTGTCGAGATAAGTCTGAGGTTGAGACACACACGCACGCACACACACACGCACACACACACATGCACACACAATAAACCATCATCCTTGGGCAAAAAAAAACTAAAACTCCAAACATACTCCACAACATACTGAGAGGAACGTAGATACTCTGCTCATATCTGAGGATGTAGACTATTATTCATAGTTTTTTTTTTTTTTTTTTTATTATATTTCTTTTGCCCTGAGATCTTTGTTTACCATAATTTCCCGTTAAAACAGGACGGCGTGTCCAAGAGAAAAACAGGTACCCTAGTTAGCCGAGTACCATCCATCCCAGGACACCATTCTAGGAGTGAAAATGCCTCTTGAGCCACTGCCTCCCCCAAAATATCCACCGCCGCTCATATAAATGATCACGCCGGCGGCTGTGCGAGACCTATTTTAAGCATCCCTTAGAGATGAATGACTGACGGACTCCACTCATCGCTCACAAGCAGCTCGGCCCGCTGGTGATGTCTAAGGGAATATTTCTTGGCCTGGAGGACCGTCATCATCCAAAACCTTGACTTGCACTAAAATGGAAAAGGGTTATTGAGCCCTGAGACAAAAAAAACATGTTTTTAAAAAAAAGCCCTCAACCTGGAATTTATCCATAGGCTTTACTGTAGACGGGTCGCTCGCTTGTGAACTATCGACTTACATCCTACTTACTGTGAATTGCTCATGGCCACTTCAGAGACGATGTTAGGGAACAAGGGTTTAGGACTTAAGTCTTTGACCACAAATGGGATTTGGTCGTCCCAGACTGAGTAACCTTGGGTCCCGTTTCATTTAGAAACAATAGTATTTATGGACTGCGATGTGATTGAATGACTGCATTACGGAGTCTTTGAGGGTCTGAGCGCCAAACAATGAATGTCTTTGTATGTTTCTTTGGCAGATGACTTATACTGCTAACTGCTAGATAATAAGTCGGGAGTATTTCAACCCCGCTTAGGTCCTTTCCAGGGAACGCACCTGGAAGAGGTCTTTCTAACCATATAATCATTCTTATACCAACATCTTATATGGCTGTAGCCTCTCTTGTAAAACATTTTAGATTAGATACAATATTTCTATGCAACATAAAAAATAAACATGGATTGTAAAAAGCAGTTGCATAGATTTAATTTAAAATATACTCTACATAGTTACTTTTGATTGTTAGGGTCATCTAATATCCCCTTTTCCTGGTTTCAACAAGCGCAGGAAGAAATCTATGCAACTGTTTTATGATCTTGGGAGACCCGTGGGTCTCTATGCTGCATGGTAAGATGACTGGTTCATTTAAATGTTCACCAGAGGCTCCAGCCATAGAGAAAATACCTCTGAAACCAGAGAGGGGGCGGGCACAGCACAGCTCTATTGCTATTGGCTGATATAGGAGTCAGCACCGTTGTAATGTAACCACTATTGCATGGATCATATCCTGTGTCTCTTGTCAATCCTATCCCTGACTTTGGCACAAGAGAACTAAGAAACAACATTCGGTTTACATCAACTGGAAGTTCATAACGCATTCATTACTCACCTGTGACAGTGTCATCATAACATATTCATGATGCATAATGATGTGATGTTGAGAGAGGTGACTGTTGTGGAAACCGATGTTAGCTTTACTTGTTTGTCACTTTCACTTTACACTGAACAGTCGGTCTCCTTCTACCTCTCCCAAACTGCGTAACATAGAAATACGGTAGCCCAATGGCCCATAGGCGGCACCAAACAACTCTATAGGGCACAAACGACAAAGTATATTATTCTAACGGAACAATGGAAGGTTCAAGCAAACACAACAGTGATCCCATCATCTTTTGTATTTCAGTGGTAATGGAGGCCTCCCACGTAATGAATGCCCATTTTGTCCTCCATATTAGATGGTTGCTATAGTGCAAAACAATGGTTGCTATGTGTCGATAAATGAGAAATATATCAACAAAAAAAATATCTTTTTGACTAGATTTTGTAAATCGGTCGCAGTAACACTAATATTGTGCTTTTCCAAAGTTTTACCTACCATTGCACATAAATTACAAGCAGCCATGTTGGAAGAGGCCTCTTTAATAGGATGATGGGTATGTACAGTATACTGTAAATGGCCAGACCACACTACTGACTTATTGAAGTGTTATGAATGTATTATGACCCCGTAATTTCACAAACATTGTGCATTCATAGATTGGTAATGAATGTGTTCTGAATATCCATTTCGATTGTCACCTAATATTATTGTATCCAATGCCACGCTTCCAATGAATACAAATCTATGACTAATGAGTGAGCAAGGACTGAATCGCTTTTTAAGGGATCATCAGACCAGTACTATTGCACAGTACCCTGTCGTTTGAACACTTTACTACATTCCATACTTGTTTTGTATGCCTTTTCCTTCTAGAATGTCTACAATAACACATTATATGGGAAATGTTTTTAAATGTAGCCTTTTTTTTTTGCGCGGCAGCGTTCATAATTTGTCATTTCTTAGTTACTTTAAATAATATTTTTGAGCGTATCCACATAAATATTTTGTGCACACTTTGTCATAAAACCTTTACAAAAGATCATGTAGATGGTAGTTGTTTGTTTTCCTGACGTCGTGCAATTTCCTCCAACCTCTCTATTCTCTTCTGTCATGGATTCTAACTGTACGCTCTCTCTTTATCGCTGACTGGATCGTATTCTCCACCCTGCTGCTTTCTGTCTTCTTCTTTTTTTTGCTGAGCTCGGAGGTATTGTCAGATATATCTTTCACTACAAAGTTTTACCAGAGGGTGGCAATAAACGTTGGGGAAAGTCCACAGGGCCCAGTGAGATGCATGCAGGAGAACAGTGTATGATGCAGCACAGTGCACTCTTACTGCAGTAAATATATACTGGAGAGAGGGAGCGAGTGAGAGAGAGGGGCTTATCTGGCTTGTAGCCCAGAAGTGGCCTGGTGTGAGGATTAGGGCCAGGGTGGAATCTCATATTCAGATAATGGTATTAAGCCATAATGTGTGTATGAGTACTGAACCGCCCCTTTACACTCTAGTGATGCAGAAAAATACCTCATTCCTGTTATGTACCGCAAGGGCTTGGCCATACGCAGGGAGGAACGTTTGCTTGGGTATGGAAAATCACATGATGGGTAATCCAATCAATCATCATATTACACTGTGGTAATGGAATGTGTGAGACACTATCAAAACTGGATTTTGTCCATTGACATTCTCCAATATATCGCAAGTCATTTTGTGAGACATCTGATTTTTTTTAAAGGGGAATGCCACCCATTTGAAGAATTCACGTTCCTCCTGTGCCCCAGGACGGTTCAGTTGGTATTTGTGAACAAACACACCACTCTCTCCTAAAGCTAGATATCAGAGGGAGAACTCCTCTAAACCCATCAAATTTGTGAGGCCATACAAATATTTATTTTGTGATATCTTACACCTAATTGAGTTATTATTTTTTTTTGGTTCAGACCTAGCAATCCTAGAATATAACTAAATCGTTTGGGTGTTAAGAGCTCAAACAAAGATGTTATGGCCTCACAAAGGCTGTTCATATTTAACATCTTGTGTAGCTATGTGCACCTATTCCCACCTGCTGAAGACCAACAAAGGAAAGAAGGCGACAGTGGGAGACGTGCGTAGATAGTAAAATATTTTAATTAAATATACAGGAAGTCGTATCATACAAAACGTTTTTTGTTTTTTTCCTTTCGTTTTTTCTTTTCTTTTTCTTCTCTCTCGCCAGCTGGGGTGATTGGTAAACAGATGGCTATTGTATCAAAAAACACTTTTCAGAGGATGCACATGGAAATAACGTAAAAACAAAAATAGAAGCAAACAAAAAGATAGTGTATCCTAAATTGTTAAATTGTAGTGTTTCGTTTTTAAAATCTAAAGGTGATCACGGTGACCTTGAGACGGCGCCCAACAAGGACACGACTAGATTGTGTAACCGACTTTTATTTTCCTTATATTTTTTTTAGACTATTTTATAACTATTTACAGATTATAACACAGTTTAAAATGATGACAACAAAGTATCAGTCCACTCAGTACTATCTATACAGTGCTATTTACATTAAAAAAAAACCATAAGACATAAGAGTAAGGGGTTGCCATGGAATTGATGTTAGATTTTTTTGAATGTTCTGTACAGGACGGACTTGGCAGCGCATGACGCACCGTTCAAAGCCCGTTTTTATTCTTTCTTTTTTTTCACCTACACACGGTAATGTACAGTACTTAATACGAAATGAATGTTTTATCTTTAAAAGTATCCCGTAAAACTTGTACACACAGACAGTTTACAGCTGTTCTTTTTTCTTTTTTTCGTCTTCTTTGAAATTCTGAAACACACAAGACACCGTTTCACCGTATACTTCCACTTGTCCCAGATTTACCATTAACAGCAAGTTATGGTTGGTTGTTAAGCGGGAGCAGGTGTTGTCTTGCCTCCCTTAGGCTATAAAGCGTGGTATAGGCATACTTTATGGAGCATGCTACCTTTTGATCACTGCTTAAAAAAAAACACATCCAATCGTCTCTCTCTCCTAACAGACGCCAGGCTCTGGGTCAAAGTCAAGTATTTGTAAACCTTTTCAAGTATTCTATGATTGACTGCCTGACACAAATAAGTGAATTGAGTTAGTTTTATAATATAAGCACAAATATGCAATATTTCTTTTTAAAGATCTCAAATAGGCCACTATTTCCCCAAGCCCTTCGTTTGATAACTGTGCTATTTAGGCTTTTGTGTGTATGTGTGTGTGAGTGCATGTATGGGTCTGTGTATTGCAGTACAGTGGGTCTGTTTGCTGCAGTATGGCCGATAAGTGTCTGTAATATTGATATCCCTAATTGCTACAAAAGGTAAACCTTAACAGTTGTAGTGCTAGCGCTAACAATCCAAGAATGCGAAAGGCACAGTTATCCGCAAAGCAATAAGCACCTATCTGACAACATTCACACAAGATCATACAATGAGTCTTTTTCAGCTTGTTCACTAAATGCTTGTTTTTTTCTTTAATTTTTTCCTTTTAATATAAAAAAGAGCTTTTCAAGTCAAGAATAAGACGAGGAAATTGATGATTTTGTGAGCATTCAACAGCATACGGCTGCTTCATTATGCCGAGAACAAACTGCTATATTGTTATCAGGCTACTATCTACAGTACGTGGGCTTTGAAGGTCCATTTTACGTACTTTAAAGTAAGATTGAAACCGCTATTTAATAACTGAAGTGAGGAAAAAAAATAAAAACATTCATTGTGTGATTTTTTTTTCAATAGTGAAATACAACAACTCGTATGTCATAAGTGAATAGAATTCAGTTGATAGTCTATTTTCCTGAACTGACGTTGAGTTGAAAGTGAGTCGACAGTGCAGCCATTCACACAGCACCTCTGGATGGTACAGATTACTCCGCTCTTTTTTTTTTTCTTTTGCAGCACCGCAGTTTGTGAACATCCATTCCAAAAGAAAACCAGGGGAGATCCAGGTGGGTTCAACGTAGCAAAACCAGGCCAAAAAAAACGACACGTTTTCACAGCAGTGGAGAGACACATAAACAGATAATATTAGCACCCAACATAAAAAGTGTAATATTATCATGATGTGTCAAACTGCTATCTCGTTTTTTTAAGATGTTAATCATAGTGTTTTTAAAGCTACAACGAGGTGCC
Source organism: Notolepis coatsorum (assembly GCF_963971535.1). Lineage (NCBI taxonomy): Eukaryota > Metazoa > Chordata > Actinopteri > Aulopiformes > Paralepididae > Notolepis > Notolepis coatsorum. The sequence continues at coordinate 132,803,743 of NC_140173.1, forward strand.
TCCCAACCCCCCCACCCCCATCAGACATGGTAAACAAAATGGCTTTTTCTCTTGTCCCCAACCCCCCCCCCCCCCAATCAGAGCAACATCCTGGCTCGTGGTGAGTGACACAGAGTGGCTAACAGATTTGTGACCACAAACACACCTGCCACATGCAAATAAGGATACGACGACGATGACGAGGAAAAACTTAAATACAGTAAGTAGTGATAAAAAAAAAAAAACGACAACAAAATAACAGTGCAAAGTGTATAAACAAATTAACAAACACAAAAAACAAGGAAATGGAATTCTTTTTTTTTTTTAAGTCCGTTTGACTCTGACGAGTTTGTCCGTTTGTCCACAATCAGTTTTCGTCATCAGTGTTAACGCGCTGACCGTGCCACTATCCCAGAGAGAGAAGGATATAGAGAAAGATAAGAGTGTGAGTTGGTGGGGGGGGCCCATTCTCTCTCTTACAGTCTGGTACTAGGGTGGACCGAGGACAGTTGTGGGGGCGGGAGGGTGGAGAGGGGGTACAGGTGGTGGAGTAGGTCCCCGTACAGTGCCGCTCCGCCCCCCGGGTGCCGGTAGAAGTGGTGGGGGCTGGGGCCAGAGGCCAGCAGCTGCCTGTGGAGCATCATGGAGTGAAAGGCTAAGGGGGGCACCAGGGGCGACACGGCACTCTGGCTCTTCAGGTACTGCAGACCCGGGTGCTGCTGGAGCCCGTCCTGGGGCCTGGGGCCTGACACCAGGCTCCCCGGCGGGTACATTCCCGGGTACAGGTGGTGCGGCGGGGGGTAACTGTTGGCCGGGTGGCCCTCAGGGAGGTGGCTGTTGAGGTGCACGGCATGCGCCGGCTCGGCCGGCTTCAGCTCCTCCGGGTCACCGCGGCGGGCCGGGGGGGCCGGGTGCATGGGCGTCACCACGCGGACCTTCCGGTCCGGGACGCCCTCGCTGTCCGGTTCCCCGAGGCTCCGCTTGCCCGGCCGCGTGGAGCCGACGAGGGAGGCGTCCGACGAGGGTTTGGGGCTGGGGAACGGCTGGTCCGGGGGGCTCTGTTTAAGGGGCGAGATGGTCATGGGGGGGACTCGGCACGCCTTGGGGTGGGAGTCTAAACCCTGGTGCATGATGGGATACGGGAGGCCGCAGAAAGAGGGCTGGGAGAAGTGCGTCCTCTGCGAGAGGGGTTTGGACATACTGAAGTCTCTGGGCTTGTCCTCCACCCCTCTGCAGTCCCCGTGCATCTGAGTCCTGTCGCTGTAGTGAGACCTGTAGGCCAAGCCCTCTCTGTCCAAGCTGACGCAGACGAAGCCCTCGTTGCCCTCGCCGTCCCTTATGTAATGTCCCCTCTTCTCTGCTCCGCCGGGGTACCCGGCCATGCGCTCCTGGCTCAGACAGCTCTCGGTTTGCCTGTAGAGGCTGTGGAGGTGGGGGGAGGAGTAGCAGTCACCCCCGTAGCTCTGGGCCTGGGCGGTCGGGGCCACCAGGAGGAGTTTCTCCCCGCCGCTCTCCGCCCCGTCCTGGGCGTGACTTCGGGGGAGGTAGGGCTGCCACGGCGCGCTGACTTGTGGGTGTTGGAGGTGGTGGCTTGTCCGGCAAGCGTAGGACTCCGAGGGCTCCACGTGGGGGTTCCTCTCCGACGGCCCGCCGCTGGCCGGGTGGGGAGGCTTGGTGCTCTGGGCGTGCTGGATGACCGAAGGCCTGAAGATCGGTGTTGCCTCTGGGAAGCCGCTGTCCGCGGTGCTCCCCTGTCTCTGTGCCGCCGCCGCCACCTCCTCCTCGCCGCACCGCCTCTCTCCCTTCTCCCTGTCGACGGCCGACACCGTGGCAGGGAGAGAGGGCGGACCAGGGGCGGGGGGAGGCGGCGGCGGAATAGGCAGGGAGGCGAAGGAGTAGGGATTGGTCTCGCACACTTGGGAGAGGAGCTTCTTCTTGGCCAGAGGAGACATGATCCCCTGGGCGGCTTTGCAGTAGGGGCCCTCCTTCCTGATCACGCTGTAGTCCTGTGTCTCCGGGTAGACCGCTACCTCCGACTGCCTCTCCGGCTGCTTGCACATCATGGGCAACACCTTCCCCACTCTGCCGCAGCCGTAGCTCTCTGTGGAGTCTTTGACTGTGGACACGGGCTCGGGGAGGGCGACGGGTCCGGTGGGCTTGTTCTGGTCCCAGCTGTGAAGCGGGTAGGGGATTTTAGGGACCACGGGCCCCTCGGCTAGCTGCTCCGAGACAAGTTTCTCGTGGAGGGCCCCCCTGATCTGCCGCCAGTCGGCCTGCGGGCTGGGCCCCCTGTGGCAGAGGAGGTGCAGAGACGCGCGGGACGCCCTGCAGTCGGGGTCGTCGGGGGAGAGCGGGGACGGTCGCTCCGCCTCCAGCGACTCCTCCTTCTTCAGGGTCACGTGCAGCTCCTCCTCTTCTATCGTGATCGGTTCGTCTCCCGACGAGGCCGCCGGCTTGACGGCCGCAAAGGCCTCCGGCTTCTCATCTTTCACCGTGGAATCCTGGAGACACAAAATAAGTGTTGTTGTTTTTTTTACGAAAGGAGAACACGCGTTCATATCTGAGACATATTGGTTATTTCATTAGACAACACAGCAATAATAAACCCTGACGAGACGGCAGGTGGAGGGGAGGGGAGGGAGAGGTCTGACCTGCGGGTGCTCCTGGACTTGCGCCGTCTCCTCTGTCTCCATCTTGCAGCTCTGTTTGGGGTTACTGGAGCCTTTGGGTTTCTTGGCCCCCGCTCCTTTGGCTTTGGGCCCCCCGGCCTTGTCCTGGCCACACTCCTGCTTCCTGGGTTTGACCGAGGGGAGGGGCTTGTCCTTCTCTCCCTTGATGTTCCTCTCATAGGGAAGCAGGAGCCTGGGAGGGGCAGAGGGGAAGACATTATAGTCATGTTATATTATGTTACGTTAACCTTGCCTTCAAGTTGTGACAGAAAACTGGCTTCCGATACAGAAACAGAACCAGCTTTTCTTTGATTAGTAAGAAGAGAGTTGTCGAAGCAGTTTTCAGTCCCCGGACTATGGTGATGTAATTTATAAGCATGCTGCGGCCTCCACCCTTAAATCCTTGGACTCTTAAGATCGTGAAATATCGCGAAAATGGTCATGAAAAGCTGGCGCTACACAGTGAAGGATGGGGGAAGCTTATGGCGCTCAATGTGTTAAGGCCTGTATGGGTAAGCTACCTCCTTATACTACATCATTATTGGAATGGAATTTTGGTACCTAATGGAACCCGTTCTAGTGACTGGCTGGTCCTTAAGGTGCCCCGAGTTAGCTTGGAACAGGGTAAATCTGCATTTTGCTATGATGCCCCTAGCTCATGGGGGACCCTGATGTAAACTAGACGAAAGTATTTCTCTGGTCTGCATCCTCTTAACAATTGTTTGTATTGAGCCGTACTGTATTGTACCCATTCTGCAATCTTTTAATAAAGTTTTCAATCAATCAATCAATCATGGAATGAACTCCAACAGTCCTTAAAGTTTGAGATTCTCCCTTCTGTTGCAGTTTAAAACCTTGATCTCCAACCATTGTCAATCAAGTTGTCGTATTGTTATGATTTGATATGCCTTTTTTTGCTTAACTCTGTATGTATACTCGATGTGACTGTAAATGAGGGAAACCTCCTTTTTTAAATGAAATGTTATTTCATTTAATGCTATGCTATGCTATGTTACTTATGTTATGTCATGTTATTATCATGTCATGTCATGCTATTTGTAGAGGAATATAACCGGATCAATGAATGTACTTATTCAAATATAGACTTGGTTAAACACAGGTTTATTATACCCAAACAGGTACAAGTAAATCAAAAGTTACGGTGGATGACTCAATGGAGACATTGGCCTGATGTGTCGCCAGAGAGAGCTCCCAGAATCCAGTAAGACGTAGGTATTTATAGTGGAGAAAAAGGGATTCTGGGAAGGATGGCCCAGGTATTGGATTGGAGGGGGGCCAGGAGGGGGGAGGAGTGAGTTAGAAAGGGGAGGTGGTATCAGGTGGGAGACAAAATGTGAATGGGAGGGGGGTTGGAACATGACTGGGAGATTGTTTGAGTGGGGGAGGGGATCATTATTCCACATTATGTCATGTCACGTCATGTTATGTCATGTTATTATCATGTCACGTCATGTCATGTTATGTCATGCTATACTAGAATATATCAGTGGTTCTCAACCTTTTTCGTGTCGAGGACCAACAAACTGATACACATTAGACATATTTGTCCTTATGTACATACATAAGGACACCAAATTCATTACCCGTACTGACCTTCATCATGAGACAATTGAAACCGTATGGGTGGACATTTTATTTGAAAGGGCAAAATCTGTTCTAGTCGGCACAATATACAGACCGCCAGATCAAACTGGCTTTTATGATACTCTGGATGTGTGCTTAGCTGGAGCTGAGGATGCGGAAAAAATTCTTATTGGGGATTGGAACACGGATATGCAACAAAAAGATGCACCCGTCTTCAAATCCTTCAATAGGTTTTGTGATCTGCACGGCCTCAGCCAACTAATCACCCAACCCACAAGGATATGTGAATCAACTCAGACTACCATTGACCTCATACTGACCTCTGACAAGTCCAAGATCTCCAATAAAGGGGTTATAGCATGTGGGTTAAGTGATCATTATATGATATTCTGTACCCGCAAAAAGCTAAAACTAAAGGCTGGCTGTCACAAAACAGTCACATCTAGAGACCTCAAAACCTACTCTAGCGAGGCCTTTAACCTTGAACTGGAGAGTCTGGACTGGTCAGATGAACTCAATGGTACACTGGTTGAAGAAACTTGGCTTGGCTTCAAAACCAAATTTTCATCAATACTAAACAACATGGCCCCCCTAAGAACCACCAGGGTAAAAAATCGCGCTGAGCCATGGATGCACACTGAAATACTGACCGCTATGAAAGCCAGAGACAAAAAATGCTCTGAGTTTCGTAAAAGCCAGTCAAAGCTTACCAAAAGCATGAGCAGTGAACTCCAAGACCACGTGACTGAACTCAAACTAGAAAGAAACAGACTAAGAAATGACGTAAACTCCATGATCAAAACTGCAATAAAAAATTTCATCAATGACAAAACCGAGGAAAACAAAAATAAACCACGTGAACTTTGGAAATTACTCAACAATCAACTAGGCTGCAGTAAAAAACTTAAAACCAGGTTCTCAAACATAAACATAAAGACGGACAACACGCTCATCACAGACAAGCTGGATGTAGCCAATTACTTAAACACTTTCTTCACAAACATAGCCACAACACTGGTAAACAAACTACCCTCCCACTCAGGGCAGTATGGGGTAGAACACATAGTAGCATACTACAAGAACCTAGGCGTCCACAAAGACGACTTCAAACTGGAAATGGTAACTACAGATGAGGTACTCAAAAAACTGAGCGCCCTCCAACCAAACAAGGCCACTGGCCATGACAACATCCCCTCCAAATTCCTCAGAGACTCAGCAGCAGCCATCACCCCAGTCATCACACACATAATAAACCTCTCCATAAAACAGGGACACGTCCCCAAGGACTTCAAAATTGCGAGAGTAACACCCCTGCACAAAAAGGGCAGCAAATTAGACCCGGGTAACTACCGCCCTGTTTCTATCCTTACATCCATCTCGAAAGTCATGGAAAAAATAGTATACGAACAGATCGAAAAGTACCTCGCGGAAAAAAATCTAATCTACGAATTCCAATCTGGCTTCAGAACATCCCACTCCACTGACACATGCCTTCTCTACTTGAACGACCACATCAAACAAGAGGTGGACGCGGGCAAATACTGCGGCATGGTCATGCTGGACCTACAAAAGGCCTTCGACACTGTCAATCACACCATTCTGATTGACAAGCTAAAAGCAATTGGTTTTGATAGTTTATCAGTGAGCTGGATACAATCCTACCTGGAGGGGAGGGAACAGATGGTGGAAGTAAACGGTACCCTATCCCCCCCCTCACAGTGAGCTGTGGTGTTCCACAAGGAAGCATACTAGGACCGCTACTATTCCTAATTTATGCAAATGACATGTCGTCAGCTTGTGACTGCAACTTGTTCCTGTTTGCGGACGACTCAGCCCTGCTGGTCTCTGACAAGAACAAGTTACAGGTTGAAAAAGCCCTCAGCTCGGAACTAGGCAAAATCTGCATATGGCTCGCCGACAACAAACTATCATTACACATGGGCAAAACAGAGTCCATTCTCTTCGGTTCAAATAACAAACTCAGCAAGACCGACGGCTTCTCGGTTACAGTGGGTGACAATATTATCACAAGGAAAGATGAAATTACCTACCTGGGTTCCATCCTAGAGGCTAATCTTTCCTGTGACAAAATGGCATCCAATGTAATAAAAAAAAGTCAACCAACGAACGCGATTCTTGTACCGGATCTCCTCTCTGGTAAACAAGAATACCCTGAAGACTCTAGCAGGAGCACTCATTCAAGGGTACTACGACTATGCTTGCACCTCATGGTACCAAAGCACCTCAAAGGCACTAAAAAACAAATTACAAACATCTCAAAACAAGCTAGTCAGACTACTACTTGACCTGACTCCTAGAACCCACCTCACCCCTGCCCACTTTGACAACCTAGGATGGCTTAGAGTAGACGACAGAGTACAGCAACTTGCAATGGGCCTGGTCTACAAGATACACTACGCGACCAAGGTACCCATGTACATGTCAAAATACTTCCCAAAGGTCAGTGAATACCACGATCACAACACCAGAGGGAGCTCCACAAATCATGTAAAACCCAGATTCGGCTCAAACAAGGGACTAAACACGTTTCGCAATTATGCCACATCAATGTGGAACGCCCTACCTAAAGCTGTAAAGGAATGTGAATCACTACCCACTTTCAAAAACACTCTCAAAAAACACCTACGTGAGACTGCAATTCGAAACTGGCCCCTACAAATGTCCTAACCTAGTTGTACAGTAAATGACCAAGTAAGGCTTTGTCAGTATTCCAATGTACAGTGTAAAATGTGTGTGTGTCCCCTACCCAACCCCCCCCCCCCCCCCCACCTCCAATGTACAGCCCTCACCCAACCCACCCAACCCCACCCCACCCATCCAACCTCCTCCAATGTACAGTTTCTACGCCAAATGTATATACACTCCTTTTCTGGACACTTTTGTATCACAAACAGTACTGTATTTGCAAATCTGATATGTCATAAATGTATAGATGTAGCAGTACTGTCTATCTGTATGTCATATATGTTATGATGAATTGAAAATGGGGGACCCTGATGTAAACAAGACGAAAGTCTTTCTCTGGTCTGCATCCCCTTAACAATTGTATGTATTGAGCTGTACTGTACTGTACCCATTCTGCAATCTGTTAATAAACTTTTCAATCAATCAATCAATCAGACCACAGACGCCAATTTAGAAGATTTTTGTTAGATTTACTCCAGAATTCCACAACTGTCCACTAGCTGAGGAGATACAGTGAAAGGATCTAAATAGGCTCTTATACAGTATATTCTCTCATGGGGCTTAACTTCTAGTGAATGAAATAGTAAAACACTAAACTAAACCTCTGAAACCTCCTCACGGACCCCCTGTGTGGTTCAATTCCATTCTATCTTCTATCTCTCTATCTTTGTTGTGTTGTGTCGGTATAGTATGTACTGTACCATTTTTGTATTTTCCATGACGCTACAATAATTCCGTTGTTAAGACAAACACAAATACCTCTCTATACGTCTGCTGGTAAGACATCTTGTCAGAATTAGATTAAGGAACTACATTTCACAACGGAGAGGGGAGTTGACTCATGTTTTTTAACCACACCAGGCCTGTCTGTCTCCGGTCGTGAACATAAAACAGAAAGAAAGTGGGTGATTTCCTGTAGAAAAGAGCAAATGATATGAACAAAGAGAACACAAGGGCTTTGTTAGGTTACACTAGAAATAGAATACAGCTAAGCCAGAGGCATCTGCCGAATCAAACACGCCCCTGAAAATATTTCTGTAATACCCGCATTATGCATTAACAATACGACTCCAATTAAACCAGCTGTGGGGAATTCCACACTCACGTGGGTGTGAGCACATGTGCGCTCATGTAGGTGTACGTCTAGTGTACGTGTACTAGTACAGTATATGTGTGTGTGTGTGTGTGGAAAGCATGCGCCAACACAATGCAGGTATGTTCTGTATGTACTAGCTCTATCCAAAATGCCACAACGGTTGGCACACCGCCAAGGGGGGTGAGGAGGCTGCCTGGAGACAAAGGCTCGGTCAACCTGAAAATCACATAGCTGCCAAAAAGAAGTTCACACAGCTTATGAATCCTAATCTAATCTTTTGACGTCATTAATCACAATAGCCCCCTTAAAAAACGGTTACAGGAATACAATATCTCAACTGGTAACTAAGGACGTGTTTTGAATGCGCCGTCTGCTTGACTTGATTGATGACGGGGGGGGGGGGGGGGGGGGGGGGGTGGGGGGGTGCGTTGTTCCGACTGCATCAAATCCGAGTTAAGACAAGAATCGAATTGTGGGAAAGTACCACACGTCGTCGAGAACTATTTGGACTATTGAACTACGCTCTCTGCCTTCTTTGAATATTTCTCAAGTCGGTTTTCCCTATCTGACATCGTAAATAACAAGGGGGGGAAGGGAGGCTTTAACAATCTGAATAACACAATAATACCACATGCCAATATAGGAATGAAGATGGTGAGGAGAACTATCCGT
>NC_140173.1:132812669-132832669 GCF_963971535.1 Notolepis coatsorum
TATTGATGCCATCTTTTTCATGACCTCATTTTTAATTCAGAGCGCCAGGCCCCTGACAGCTAATCTTGGGAAACGGTTTAAATAAATATCATTAAAGCCATAGCTGCAGCGAAAGGCAGACCTTGGGTCTGGACATTTCTACATTGATTAGCCCCCCCACACACTCACTCACTCACTCTCAACACACACACACACACACACACACACACACACACACACACACACACACACACACACACACACACACACACACACCCACACACACACCCACCCACCCACCACCACCACCACCCTACCCCCACACGCGTATGAATGTGAGCCCACCTTAAAACAATATTTTTATAATAATATCAACTTTTGGAAATCACAATTAGCTGAGAGATTGTCTTCTGTTCAATTCAAAAGGACTGTAAGCAAAAAAAAAATCAATAAAAAACAAATAGAAATTATGGGTCGGGTAGCTACTGCATAAATATAGTGATCATTTTCCCCCCACGGCTCCATCTTTCACAATAATGACTCCCAGGCAACCAGCCCAGATTACTTTACCATCAGGGCGGCAGTTAAGGATAACACGTATCATTTTGAAATGGCAGAGGAACGCTTGTGGACAGGGGTGCAGTGCTCATGCCACGCGGTACCACGCCGTTCCACCACTTTTCTGAGCAGAAGCACGCGCACGCACATGCACACAAAAATGCGATCACAACTTTCACTCGACTCGTCGTGCCGTGCGCTAAGAACCGGTACTCACCTGGCTACTTATCTTTGCATAACAATAGCATAACAAAGAACGAGAAGAGCAAAAACAAAATACAAGCCCTGTACCAATTGGTGGGGGTTTGCTTGAGCTGTGGAACCTCTCACTATGTGACAAATGGTCCCGACTGGAAGGATGAGACATTTCTTAAGTTGTGCTTCAGAAGGAAACTGTCCTTCTTGTAAACTGTAAGTTACATTGTTAATTTAGTTTGTATTTACTTTTCTAGTTTAAGTTCATTCAATTAAAGAAATTGTAACTACAATATTGTATCTACTACAATTACATTTAAAACATTGTTTGTTTTTCAACCATATCTGTTGACAATATAATTTATTTATATATTGAAGGCTACATCCTGCTATCTTTTTCAGCTTCTCTATTTCAAGGCAATATTTAAAAAAAACTAAACTAAAACTAGTAATTTCCTATACAAACATGTTTCCTACTATTTATGCTCATTCTAATCATAATGCTGGTCGGAGCCGTTCTGTGCGCACGCGGGGGAACATTTATGCGAGTGTGCGCGCGTGCATGTGTCGTCATTAAAACAGCGTGCAACCACTTATGAAATCACCACTGCATCTTTACCTCAAATCAAGCCCAGAGAGAGAGAGAGAGAGAGAGAAAATGTCCACTTCATCTAAAACCAATAACCTCCCCTAAAAATACCATCTCCTCATCTCTAACTTTTTGTTGTTGTTACTTTTCTTTTTATTTCCCCTCGTTTGGGCTCCACTCCCCCTCCACAAGGTAAATCTCCAGCGCTTCTCGCCTGTCGAAGGGGGAGGCGGGCGGCGCTGTTCCACTTTGTATAGAGTACAGTAGTTTTTCTGTGAATTATATTTTGGTTTACGCATTGACTAATGATTAAAGGGGGGGGGGGGGGTGAAACAAAGGGAGCACCTCTAGGGAGCGAACACACACTTCAGCGCAGGGCCCTGGCAAACAGCCTCATTCATCATGCAGGAGAGAATAGGCCCCGTGTTTGCTGAGCTAATACAATGAAGCTAATTGCCCTCCGAGCAGCAGGCCCGAATGCCAAGGCTCAGGATGATTCTCCACCCGCCCCTCCTTGACTTCAGCCCATCTCTGTTTCTCTCTCCATTTATCTCTTTTACTCTCACCCCATCCCTCTCTTGCACACACCATCTCTCCCTCTTTCTCAAACGACTATAACCCCCCCTACTCTCACCCCTACTCTCTCTCCCTCTCACTCCCTCTCTCCCTCTCTCTCCCCCCTCCCTCTCCCGCTCACTCTCTCAGTCAGCATTATACTATATTCACTGCAGAGTGTGGATATTATTGCTTTGTATTGATTCAGCATTATTTCTCCCTGAGCTGCTTGGTTGGTCAGAGAAAGGCCAGTGCAGCAGCCACAGCTCAGCGCCCCGCCCCCTCCAGCCCCCCCCCCCCCCCCCCCTATGAAACCCTATTTACACTAGAATACAAATGTGTTTGGAGGCAGCCTAGCTGTTAAGAGAAGCCAAGTTCGTGACAGGAAGGTCGCCAGTTTGAATCCCCGGGAAACTGGCAAGGAGTGTGACGAGCGTGTTGTGCCAAGTACCCTCAAGGTGCCCTTGGGCAAGGCACTCGACTGACCTACTCAGTACTGAGCTAATCAGTAACCGGCAGTATGTGTGTTTAACACACTCTATCCCTGCAACCACATAAATAAAGACTGTGGTTGGATTAAGTGAGCGATATATTTAAAGGAACACGCCAACATTATGGTCCGTATCCACTTCCATTCATTTGTGCTAAGCTAGGCTAGCTTGCAGCTGGATAGCTTCCTACTGAATACACAGAGAGGAAATAGGAATCTACCTTCTTGTCTGACTAAGCACATTTCCCATACTGTTGGCATGTTCCCTTAATATGATATAATAATAGGGCATAGTTATAACATGAGACGGTAGACGCAGTTAGAAACAAGCGAATGACATGTTGTGACTCCTCGTAAAACAAAGGAGTAACCTATCGGACCAGTAATTTAGTCAGGTTCTTGATCTACACTGTCAAAAGAATCTATATGAATCAACTTGTATTTGCATTGACTTTTTCTTTTTAGTTGAATCAACTAAATATGAGTGATGTAAACTTGACATTTGATATTCATTCTCTCTTATTTAGTTGATTCAACTCCTATTTAGTTGATAAAAAAAGAAGCCAATGGAAAAAAGTGTGCTTAAAAATACCAAGTCAGACAACGTATAATTGTTAGTGTTGGGGATGATTATGAGTCAATATAGGTGGTAATAAACACACTTACACTGCATGACATAAATAATTACACATGCATATTATACAGTAGTTGTAGGCTAAATAATGTTTTCCTTTGTACTGTGAACAGGCAGAATCAGGCTTTGGCTTTTAATCTAGATATAGCATGCTACTGTAGCTCAGAAAACACACCAAAGCGAATCGAAAAGCCCAATTCAACATGATTATCCTAGTCTTTGCGACTAGGCCTCACTTTGAAGCCAGATCAAAAAAGAAACACATTTGTTACAAGTATAAAATATGGACCACAGCCCCACGGTGCCACAGAAACTCGACATATCCTCCTTCCCTAGCAGTGAGTAGAACTGAAATACTCCACACATAAAAGGATACACCACACAGAGGCCTACTGTGTTTCATTTGCCACACACTGGGACTAATTTTCATCCTCTTAATATTGCAAACAAATGTCAACAATCTGTTTCTAATATGTAGAAAAGCAAAACACAGACTCAAGGAGAGCTTTTTTCCATGGACTGAACTGACTCCCTGTGTGCAACAGATCCAGTAGACGTCTTAACCCTTTCACTACCACACTAGAGAAGGTTAACCCGTTCACTACCACACTACAAAGGGTTAACGCTTTCACTACCACACTACAGAAGGTTAACCCCTTCACTACCACACTACAGAAGGTTAACTCTTTCACTACCACACTACAGAAGGTTAACCCGTTTCACTACCACACTACAAAGGGTTAACACTTTCACTACCACACTACAGAAGATTAACCCTGTCACTACCACACTACAAAGGGTTAACACTTTCACTACCACACTACAGAAGGTTAACTCTTTCACTACCACACTACAGAAGGTTAACCCTTTTCACTACCACACTACAAAGGGTTAACACTTTCACTACCACACTACAGAAGATTAACCCTGTCACTACCACACTACAAAGGGTTAACACTTTCACTACCACACTACAGCAGGTTAACTCTTTCACTACCACACTACAGAAGGTTAACCCTTTTCACTACCACACTACAAAGGGTTAACACTTTCACTACCACACTACAGAAGGTTAACTCTTTCACTACCACACTACAAAGGGTTAACACTTTCACTACCACACAAAGGGTTAACACTTTCACTACTACACTACAGAAGGTTAACCCTTTCACTACCACACTACAAAGGGTTAACACTTTCACTACCACACAAAGGGTTAACACTTTCACTACTACACTACAGAAGGTTACCCCTTTCACTACCACACTACAAAGGGTTAACACTTTCACTATACCACACTACAGAAGATTAACCCTGTCACTACCACACTACAAATGGTTAACACTTTCACTACCACACTACAGAAGTAACCCTTTCACTACCACACTACAGCTGGTTAACTGTCTGTAGTGTGGTAGTGGAAGGTTAACATTATGTAGTGTGGTAAGGAAAGGGTTAAAAGGGTTTGGGCACCCTGAACACAGAGAATTACATAAAAGGGGTTCCCTGCAAAATGCTGAAGGCTACATCCATTAAATAAAAAATGTTATATTTATATAAAATCTTTATACCAGGAAGGCAGCAGGACCGGACGGCATCCCCGGCCGCGTCCTAAAAGTCTGTGCCGACCAACTGGCCCCGGTATTCACTGACATCTTCAACCTGTCCTTGGAACAGGCTGTCATCCCCACCTGTCTGAAGAAGTCCACCATCATCCCTGTACCCAAAAAATCTACGCCCGCTTGCCTCAACGACTACCGCCCTGTAGCCCTCACCTCCATAGCCATGAAGTGCTTTGAGAAGCTAGTGAAGGGCTACATCTGTTCCTCCCCATCAACCTGGACCCTCTGCAATTTGCATATCGCCCCAACAGGTCCACGGAGGACGCCATAGCCCATGTGCTGCACACAGCAGCATCACACCTGGACAAGAGGCAGGGGAACTATGTGAGAATGCTGTTCATCGACTACAGCTCAGCATTCAATACCATAGTCCCCTCCAAACTCATAGCCAAGCTCAGGGACCTGGGCTTGAACTATGACCTGTGCCAGTGGGTCTTGGACTTCCTGACGGGCAGACCCCAGGTGGTAAGAGCCGGCAACTGCACCTCCTCATCCATCACGCTCAACATAGGGGCCCCCCAGGGCTGTGTTCTGAGCCCCCTCCTCTACTCCCTGTACACACATGACTGCGTAGCACAGCGGAACAACAACACCATCATCAAATTTGCTGATGACACAGTAGTGGTGGGCCTGATCTCTGCCAACGACGAAAGGGCCTACCTGGAAGAGGTAGAGAACCTGTCACAGTGGTGTCAGGAGAACTGCCTCTCCCTGAACGTCAGCAAAACAAAAGAGATGATTGTGGACTTCAGGAGGTCGGGGGTCAAGGACTACAGCCCCCTCAGCATCGACGGGGCACCGGTTGAGAGAGTGAACAGTTTCAAGTACCTCGGAGCCCACATATCCGAGGACTTGACATGGACCACACACATTGACAGTGTTGTGAAGAAGGCACGACAACGCCTCTACTTCCTCAGGCGCCTAAGGAAGTTCCAAGTCAGTCAGAAGATCCTTAGGAACTTCTACTCATGTACAATAGAGAGCATCCTGACCGGCAACATCACCTCCTGGTTTGGGAATAGCACTGCACAAGACCGTAGCAGACTACAAAGAGTGACACGTTCAGCCGAACGCACAATTGGAGGGGGGCTTCCCACCCTCCAGAACATTTACAACAAGCGGTGCAAGGGGAAGGCTAAGAGAATTATTAAGGACTCGAGCCACCCGAACAACTGCCTCTTTGAACTGCTGCGGTCAGGCAAGCGATACCGGAGTCTTAAGGCGAGCACAGAAAGACTCAGAAGAAGCTTCTATCCCCAGGCCATCAGGCTGCTAAACGAACAATAATCGCTAAACGAACAATAATCACTATGCAACAACCATCAAATGCACACAGCACACACACCCACACGCACACACTCACTCAAACAAACAACACACTGCAGCACCCACTCTCCACACTTTAGATCACACAAACACACTTACACTTTATATTTATTGATAAAGGATTTGCACTACAACTCGTACACCTACTGTGAATTGTACCTAAATTGCACCTCGTCCCATTTCTCCATTTCTGCCTTGCACTATATAGTATTGTATATTAGTACACTGCACAGTATTGTATATTGTATGGTAACTACGTCTATTCTGCATCGAACATTGTACATATGTCTAAACTGAACACTGTGACCTCTTTTTTTTTTACTTCTAATTTTACTATGTTTTTATTTCATACTTATCTTGTCTTGCACAGTCTCTGGAGCGCAACAGTAAGAAGCATTTTGTACAAAAGTATTCTGTACTTCTGTATGACAACTATTAAAGAAACTTGAAACTACCACATGCTGTATACAGCCTACAAGGTTACCATGCTGACATACATGACTTCATATATTTCAACATGGTACAGATGGAAGGATCCTGAAAAATGTTCACCCGATTGTAAGCAAAAGTCCTCAGCTAATAACTTCAATACTATTCCCTGATTTTTTTTACTTTTTATTTATTTATTTTCTAAATGAAACCCTTCATGGACATGTGTCCTCCCAGGCTACAATGGATACTAGGTAGTATATACTGTATGACTTCTAGTCGACACTGTAATACATCCACACATCACTTATTTCTTGACTAATAGTCATAGGATTTTGTCAACTAATTGATTTGTGAACCAATTAATCGCCAATTGTGTTTCCTACATTATTTGTTCTTATGCAAATAAAGGCAATCATGCAGAAATATCTCTTCAGGCCAAAGCTTATCTGTGAATGTTATTGTCATTGTGATGCCAGCAATGTCCCAAGCAATTTCCAAGACATAACTCATTCAGCCTAAAAAAAAGAAAAGAAAAACGTACAAAAAGTAAGACACTAAGGACCAATTAGTCTACAGCTTGGCTGAACGTGCAATGTTTCTTCCATAAATGTGAACAAATCAAATCTAATTTGCACTGGATTCTCTAACATGTATCATGATCACAGCTGTTTTTTTTGCCAAACACAAATCTTCAGAAACAAAATAGAGAGAATAAATTCTCAGGAAAAATACACAAAGCCTGTTCCCATCTTCCACTGTCAGTGTCTGCAATTTGCTTACAGCGGACTAAGATTAAGATTACTTTATAGTAGGGCTGTCAGTTTATCGCGTTAATTAGATTAATTAATTACACAGCAAATTACCGCGTTATGAAAATGTACTCAAAATGAATACACTTTTTTTATTATTATTATAATTTTTTTTATTGATCTCATTCATTCCATAAGTATGTAGAATAAACATTTACAGACTTTAAAAAAAAATTCCATTTGCATGTTCTTGGTATCTGATTCTAGGGACATCTATAGATCTCATGGAATGTATTCCCAGTGTCAGAAATACTGTGTCTGTTACTAGGCTTGATTAATTGTAATGAACCAAATGAGAATATCAATTCAATTCAATTTTCTTTTGACTGTGAAAAACACCATGCTAAAATTGACCAGACGTGAAAAATCTAAGCAAATGAATAAAGGGAAGATGATTAAACAGAAGGTTTTGTAGATACAGTACTGAATTCTGCCATCCGGACACATGCAATTTGAAATATGATTAGAATATAAAATATCAGGCCTAAAATGGTTATGCGATTAATTAGATTAATTAATTACAAATCCTGTAATTAATTAGATACATTTTTTTAATCGCCTGACAGCACTACTTTATAGTCAATTCCCTGCACATGAGGCAATTGAAATTACTATCTCTCCTAGTTACACATGCACACAGTCCCAAAATATGTATTTCATCAAAGAGGTCAGAGTGCAGGGTCACCCACAATGCAGCGTCCCTGGAGCGGTTTGGGCCTTCAGTGCCTTGCTCAAGGGCACATAGGCAGAGATGGCGGACAATGTACTATCAGTAGGGATGTCCGATATTGGCATTCAAATGTGATATCGGAAATGATCGGTATCGGTTTTCTAATTAAAAAAATAATAATAATAATTGTACATTTATTTAACCTTTATTTACCCAGACAAGCAAGTAAGAACAAATTCTGATTTTATTTATTGTCAAAAATATGCATAATGTTGTGTTAATTCCACAACAAGGAAATTATTCCGTTTTTTTGGGGGGGGGGGGGGGGGGGGGGGGCTGCATATATCGGTTGATATCGGTTGATATCGGTATCGGAAATTAAGAGTTGGACAATATCGGTATATCGGTATCGGTAAAAAAGCCAATATCGAACATCCCTAACTATCAGCCACCCTTCTGTCACCAGCTCACAGCTGGAACACACCGTCCCTTTCGGTGGGGGGGGGTGGGCGACTATAATTGTGGTGCAGAGTTCAGTGAGCTGACAGCTGAGGGCGAAGAAGCTGTTACTGAGCCTGCTGGTCCTGGAGCTGCGATTCCTGTGTAGCGCCTCCCAGAGGGAAGGAGGGCAAACAGTCTTTGACTGGGTGGGTAAGAAGTGTTCTCGACGATACTGCGTGCCGCCTTCCTCAGACACCTTTTGTGTGCGTGACAGTCTCAATTGCAGGGAGTGGTGTACCGGCGGTGATGCGTTGGGCGGTTTCCCCCCCCCCACCCTCTGCAGTGCTTTCCAGTCTGAGGCAGAGCAGTTGCCGTACCAGACTGTGATGCATCAGTAGGAGTTCACTCCCTAACAGGTATAAGTGTGTGTGTGTGTGTGTGTGTGTGTGTGTGTGTGTGTGTGTGTGTGTGTGTGTGTGTGTGTGTGTGTGTGTGTGTGTGTGTGTGTGTGTGTGTGTGTGTCTGAGCCAGGCGGCCCGAGGGTCCGTGGCCTAGGCCCTAGAGGGACAGGCTGGTTTATGAGCCACTGGTTATGTCCTGCTACAGTAGGAACGGATCGCATTTAGCATTTGTTTAACCTTGGGAGTCTACAGTATGTGCGTGTCTGTGTCTGATTGTGTGTGTGTGTGTGTGTGTGTGTCTGTGTCTGATTGTGTGTGTGTGTGTGTGTGTGTGTATGTATACGAATAACCAGCATGCAGTGTGCACTCGTGCGTGGTTCCCTGTGTGTATGCGTGTGTGTGTATGCTTGGTTGAGTATGTGTGTTTATGAGACAGCATGTGTGTGTGTGCATGTGTGTGTGTGTGTGTGTGTGTGCGTGCACAAGTCTATGAACAGCCACAGACAGTGTATATGTGTGTGTGCATGCTTATGTGTGCATGTGTGTGTGTGTGTGCGTGCACAAGTCTATGAACAGCCACAGTGTATATGTGTGTGTGCATGCTTATGTGTGCATGTGTGTGCGCGAGCATGTGTGCATTTCCGCATAATACCCTCACATCTCCCAGAGGATCTTATCCATATGTTTGCTTTGGTTTAGCAACGCAATCGGAGTGGTGATTGTAATTCAGAGGTTATAGGAATGCTGCAGTCTCCTAATGATTAGATGAATACATTAAAATGTCATTATGCCAACGTCTCAGCTGCTACGTTCCGAGCCAGCCGGGGGTGGAGGTCAATTCACTTTCAAGTCAAACTATGAAATGGAACCTACAACACCAAATGATAAAGCCTTCATTGCCAGATATTTCCTATTTGGCTGGATATAAGAATGTGTTTTCATAACAAAGGTTATACAAAGTTTCCAGGTTATTTATTAGGGATCTGTTAAAGGGGAACTACGCCCAATTTAAGAATTGATACATTAGTTAGTCCTATGGCCCAAGACAGTCCAAAACATTAGTGAACAGGAACAACTCACCCAAATCCAAAAACTAGAGTGCTAAAACTCAAACCTGTGATGTCATCAAGTATAAAGTCTGAAGCTGCTCCACTGACAATGAATTAGAAAATATGGTATATAGATGACACCGAGAGCACCCAGGGGAATGTTCTGAGTATACAGATACATTTTCTTTTCTTTTTTTATCTACTTTTTTCCCTCCTTTTTCTGTGATTTTTCGCATATGCCCCCCACTGGCCGGTTGTAGGGAGGATAGAAGCCTTGCATCACATGTCCCCTCCGATACATGTGGAGGCAGCCTGTCACATCTTTTCACCTGCCAGCGCGGACTCTCATTTGGTGAGGAGTAACGTGTAGGAGGCTCACACTGCCCCCGCCATTTTCCTGACTTTGCTGTGCTGGCGCCCCAACCGACCTGTCGCTGTTCACAACGACTAGACCAGGGGTTCCCAAACTTTTCAGGCCGGGACCCAGAAAATAAGGCGTCAGAGAGCCGCGGCCCAATGCACATCGTCAGGCTTTTCTTTATTTAAATTTTTTGCCAGGCGACCGATTTTTTAAGCCAAATATCACTTCAATCCTATTAAGTTAGTTCAAGTTAGTTATTCATTTATATGTGCTATTTATGAGAGGGCTAACTTGTTGCAAAATAATAATGATAATAATAATAGCCTCATTAAAATACTATTGTTGCTTCGGTTGTTTTCAGCGTTTTATGTGCATAATCTGTTATTTAGTTTGAAATGTTCGTTGAAATAAGTAGATTTTCCGTTTTTGTTTATTTATTAAGTTAATATAAAACCATATAGTCACATTTTAGAATACAATAGAATATAATTTTAGAATACAACTAGAAACACTGTCCTGGCCTGCTTCTAAGTTCAGTGGCCTGACAATTTTTTTTATTTTATTTTAATTTTTTTTTTGAAAATCACCCCGACTTTGGGAACCACTGGACTAGACTACCACCCTTCGACTTCCCACCCGGTAACTCTGCCAATTGAGTTAGTATGACGGCCGGCCCAAGCCGGAGGCAACGCCGACAGCCGGATTCGAACCCGGTGTCTCTTGCGTTGGTGACGAGCGCAATGTCTGCTGCGCCACCCAGCCGCCCTTCCGGTACATTTTCTGTTTTAGAACTGAAAACATTATACAGCACAGCATAAAGTAAAGCTCATTTGGTTACTGACAAAGGGAATGAAAATGAGGTGTCCACAAATTCAGTCTCCCGTTCATTGTCTATGGGCTAGGTCCAGACTTTATACCTGATGACATCGTATAGTCTTATGTCTTTGGTCTCTGCCTTTGGGAGAGAATAGCTCATGTTCACAAATATCGATTCCTAAGCCATAGAAATAACATATCGCTGCTGTCGGGACAAAACCTCATAACTCAATTTTTTTTATATTTTTTTTTATATAAATCAACTCCGTAGATCATCCTCCATATGTGTGTGTGGGTTTTACAAAGTTTAAACAATGGGAACGCATTAAACCGATCATCTGTCTAAACCTCCTAACTCTATTCACCCTCAAATCTGTGTTCGTTTTTTTCATCTGCTGAAAAGTTGGGTTTTTGGAGTTATGAGGTTTTGTCCCGACAGCAGCGATATTGGAATTATTAATTTGGGTGGTGTTCCCCTTTCCCCTGAATTTAATAATTTATCAATTAATCGTTGTCCCTAATTATGTTAGGAATTAATCAAGAACCGACATGTTAACCGTCAACACACAAGTGTATGAAGATAATGATGCATACGTCAATGTACTAGTTCCTTAGTAACTATGCTTTCTCAGAGAAAACCCACCTGTTACATACTCTCTTGTCTTTTGAAGATGTTTTCAGCCTATACTTGATCAAGTCTGTCCCTGTGTCTCTGTAGCAATGAGAGTCCTTTACAACGGTGCATGAAGTGAAGAACCACCCATTCTAACTTCTTAGTTAGATTCTAACAAACATGTCAATGTTATTACTACTATTCCAAAAGCTAACTAGTAGGTTACTACTAGTTAATAAATATATATATATAAAGAAAAATAAATACATTTTACTTCCTGAAAGTGACTTGAAAGTGAGAGCCTGCCATACACCTCAGAGTGACGGATGTTCAAGTTCAAGTTTCTTTATTAGTTGTCATACAGAAGTACAGAATACTTTTATACAAAATGCTTCTTTCTGTTACACTCCAGAGACTGTGCTAGACAAAAGGATAAGTATAAAATAAAATAAGTATAGCAAGTATAAAACTATGTCTTTTCTCTTCTTTTTTTTGGGTCGTATGGTTATTTGTGTACCAGGTGATATAAATCCTTTCAATGACTTTGAGTGTTTCCTTTATAGTTGGCCCACAGTGTGTTGAGTACTTATGATAAGAATACTGCTGGCCATGTCTGAAAGCTATAACTAGTTAGTATGCATTCTGAGTGTACTACGCCAGATAAGTGAAAACAATTTCAGAACACATACAACATGTCTACAGATATAGATTGTATATAAAAAGGTCACATATTTTTGTCCTTTTCAACAAGTTAAATATGTCCTTGAGGTCCCTTAAACATGCCTTTGAATTTATTTAGCAGAAAAAAAAGATTATGCATTCTAGATAGCCTCTACACACCCCTCTGTTTCAGTTCTGTTCTCGACATGCTGTTTCTGTACGATACTTGTACCTGTATCTACCTGTAGCAATGCTGTACGAGCCTGTACCGTCGAACGGAATTCAGATCAAACTGTCAAACTAGGCATTGCAGATCAAATACGACTCAAGATTCAGTAATATTATAGCCAACTTACAGCAACAGGTTTTGTCAGAAAAATATTTGAGGTTCAACTAAAGGGAAGGTTTACGAGCAAGCCATCATTTTGTATACAGCTTTGTATATATATATAAGGACTGAACATTTGAGTTTTTCCACAATATGGGACCTTTAAGATAAATGTATTGAGATCTATTTTCTGTACGTATTCACCACGGAATTAAGCTTACAGGCATGCAGAAAGCCAGTCTCACCGGCTCTGTTGTGTTAGAAAATATCAATCAAACCATAAAAGGGAATGCGATCCCTTTCAATCATGCTTTGATCAAGCTATGTTGTGGGTGTCCTTCTGAGCATTACACCGCTTGCCATAGTCATGACGATAATAATAATACTAATAATCAACCAATTACAAAGTGATTTGATCTCCATCACACTGCAGATAACGGGCCGCTATTTCATCGTGCATCGGCACAAGCACTGGCTTCCTCTGGACGAGATCAATACCGTGTGTGTCTCAACGCATCCCTTGAACACAATCTCCCAAGGTTATGGATAAAGTAGGGGGGGGGGACTCATTCACTGCAGTTGTAAGGAATATTTTACTCACTCCAGGCAGTACTAGGAACTGTGTCATAAACTAAACTCAAATCTATCCATCTATTAACACATTGGGCACCAGACCCGAGATATCCCAGGTTAACTTGCCAGCGGTTGAGCGCCAGACCTGAGATTTCTCGGGTTTTGATCCTTTGATATTTTCCCTCTGATCCCCGTTCTAAATCATCATCCGGATCATTCTAGCCATCCCTGGGTCGTTTGTATATGTTTGAATTGCAATGCCGATCGACTATCACCAGGTGGCAGTATCATCTGTGTCTGAACTGGAATGGCTTGGTGCTGATACACATCTTCCTTTTTTTTTCTTTTTTGGTAGGGAGTCCTCCTCCTGCTTGAACAGAGATTCACATTGATCACCTCGAAATTCCGTTGCCTAAGCGTATTTTACCATCACTTGGAATTATTCTTTTTGGAATACCTTCTGGCTAAGGTAAGGTATATTCTATGTCTATTTTACCAAACCTGAAACGTGTTTTTCTAACGATCACAGTTTTTTTTTTTTTTTTTACTTTTTCTCCCGATTTTTCTGTATTTTTCTCCCATCCCAATTTTAGTCGTTATGCCAATTCCCTTCCCTCCCTTCCTGGTCTTTGCGCGCATTTGCCCCCCACTTGCCGGTCTAGGGAGGGTTGATAGATACTATCACATGTCCCCTCCGATACATGTGGAGTCAGCCAGCCGCTTCTTTTCACCTGACAGCGAGGACTCTCACTGGGGGAGCGTAACGCGTGGGAGGCTCACACTACTTCCCCCAGTTCCCTCCCTCGCTGAGCAGGCGCCCCGACCGACCTGTAGGAGTCGCTGTTTACAACGACCAGGATACATACCCCACCGGCTTCCCACCCGCCAACACTGCCAATTGTGTTAGTATGGACGACCGACCAAGCCGGAGGTACAGCTGACAGCTGGATTCGATACCAGTGTCTCTGCGGTGGTAGGCAGGCGCTTAGTCCGCTGCGCTACCCAGCCGCCCCTTAACGATCACAGTTCTGTGTTTCACCGGACGTAAAACATGCTTGGCAAACACGATCACAGTTTTGAGTGAAAACGACGATGATTTTGTGAAGGTACATATATACATGTTATATACCTTTGATTTGGGAGTATTTGGGGGTTCAGTGAATCAACCGGAACGATTCGGGCTTATTGCACATAACACGTTTTATCTCGCAATCTATGAAAAAAGACTGGATTATCTTGGAAATGCACGATGTTTAGCGTGTAATAAACTACAAACTATAGTGTGTAGAAACAAACGATTTTTTCCATGTTGCACTACAAGTAATGTCTGTCAAATGAGCCACACCATTGTCTCCACAGCTATAATACAGAACACACACACAGCTTTGCAAACATAGTGAAACACCGCGGAAACGACTATCAAGCTGGCCATCTAGCGGTAGAGATAAATCAAATCAAATCAAATTGATTTGTAAGGCCCAACAACACACGTTAATGTCCCCATGGGCCGGACACGTCTTCTTTAAACAAGTCAAGAAGAAACATCACAATAAGTCAAGAACAAAACAAAAACACCATAAAGTCCAATTAAAAAAAAATTATACAAAATAAATGCAACACTCCCAGACATACCCCACGCGAAGGTGAGGAAAAACTCACTAAAACCTAGCAATAGGAAAAATGCACCACAGGCAATGTGGAGGAGAGAAACCTTAGAAGGGCCATTCAAGGGGGGATCTCCCTTCTTAGATGTGGGTGATAGTAGTGTTGCAATAAAACAGGCGAACAGTTGGTAAGCATAACTGCATAAGATAACTGCTAAGCGTGGCGCTGAAAGTGTTAAAGGTGTACTATGCACACGAGAGACATCTGTTTACATTCACAGAGCTATGTAAAACAATTTAATAAATAAATAACACACAAAAATACATCATCCCTCTCCTGTCAATCTTCACTATACCATCTCATAATAATACATTTAAAAAAGAAATGTGTTAAAATGGAAACTTGCAGGCCTACCAATGTAATCAACAACAATGAAAACAACATCAACAACAGTAACTTTTCAGGTAGCTTTCTAGCTTCAAACAGTGTTCACATTTCACATTTCTCTCCCAAAATGACACAGTATACACCTTTAAGACCAAGGAAGTTTATTTTCTAAATGTAATCTGTAACAGTAATCTGTGACCTAATTCAAATTATGAATATTAATGTGATCCACAGGAATACTCAAACTCAGTTATATAATCTTTGGGGTCGTTTTGCATCATAGCATATAGCTCAAATAGCTTCACTATCAGCATCTAAAAATGACATCGCCTTTTCACACCACATTTCAAGACAAGTAAGCAAGTATGACTGATGTACGAACTGTCTTTGATGTTTTCTGATTGCAATGTGTAATTTGTTTGAACTCTGAACCCTGTATATTGCTTGATAATTGTACTGCATGTCCCCCTAATAGACCTCACAAGTGTGTCGTAATTCTTCTGCCCAAATAAGGGAGTCTGGCTCTAACGTCTCCTGTGGCTCTAGGAAAATGAATGGGTTATTAAAAGACCTTAACTTTGCTTGTAGTTCACACATGCTCTTGACCATGAATGAAGTCTCCTAATATTGACTTATTTAGTTGATAAGGGGTTTTGAATTTCAATGCGGGAATAAAAAAAAAATAAAAAGAAGGAATATTTGTGTGCCAAAACTAGTTTAGCACAGGCACAAAGCATGACATTTAGTGGTCACTTAGTGGTTAGTCTATATAGTCCTCAGTGCCAGACTGTGTTAGGACCGGGTAGATTCAACCACTGAAAGTGCTTATTTCAAAGAAATTCCCTCTGAGCTTCTCTGATTGGTTAGAAGGGGGAGTGAAACTTTAGAATGGAATTTCACTGCTGCTACACTGGTCAATGAAACTCACTCACAGTAGACTGAGAGTCAGTGTGTCCATGTTAAGATATGTTTAATCTCACATATTGTAGCTTTAAGAAGAAGAAGAAGAAGAAGAAGAAGAAGAAGAAGAAGAAGAAGAAGAAGAAGAAGAAGAAGAAGAAGAAGAAGAAGAAGAAGAAGAAGAAGAAGAAGAAGAAGAAGAAGAAGAAGAAGAAGAAGAAGAAGAAGAAGAACTGTTCTTACCAACTGTTCGCCTGTTTTTACTGCAACACTACTATCACCGACATCTAAGAAGGGAGATCCCACCTTGAATGGCCCTTCTAAGGTGTCTCTCCTCCACATTGCCTGTGGTGAATTTTTTCCTATTGCTAGGTTTTAGTGAGTTTTTCCTTACCTTCGCGTGGGGTATGTCTGGGAGTATTGCATTTATTTGCATTTATTTATATAAAAAAATGTGACCTTATGGTGTCCTTGTTTTGTTCTTGAATTATTGTGATGTTTCTTCTTGACTTGTTTAAAGAAGACGTGTAACGTGTGTTGTCGGACCTTACAAATACATTTGATTTGATTTGATTGGTCATTTCTGTGAATCATTAACAAGTAACAAGAAAACATTCTATGTATAATCTTTGAGTACAGATATTAGTCATATAACCCTGTTGGTTTCCTCTTTAAGTTGGCTGGCTCAAAGTACAATGAAAATCATGATTTATGTATTGCAAATCCTGTATGCAAAACTCCTTTATTAACTCAATCAGCGCCAGAGGGCGCTGTGTACTGTGTTAGTTAAAAGGCCACCGCTTTAAAGTATAGGAATACGTGGCGGTGTTTGCAGGGCTAAAACTATAGCTATGGATATAATACTATTTCCCATTTGACATCGAGTATCTATCGTTCAATTTGTGAAAAATATATATTTTTTCATCCATACATTCCCGTTTTATACCATGGTGAATATGAGTATAGTTTTAGAGTAATCCTGTCTAATCCCAGAAAACGACGCTATGCAGCAATACATGCATTTCACAAAAAAACTGGCAGTTTCTAGCCTGTATACGCTACTATTTCGAAATCAACTCTATATTATCGGTATTATGTTTCATCATGAATGCATGAAAGGGTGGGGGAGGGGTAGTTTTTTATGCTTTGATCGTCACCAACGGAATACATTACACAGTACATTACACACCGATCGCAATGAAGGAATTATTGGATCAACGCAAGATTGATACCATATAGCCCTTACCTTGACTAGGATGTACCCCAAAAAGAATATTCCAATGATCTGATCGCCATTCCAAGTATTGATGTCGATCGTGTCCATAACATAATCCACCAAAGAACATGAATCGGGAGTGTTTGATTCTTATAAATCCATCCGTTATAAGCGCTCGACGCACACCCGAATACAGAGAGTTTCAAAATATGTGCAATACAGGCCGCAACCCACCAGGCGGCGGTATTGGACTTTTGCGACCTCAGACCCATTCCCAATGATAACACAGCCTCCCTGGATGGATAATGAATGGAAATATTGAATAAAAGAAATAACGATGAAAACCTGACTTTTCTCGGGTTTGGCGCTCAAGTGTCGGCGAGTTAACACCGACTTATCTCGGGCTTGGCCTCCATTGAGTTAGAATTAACTACTACTTGCAAGTATCATGCATACATTTAGTGGAGTAAAAAGTTGGATTTTTGCTTTGAAATTGAGTAAAAATAGTAAATGACTCGAGTAAATATATACATTTCTCCAAATAGGCATGTAGTCAAAATAAATAGAAAATACAAATGTCCCACCCCTCGCCTGACTGTAAGCAGTGTGAACTGTGTAGTGTGTGGATGAGCCATGGTCGGGCTGGTGTGTCATATGGAACCAGTAGCAATAATAACTCACCTCTCGTAGTGGCGGCGTGTGCATGTGGCGGCACTAGTGCTACTGGGGTTCCCACCTAATTCATCATATACATGCTTCCACTGCCTGCGCACCGTGATCTGGAGGGAGGGAGGGAGAGAGAGGGAGAGAGAGAGAGAGGGGGGGAGGGGGGGAGAGGGAGGAGAGAGAGAGAGAGAGGGAGAGAGAGAGGGGGGGGGAGGGAGAGGGGGGGAGGGGGAGGAGAGAGAGAGAGAGAGAGAGAGAGAGGGAGAGAGAGAGGGGGGGGAGGGAGAGAGGGGGGGGAGAGAGGGAGAGAGAGGGGGGGAGAGAGAGAGGAGGGGGGGAGGAGAGAGAGAGAGAGGGAGAGAGAGAGGGGGGGGGGAGAAGGGGGGGGAGGGGGAGGAGAGAGAGAGGAGGGGGGGGGGGCAGAGAGAGAGAGAGGGGGGGGAGAGAGAGAGATGGAGAGAGAGATGGAGAGAGAGAGAATGGAAGAGAGGGAGAGAGACAGAGAGTGTATGAAAAGGTTATGTTGAGAAGAAAGAAAGAAACAGTTATCCAACTTCACGCTGAGATCCACACATACTTTCTAGTCATCAGGGAGGCGATTTAGTCAGTGTTCCAGTTATTCAGTCCTCAACAGGGGGGGGGGGGGGGGGGGGCGGGGTTATAAGACACTCTCCATTCACTCTCTAACTGTACACAACATGTAATGTAATCCTAAGTGGCATTACGTCAATGTCCCGAGGGAACCACCAGGTCTCCAAAGAAAGAGTCAACTTTTCAGCAACTGAGTAAAAAAAAAAGTTGGTTTTCCCATCGATAGCGTCTTTGGCAAGTTATTACACACATAATCAATGGCTTGGCTCAGCCAAGAGACATATCATATGAGTGTGTGAAGGAAGGTAATAATCAGCTGGTTCTCAACCTGGGGGTCGGGGTCGGGACAAAAACATTATAATATTTAATATTTGGTATAAAATAAAAGTAAAGTAAAAAAAAATAAAAAAAAGATTGGGCAAGAGACATTCCATGAGTTCTTATAACCACAATATATACAATACAATATATAGCACGGTTTTTCTTTGTGGAGCGCTGAATTACAGCTTCGGCCTTTGTTTAAACATTATGTTTGAAAGGATTATGTAAACAATTTAAATAATAAATAAGTATAAAAGCAATAATGTACTGGAGGTTTATTGACACTGGTGTGGTGTATGGTTGTAGGACCGATGCAGCAGTACTGACATGGCTATATATTGCTCCCTCGCATATGTTATTGTGCTGTCAATCGATTAAAATATTGAATCTGATTAATCGCATGATTGTCCATGGTTAACTCGCGATTAATCGCAAATTAATAAAAAAAATAATTCTACCTTAAACAGATATTTTTCAAGTTCCAAGTTTTAATACTCTCATCAACATGAGAGTCAACAAATGCTTGTTACATTCACCCACACAAGGGCTGAGGATTCATTCACCCCCCCCCCCCCCCCCCCCCCTCTCTCTCACACACACACTCACTCTCCCAGCTCTCTTTCTCTCTTGCCCCTTCTTCATCTCTCTCACCCCCCCCCCTCTCTCTCTCTCTCTCTCTCTCTCTCGCACGCACGCACACACACACACACACACACACACACACTTTGAGTCAGAAACAAACATAGTATCAATGAGAGTATCAATAATGCACCTGAGTGGGGCGCCCCAGTGGCGAACCACATAGCACGCTCAGCCGCGACACGGCCAACCCGGGTTCGACTCCCGAACCCGTCGTTATTTGCTGAATGTCTTCCCCCCACTCTGTCTCCCATTCCTCCTCTGTCTCTCTCTACTGGACTGCCCAGTAGCAATAAAGCGATAAAACGAAAAAAAAAAAAAAAAAAAAAAAATGCACCTGGGTGAAGTAAAAAAAATAAAAAATTCAAAAAAGTTGATTGTGAGTAAAAAAAATAGTGGGGTTAATAGAATTGTGCATTAATGCGTTAATACCGCGTTAACTTTGACAGCCTTTGTTATTACTTTACTTGAAGTCTGAGGCCCACCTCAAAATATTAATCACGTTAAATCCTTCTGTTTTTAGGCATATTTCTGTTTTTAGGCATCTTTCTGTTTTTAGGCATCTTTCTGATTT
>NC_140173.1:132837669-132878925 GCF_963971535.1 Notolepis coatsorum
TTATAAACTATAGAATATACTAAAACCAATAGTCTTCCATCTCAGTACTAGATAACCATCAAAGGAAACAAGCCTAATCCCTTTCACGTTCTTTCCTTTGTCAAGAGGATAAGGAGTTATCCGGTGATAGTGCAATGTTAGATAATGAAACGCCTTTTCTATCCCGGGGCCTTAGTTGCTCCTCAGAAGTTAATTTATCTGTTTTCCTGCTCTTGGAGGGAGGGGGTCAGTGGATGGACATACTGCTGGCTAGAAGCTCTAAACACAGCTTCCTCTCTTTGGTAACTGATAACAAAACCTGGTGCAAACCCGTGGCCTGGGACCAGACTCCTTCACTCAAACAACCCTGGACACGGACGCAGTGCAAGGTCCAGTCGATTCTGCCACTGTGCTGCTAAACAGCTACATCTGCTTGGTAAAGATAACTATGGTTTACTGTAGGGCGGGTAAGGGTAACACATTTATTTTTTGAATGTATATAGGCCTATGAAACGGCATTCATTTGCCTGCAATTTAAATAGTGAACATTTGGATATTCGGGAGAAAATGTTTGGACTAAATAAAGAAAATCTACTCATTCTAGTACGATTTCATAGCAATAACGACCACAGCCCTTACCAAGCATAATAATGTAAATCCTACTGTGTTGTGGATTTACAGTTCCCTGATATCATACACAGTTCCCCACGGCGACCTGCTTTGCGCATGCCGATGGTGGCATCTTGGGGGTGCACGAGCCGCACAGGGCTGGGGCAAGAATGGGCGGAAACTCACTGCAATAGTTGTGAGGTTTTTCTCTTTGAAGAGTGATTCTTTTTTTTGCAGTGCAGCAGTTTGGATAAGGTACTGGACAACATTCAAGAGACTCAAAGGAACACACCAACATTATTGCCACATGTGCAATTATGCCACATCAATGTGGAACGCCCTACCCAAAGCTGTAAAGGAATGTGAATCACTACCCACTTTCAAAAACACTCTCAAAGAACACCTATGGGAGACTGCAATTCGAAACTGGCCCCTACAAATGTCCTAACCCACAGTATTCCAATGTACAGTGTCCCCCACCCCCCCTACCCCCCCCCACCTCCAATGTACAGTCACCCCCCCCCCCCCCACACCCCCAACCCCACCCCACCTACCCAACCTCCTCCAATGTACAGTTTCTACGTCAAATGTATATACACTCTTTTCTGGACTCTTTTTGTATCACAAACAGTACTGTATTTGCAAATCTGGTATGTCATAAATGTATAGATGTAGCAGTACAGTCTATCTGTATGTCATATATGTCCTGATGAATTGAAAATGGGGGACCCTGATGTAAACAAGACGAAAGTCTTTCTCTGGTCTGCATCCCCTTAACAATTGTATGTATCGAGCTGTACTGTACTGTACCCATTCTGCAATCTGTTAATAAACTTTTCAATCAATCAATCAATTATGGGAAACGCTGTCTTGTCCAGAGCCAGACAAGAAGATAGATACTCCTCCGTGTTCAGTGGGACGCTATCCAGCTGCAAGCTAGCCTAGCTTAGCACAAACTAATGGAAACAGATACGGAGCTCTCCCGAAAAAAGGTTTTAAGCTGTAGGCTAGTCGATCCGTTGGCTAGCTTTCTACTGAACGCACAGAGAAGAAATTAGTATCTTCTTGTCTGACTCTGGGGACGACGGCAAGCACATTTCCCCACAATGTTCCTTTATACGGGAGCATGTCTATGTTCCCCGGGTCCCATGTTCCCCGGGTCCCATGTTCCCCGGGTCCTATGTTCCCCGGGTCCTATGTTCCCCGGGTCCTATGTTCCCCGGGTTCTATGTTCCCCGGGTTCTATGTTCCCCGGGTCCTATGTTCCCCGGGTCCTATGTTCCCCGCTTTGATTGATTGATTGATTGATTGAAATTTTTAGACCACCAGCCCTGATTCCAAAACCTAACCTCAACCAGTTCGAACGAGGGCCTAAGCTTAACCGTTCGAAACAAGGCGGACATTAATAATTAATAAAATAATTAAAAATTTATAAAATGTTCAATCTATTAATCAATCAAAGCGGGGAACATAGAACCCGGGGAACATAGGACCCGGGGAGAACATAGGGATGATCCCCTTTATACCAGGGGGCAGCGCGCAAAGAAGAAACATGGCTTCAGCTGGAATGAAAAGAGGGAAAAGCTATCGAGGACGAGACGTCATTCCTTTCCATGTAGTATAACATCGAATTATTCTCATAATCAAAGGAAAAACAAACGTTATTATTATTTGTTTGCACGTAAATATAGCTAGTGTCGCATCGTAATCTGAATAATTATGGCCTGGTGGCCCCCACCATTTTAAATCCTGCTCTGTGAATGCCTGGTGAAATCAAGTCAAGTGGGTGACATGTCCCTTCTGAGACCGACTCGGTTAGATCCCGTGACTCTTATGAACTTAACTGTCACTTCAGAGGCCAAACTCGTCTCAGATCACAGCTGCTCCGTATTCTCAGATGTTTTATGCATGCACTGGGCAAAAGGAGGAGCGGAAATAGAAATTCAGGATGATTGCGATGGTGTAGAATCAACCATTTGAATAAAAAGCTGTTTCTTTTTGGCGTGTAATCACTGTGTAGAATGAGTCGTTACTTGGAATCAGTGGCAGGTTGATTGACTTGGACTATTTATATAACAGTTCACACACTGTGTTGGGCTGAACCACATTG
The DNA here is from genome assembly GCF_963971535.1 of Notolepis coatsorum. Classification (NCBI taxonomy): domain Eukaryota; kingdom Metazoa; phylum Chordata; class Actinopteri; order Aulopiformes; family Paralepididae; genus Notolepis; species Notolepis coatsorum. Next base: position 132,840,368 of record NC_140173.1, read on the forward strand.
CATTCATTAAAAAAAAATTAAGATTGAGAGAGAGAGAGAGAATATTTTGTGTAAATAGCAAAGCTTAGAGATAAGAATACCCCGTGTTATGATTCAGACAGGATGTTTTATTTATTCATAAGAACATTTATGAAACGTTTTTTTTCTGAAGGAATCAAAAGGAATTATTGAAACACAGCCAGAACAAAATGACTTGACATGTGTCACTCAACCATATGTTGCTTTGTGTTCAACTCCAGATAACTTCATTGGAGATTACTCGGATGTGAACGCAAAAAAGAAAAAAGAAAAACACAAAAAAAACTGAAATAATATAATTTCCAATTGCCTGCTACGGGGAAACTGGCTGTCTTTGATCTCCTAATCCTAATGCATTTGTAGTGGTTTTAAAAAGGAATAATATGGAGGGGAGGTGGGGTGTGATGAGGGGGGGGTGGGGGGGGGGTGAATGATTACATCTGAGGGTTTGTTGTATTAATTATAATGTGTGTTGTTGTTTTTTTTATCCTTCACTTCTTCTCTCCCTCCTCATTCCGTGTGCTGATGCACTCCCCGCTTGCCAAGGACAAGGTTGAAACAGCATGATTTCACCGCTTTAATGAGAGCCTTTGCTTATGATGTCTCCGGATTTGAGATTCAAAGCATGCGCTTTATGTAAAGCAGTTTGACGTGAAAACCCCACCCGTACTTTAAAAGTAAAACATATTGAGAGAGCGTTATTTCACCCCCCCCCCCCTCCCCTTTCTCTCTCCCTTTCTCGCTCTCTATTTCTCCTTCCCTCTGCCTCCCTCTCTAGCACAATGACCTACTTAAGCAGTAACATACCGGCAGTCAAGTTGACAGCATTGTCAAAATACCTCTGCGAGGTTAGCCAAGTCAGGGCCGACCGCGGCTTACACTCGTCTAAGAGTTTTGAATAATGAGAGTTTTACAGTGCTGTAACTGTCATCCTGTCAACATAACAGACACATCTCTCTCTCTATCTATATATTTTTCTCCCTTTGCTTTCACTTCTAGTTTCATATACTGATACTGTCTGTCTTGTAATTTTATGTATAGGAATTAAACTCGTTTTCTGTACAAAGTGACGTGGTAACGTGCTACTTTAGGCCACTATTGTAGGCAAACAATTTGATTAGGTAGTCTACCTAGGAACTGACTATTATGTTGGAACAACTATTATGTAACCAAGTTAAAAGAGCAATTAACTGTTGATTTTGGGCAGAACTTAGACTGAATTTGACAACGCCCTTCCCAATCAGAACACATCAGGATGCCTCCAAAGCCACACCCCGCTAGGTAGCTAACGAGCAGCCATGTGTCATCAGCAGGACTTTACCTGTCTCAAACCCTGCCCTCTTTTCTTGATCCTCCAATCACAGCTGTCGCTTACCTCGGACTTCCTCGTACAAACAAAGTTTGTACGAGGAAGTCCGAGGTAAGCGACAGCTGTGATTGGAGGATCAAGAAAAGAGGGCAGGGTTTGAGACAGGTCTAATGTGCATAACAAGCACATGTGTCACTAGAGGGTTTGATAGGCAGCTCGCTCGTTCCAATCATTTGACTTGGTCATTTGTTTGATTGGATGTCCTTGTTTTAGCTCCTGCCCCTTACCGGAACAACATATGTCTTTAATTTCTGTGTCAAACGTCTTTTTATTTTTTTGTACGATTTATAACTGCCCCTCATTTTAGCATTTGTCTGCATTTTTATTAATTTTTTTTAAACTTTGGCCATTCCCCTGGCTCTTTTATGTGTTTATCACATTTATACTGGTCAAGGATGACCGACAGAAACAGGCTGAAAGGGTTCAGATGGGGGGGAAGACACTCTGGGAACATTTAGATTGAGAGGTAAGCAGACAGAAAATGGGGATTTTATAGTCAAATGTGATCATTGCCAAGTGAAGTAAAAGCCATTCTGGAAGGGCTTCCCTGCACTGAGACATCAGATCTGACACTTGAGCTTCGACATGGGTGGTCGCATTTTACGCAGCTCCCGGCTAAACCAACGCAACAGAACAACAACAACAACGTTTTTTTGCGCATTTTCTACTTTCCCTCCTGTGGATTATGGACTTGTACCTGAATTCACCACTTAAACAACTCCAGACTGAAGTGGAAAGTAGCGAAAATACAAAAAAACAGTTGTGACTTCTATTAACGGGCTCGGAGAGGAAGCATCCAGCCTTTGGAACCGCGGCTATTCACACAGTACTTACAGCGAATCCGGAACGCAAGAAGTTACCCCCGACAAGGCAGTTTGATAGAAAATCAATGATTCTATTATATTTGCTCCTGTCGGGAGACATACACCAGAACCCGGGTCCCGTCATGACACGGAACCAGAGACGACAGTTAGGACTGTTGACCCAGGAAGCGGCGGCTAGCATCGCTAGCACTACAGGACAACTGCTACCAACACAGACGGCGGCTAACGACACGATCAACCGCAACATTCCTCCACTATCACCTCTACAAAAGAACCCACGAGAGGCCACAGCGAGAAGGAATGAACCGGGGTTCACAATCGTGGCGCCCAGCACGTCGCGGAACGTAAACAACGAGGCATCGCCCGATGGCCGGCGAGCTAGCTGGCAAGCTAACGCGGCTAACAACAATGGACATAGGACCCCATCCCCCCCTACCCACCTACCGCCACCCGGTCAACCAGACACCACAGAACGGAACACAGACAATCGACACCTTGAACTCGACGACATAAACCAGATAACACACGCAAATAGAAATCGAAAACTATTCAATAGTCAGGAAGGATAGGAATCAGTATGGAGGTGGTGTCTGTGTGTATATTCATAAAGACACCAAATTCATCAACCGTACTGACCTGAACCATGATGAAATTTAAACTGTTTGGGTTGCAATCTTATTCGAAAGGGTGAAATCCGTACTAGTAGGCACAATCTATAGACCACCAGAGCAGAGTGGCTTCTATGACACTGGATGGGCTGTTTAGCTGGGGTGGAAGGTGTAGAAAAGATTCTTATCGGGGACTGGAACACGGATATGCTACGTAAAGAAGCACCTGTCTTCAAGGCCTTCGGTAGGTTTTGTGATCTGCACGGTTTCAGCCAGCTAATCACCCAACCCACAAGAGTATGTGATTCAACACAAACTACCATTGATCTAATTCTGACCTCTGACAAGTCCATGATCTCCAACAAAGGGGTGATAGCATGCGGGTTAAGTGATCATTATATGATATTCTGTACCCGCAAAAAGTTAAAACAAAAGGCCGGCTGTCACAAAACAGTCACATCTAGGGACCTCAAAACCTACTCTAGAGAGGCCTTTAACCAAGAACTGGAGAGCATGGACTGGTCAGATGAGCTCAGTGGTACATTGGTTGAAGAAACATGGCTTGGATTCAAAACCAAATTCACAACAATACTTAACAACATGGCACCCCTAAGAACCACCAGGGTTAAAAATCGCGCTGAACCATGGATGCACACTGACCGCTGTGAAAACCAGAGACAAAAAATGCTTGGAACTTCATAAAAGTCAGACAAAGTCCGCAAAGACGACTTCAAACTGGAAATGGTAACAACAGATGAGGTACTCAAAAAACTGAGCGCCCTCTAACCTAACAAGGCCACTGGCCATGACAACATCCCCTCCAAATTCCTCAGAGACTCAGCAGCCGCCATCACCCCAGTCATCACACACATAATAAACCTCTCCATAAAACAGGGACACGTCCCCAAGGACTTCAAAATTGCGAGAGTGACCCCCCTGCACAAAAAGGGCAGCAAATTAGACCCAGGCAACTACTGCCCTGTTTCTATTCTTAACTCCATCTCGAAAAAATTTTCTACGAACAGGTCGAAAAGTACCTAGCGGGAAAAAAATCTAATCTACGAATTCCAATCTGGCTTCAGAACATCCGACTCCACTGACACATGCCTTCTCTATTTGAATGACCACATCAAACAAGAGGTGGACGCGGACAAATACTGCGGCATGGTCATGCTGGACCTACAAAAGGCCTTCGACACTGTCAATCACTCCATTCTGATTGACAAGCTAAAAGCAATTGGTCTATCAGTGAGCTGGATGCAATCCTACCTGGAGGGGAGAGAACAGATGGTGGAGGTAAACGGTACTCTACCCCCCCCCCCCCCTCACAGTGAGCTGTGGTGTTCCACAAGGAAGCATAGTAGGACCGCTACTGTTCCTAATTTGACATGTCGTCAGCTTGTGACTGCAACTTGTTCTTGTTCGCGGACGACTCAGCCCTGCTGGTCTCTGACAAGAACAAGTTACAGAATCTGCACCTGGCTCGCTGATAACAAACTATCATTACACCTGTAAAACAGAGTCCATTCTCTTCGGATCAAATAACAAACTCAGCAAGACCGACGGCTTCTCAGTTACAGTGGGTGACAATATTGTCACAAGGAAAGATGAAATTACATACCTGGGTTCCATCCTAGAGGCAAATCTTTCCTGTGACAAAATGGCATCCAATGTAATAAAAAAAGTCAACCAACGAACTCGATTCTTGTACCGGATCTCCTCTCTGGTAAACAAGAATACCCTGAAGACTCTGGCAGGAGCACTCATTCAAGGGTACTACGACTATGCTTGCACCTCATGGTACCAAAGCACCTCAAAGGCGCTAAAAACAAGATTACAAACATCACAAAACAAACTGGTCAGACTACTACTTGACCTTACTCCTAGAACCCACCTCACCCCTGCCCACTTTGACTACCTAGGATGGCTTAGAGTAGATGACAGAGTACTTGCAATGGGCCTGGTCTACAAGATACACTACACCACACAGGTACCCATGTACATGTCGAAATACTTCCCAAAGGTCAGTGAATACCACGACCACAACACCAGAGGGAGCTCCACAAATCATGTGCAACCCAGATTCGGCACAAACAAGGGACTAAACACATTTAGCAATTATGCCACAACAATGTGGAACGCCCTACCCACAGCCGTAAAAAAATATGTGAATCCCTACCCACATTCAAAACCGCTCTTAAAGAGCACCTACGGGCGGCTGCAATTCGAAACTGGCCACCGTAAAGGTCCAACCCCCCCCCCCCAATAGACAGTCTCCCCCCCCCACCGTATGTATATATTTTCTCCCCACCGTATGTATTTTTTTTCTCCCACCCACCCACCCCCTCCTAATGTACAGTCTCCTCCCCATCATATGTATATAATCTCTGTTAGGATCTATGGGTAACAGCCAGTACTGTATATTTGCATATCGTATATGTCACAAATGTAACAGTACTATATACCTGTATGTCATATATGTCCCTATGCCATAAATGTCATGTATGTTGTGTATATGCCATAAATGTCACTATGAATTGAAAATGGGGGACCCTGATGTAAACAAGACAAACGTCTTTCTCTGGTCTGCATCCCCTTAACAATTGTGTGTATTGAGCCGTACTGTATTGTACCCATTCTGCAATCTGTTAAATAAAGTTGTCCTTCATTCATTAATTCATTCATTAATTCATTCATTCATTCATTCATTCATTCATTCAATCAGCACCTCCTGGTGGTCCCCAGGTCCAGGCTAAAAACAAGGGGTGATCGAGCCTTCGAGGTGACAGCACCAAGGCTCTGGAACGCTCTCCCCCTGGACCTGCGAACTGCCCCCTCTGAAAACTCTTTTAAAAAACAACTAAAAACACATTTGTTCAGACAGGCCTTTGATCATGCATAGGCGCCTTTTCTTGTCCTCACTGTTCTATAGTTTTGTTTTAATTAGTGACTCATGATTTTATCCAAATTCTTTTATTCTACTTTTTCTATCTGGTTTCACTGTTTTTAACTGCTGTTTGTTTGTTGTCATTTATTTCTGATTTTGTTTTATTGTGTTTTTATATTAAGCTGTAGTGTAAAGCACCCTGTGCATTCATGCTGTGAAGGGTGCTATATAAATAAAGGTCATTCATTCATTCATTCATTCATTCATTCATTCATTCATTCATTCATTCATTCATTCATTCATTCATTCATTCATTCAACCAACAGTTTCGTTTCTATGTAAGTGTTACCAGTTAAAGTGAATAGGCCACTTATATGTGAAACCGACTGTATCCAATAAGAAAAAGATTTCCCCTGTGTAACGACACAGCACAGCATACTGTAGCGAAAGCGAAGTGTCTGACCAACAAAAATAAAAAAGCCTTTGATCTCTGAAACAGACGTGTTTGCCACACGGGACAGCCTCCTACCGGTTACACAACGTGCTTGGGCTCTGACTGAGTGTGATGATATTCTCGCCTTTTTCTTCAAAACGTATCCAAAGCTGCGCTGGCACTGGGTGACCTTAGAATGTCAACCTCCTCCTGGATGTGATTTGTTTGATTATAGACAAATCGTTGCAATACAGTTTATCTACTGTCACAGTCAACTGTCTGTTTTTGTTACAGTTTTTATAGCAAGGTGGGGAATTATGGGCTTTGGGCACGCTGCCTAGTTGGCTGTCTCATCCATATCTGTCTCCTTTGGTGCTCGTTCCAGCGTACTAGCAAAGGACATGTTTTTGTTCTCGTGTGGACTGACAAGTAACCGTAGCACTTTCCTTATTTATGTTAAAGGCCCAATCTGTAATTCAAATGTAAATCAATAAGAAGCCCCGTCACCAATAAAAAGAAAAATAGGAACGGACACGTTCTAATTCTCTAGTTGATTGAACTCTTGATACAGTACAAGCGCTAACACTAGACGGAAAATATATGTTTTTATTGTATTTGCTGTATTTTGCTGGCTGTAAGAGGTCTGCGAGTTTCATTAAATAAGTGCGTTAGTGATTTATAGGTGCTGAGAAGGGTATGTTGTGGAGGGTGTGGGTGACACACACACACACACACACACACACACACACACACACACACACACACACACACACACACACACACACACACACACACACACACACACACACACACACACACAAACACACACATACATACATACACACTAGGGACATATCCGAATCTGACTGTATTGGGGAAGGCACAAATAATGCGATGGAAACAGATATTTATTCTACCCGAAGTTGCTTGTTATTATTATATTATATATATATATATATTTTTTTTAAAAAATAAAGTCCATGTGAAGTTGGCATAGCCTCTATCTAACGTTACACAGGTTAGCAGCACTATATCCTCTATCTAACGTTACACAGGTTAGCACTATAGCCTCTATCTAACGTTACACAGGTTAGCAGCACTATAGCCTCTATCTAACGTTACACAGGTTAGCAGCACTATAGCCTCTATCTAACGTTACACAGGTTAGCAGCACTATATCCTCTATCTAACGTTACACAGGTTAGCACTATAGCCTCTATCTAACGTTACACAGGTTAGCAGCACTATAGCCTCTATCTAACGTTACACAGGTTAGCAGCACTATAGCCTCTATCTAACGTTACACAGGTTAGCACTATATGCTGTGAGGGACACTGGCTTACTTCCGTCAGGAGTGTAACACTCGTTTTACTGATATTTGGCTCCATATTTTGACCCCGAATATAAGAGGACCCCACTTTTTCATACGTATTTCCAGGAAAAGAAAAAGTATTATATTTGGACCAATACGGTATATGCCAATATTAAATCTATTTGATGCTTTGAAGGCACAACAATTGCATTGCCAATTAATATTAGGTTAGAAAATACAACATTTGCCTGATTTAAAGGTCCCATATTTTTGTCCTTTTCAACAAGTTAATGGTCTTAAGGTTAAGGTCTTTGAGGTTCCCTATACATGTCTTTGAAGTTTTCTGATGAAAATAAAACACTCGGATTATGCATTCTAGCATTTCTCTATACCCTTCTGTTTCAGTCTCAATGGGCTGGTTCTGTACCTTTAATGCAAATAAGCTGCCCCCGCTCCCCAACACTGGAACTGCGTGAACGATCAAATGGAATTCAGATCAAACTGTCAAACTAGGCGTTGCAGATCAAATCTCACTCTAGATTCAACATTTTCATATTCAACATTTTCATATTCAACATTCTGCTTAAAGTAGTAGGCCCTTCAAATACCCAAATGTATGCACAAATGTGAGTTTTTCACAATATGGGACCGTTGACATGACGTCCGGCATAAACCACACACCCACTTCCGGTCTGCTATCTGAGTACAGATATAAAGACAGATCATTTTGTTGGTTGAACAGATACAGATAGGGGAGAACGGGGGACGTTGTCACACGGGTAGGTTGTCACATTCATTATATTTCACCACCAGAGGATCCTGTCTCCCATACTTTGGTATTTAAATGTCCAGAATTGGGGTCAGAGTTCACCTGTCTTTACTTTGTTATCCCTTGTAAAGCGACCTTGGGTCCCTTGAAAGGCGCTATATAAAATGAAGTTATTATTATTATTAAAGAAAAAATTATTATAATAATTATATTAGATTGTGAAAAAAACGCCCCGGTGGATGGTCGTTAGTGGTTAACATACCGTTGTATTCATTCGGTACACAGCCGTTTGGTACGGTACGGTACACACTGAAAGGGTTCGGTTACAGAGGTGCTCCTTCCAAGTGCCTATTGTAATTTGAAGTAATTAAAGGTGCTATTGATTAATATTGATTAATAATGTATGTATGTGTACGTTTTCAAAAAGAAAACGGCAGCTCATTCACTTGTCAACTTTGACAGTTTGATCAGAAATATGTTTGATAAGGCGGCTAGGTGGTGCAGTGGGCAAGGCGCTCACCACCAATGCAGGAGACGCTGGGTTCGAGCCCAGCTCTCTGCATTGCTACCAGCTTGGCTGGTCGTTCATACTAATACAATTGGCAGTATTAGGGGGTGGGAAGCTGATGGGTGGGGATCGGACGTTGTGGACAGCGACTCCTACAGGTCGGTTGGTGCGCCTGCGCAGCAGAATCAGGAAGCGACGGGGGCGGCGTGCCCTCCAAACGCAGACCCCCGACGCTGAAAGATTGCGCTGTGCAGGTGAAAAGATGCGACGGCTGCCTCCTCGTGTACCGGAGGGGACACGTGATGTAAGGCTTAGTCCACATTGCAGCCGACCAGTGGGAGGCATGGCCAAACAGCGTTCGAGACAGGGGAGGGTAGAATTGGACGATACGAAATTGGGATGGGAGAAAAATAGAAAATGGGAGAAAAAGTAGATAAAAAAATAAAGAAATATGTTTGATAGTAGAAGTTTCTTATATAAACACCACATTGTTTTTGGTGGGTGCTCTGGTGACATCTCGTGGCTGAAACTACTTAGTGTGCCTTTAAGTACACAATATATTACACTCCAAAGCTCTAATGTCGCAGAGGAAGAGCATACTGTAGCAGAGATGTTGTTCGACTCACTTTGCTTGAAACCCAGGAAGGGAATCCTCTCGATGGGCGTGTCGCGCTCTTTCATGTACTTGTAGAGCGCCACCAAGAAAGCCTGCTCCTCCGCCCGGCTCTCTTCCGACACATCCTCTTCTTTCCTCTCCTCCTTCTTCCTCTCTTTCTTCTCCTCCTTCTCCTTCCCCCTTTCCTTCTCCTCTGCCGAGGGTTTCTTAGTGAGCCCGTTGGTCTTGTGTTTGGCCGTCGTCGTGGTTATTTTGCCGTTCGGTACCGAGACTTTGCAGTTGGGTTTAACCTGGAAGAAAATCACAATATCATCATCATCATCATCATCATCATCATTTATTTATTCGTACAATATGGTGTTGAAGCAGGTATTATTTATTCTCAACATTGATTGATTGAGCTCTTGATGCAATGACAGGCAGTATGTGACACAGCTAAACCTGAAATCTTACATGCTTCTAAAATCATTCATTTACACCAATGTATTACAAATAGATGTAACGTTATACATTGGGGTCAAATAAGACCTGCATTTTGAGTTATGATGGGTTTTGATTGATTGATTGAAAAGTTTATTAACAGATTGCAGAATGGGTACAGTACAGTACAGCTCACTGTACACTGTACATTGGAATACTGACATACATTTGACATAGAAACTGTACATTGGAGGAGGTTGGGTAGGTGGGGTGGGGTTGGGTGGGGCTGTACATTGGAATACTGACAAAGCCATGCTTGGTCTTTATTGTACAACTGGGTTAGGACATTTGTAGGGGCCAGTTTTGAATTGCAGTCTCCCGTAGGTGTTCTTTGAGAGTGTTTTTGAAGGTGGGTAGTGATTTACATTCCTTTACAGCTTTGGGTAGGGCGTTCCACAGTTAAGAAAAGTTATTTTCATCTTAGATCTTTAGAACTCTGGATTGGGACTTTAAAGTGATATCTCACTAGGGCTGTCATGAAAATGAATTTGAACGAATGAATAATGACTTCTCGCGTGGGTTGCTGCACTGAATGCGCTACATGACATCACTTTAATTTAACAGCAGATTGAAAATTAAATGTTGGTCTATCCCTTGAGCTGAAGGGAGACAATAATTGAACAACAACCGTGTGTCAATGATGAGAGAGCAGAACCCAACTGATTTGCACTCTAATCTAAAGTAATCTAAAAAGCCCCATTTGGAAATACCTCAGATTTTGGTCAGAAAAGAAAAGCAACAACAACACAAACACAGACGGAGCTTCAGGTGCCTAACCAGTATGGTACTCGTTAGGTCTGTGTTTGTGTTGTTGTTGCTTTTCTTTTGTAAAAGCAACATTTAAACCTATGATTTCATACATTGCCTACCATTCCACCACTAGCAAGCTACAGCCGGCCTACCATTCCACCACTAGCAAGCTACAGCCGGCCTACCATTCCACCACTAGCAAGCTACAGCCGGCCTACCATTCCACCACTAGCAAACTACAGCTGGCCTACCATTCCACCACTAGCAAACTACAGCTGGCCTACCATTCCACCACTAGCAAGCTACAGCCGGCCTACCATTCCACCACTAGCAAACTACAGCTGGCCTACCATTCCACCACTAGCAAACTACAGCTGGCCTACCATTCCACCACTAGCAAACTACAGCCGGCCTACCATTCCACCACTAGCAAACTACAGCTGGCCTACCATTCCACCACTAGCAAGTTGCAGATGGCCTACCATTCCACCACTAGCAAACTACAGCCGGCCTACCATTCCACCACTAGCAAGTTGCAGATGGCCTACCATTCCACCACTAGCAAACTACAAATGGCCTACCATTCCACCACTAGCAAACTACAAATGGCCTACTATTCCACCACTAGCAAACTACAGCTGGCCTACTATTCCACCACTAGCAAACTACAGCTGGCCTACTATTCCACCACTAGCAAACTACAGCTGGCCTACTATTCCACCACTAGCAAACTACAGCTGGCCTACTATTCCACCACTAGCAAACTACAGCTGGCCTACCATTCCACCACTAGCAAACTACAGCTGGCCTACTATTCTACCACTAACAAACTACAGTACAAATGGCCTACCATTCCACCACTAGCAAGCTACAAATGGCCTACCATTCCACCACTACCAAGCTACAGATGGCATACTATTCTATCACTAACAAACTATGTAAGCTACAGATGGCCTACCATTCCACCACTAGCAAGCTACATATGGCCTACCATTCCACCACTAGCACACTATGTGAGCTACACATGGCCTAGCTACTGTACCACTATCAACCTGAGGACACAAAATATGCACCCAAATGAGTATGGCCTGATGCTCCGTTAAGTGGAGCCACCAGTACTAAAGCAGCGTTTGCGCCACAGGAACTTTCCCCTGGAACTAGGGACTTTTTCAGGAACTCCCCAAAAGACCCTGCTCCAAGGGTAGGACTTTTCCGAAGTCCAGGAACTTTTGGGGGTGGTGCTTGCAGGTGCTGAACATTCTGACAAAACAAAATGTCTTAGTTACAATTAGATTATTGTATGAACTAATCAAGTGAAATGTTGCTGAGGTATTTAAAGATCGTTATTAGTAGGCAATTTGGGCACGCCTCATTTGGAAACAAGAGTCATGTCATCTGGACTCTGTGAGTTGCCAGTGCATTGTGCGTTGTCTGTTGCATGTTCCTGTTCAATGCAGACCAATAGGCAAAAGAGTCGATCTGATCAGAGTAAATTGTCCTTGTCCTATCTCTAGAGACCTTTTTCACACATCACTGGACTCATTTGCCTAATCTTCGTGTATCTTTTCACCGCAGTGCAAACGCAGAGAACAATGCTCCAAAAGAACTTAAAGTTCTGCGCAATGTAGTTCCTGGCAATTAGAGTTCCTGGTAGTTTCAGTGCAAACGTGGCTTAAGTTGTGCATCAAGCTAAATCAGCTGGGGAGAGATAGAGACATAATGGAGATACATGTCTCACTGCTGTGTTTTTTGTTCATTACTGATTTATGATTACAGATTACAGATTACAAAACTGCACAATTAAAACAATTAATGTAGACCTTGCTTCTAATTTTTCCAAACGTGTATATATACCCGACCAGTAAAAGGGACTCTGTGTTAAAATGAGGTTTTACGGTACACATTATTCTGTTTGTATGGTGTAGGCTACAGTGTATGTAGATTTTAAAAGTCTCCTTGAATATTCATGACATTCTGAATTCTGCCCAACTTGACTGCGTTCATGTGATGTTTATGTTGAAATACACATTATCTACACTAGTTATGTCTCTTGTTTGCCCTCTTGTGGACACAACGCGCAATAATAGATATTCAAATAGTTCGAACATTTTAGAAGGAATAATCAAATGTCATTTTTGGTTAATTTTGACAGCCCTATATCACACTTTGGTGTGCATTAATCTATGTCACACATGTAGAAATTCATAGTTCTTCTAACACACATGGAAAAGAAGAAACGTGATTTAATTCTGTGTCCATGGTTATAATTTTCAAGAGGTAATTTGCCTGTTTGCAATTATTGATTTTGAGGTCTGAGTAAAAAAGCCTGAGTGCTGGCGTTCACTTAAGATTCCCAGGGCACTCCTGAAACCGCTGAATCTAAAAACCCCTCCAGCCAAATAAAAGCAAAGCAGATGACTCTGTACAATATTATAAGTTTAACCAAACATCACTTGTCATTTTAGAAGCTGATTCCTCACTTTAGAGGTTCTTTCAGACTGAGTGCATGTTCTGGATATTGACCATTAGCACTGCTATCAAATAAAGATAATTTGGGTTAAAAAGACAGAAATTCAGTCCACAAATTCAGCCTCCTATTCATTATCTGATTCAGAACAAGTCTTTTGATGTCATCAAAGATTAAACAGAGATGATCTGGGTTCTAGCTTTTTAGAGAGTGTTGGTCATGGTCACATGTTGATTGAACTGTCCAAGGTCAAAGGAATAACATACAGTATGTGAGAGGGCTTTAGGGTGGATATCTAATGTAAATATCCCTCTGCACTGTGAGATAAACATTAAAGATTACAGTGGGTGTATTATCACTGTTACTTATACAGTGATGATACTCAACATTGTGTCCTGTATGATTGCAGAAAGGCACAACAATCACTGGTATTTATTTATTTTTAAAGCCCTTACTGGTAAACAACCTGTGTATATCTCTTCACTGTTAGATTGGAATATTGGAACCTATTCAACTCGATCAAATGACTGGATGGTTCTTAGGCTCCCTCAAGTTAGTTCTGCTCTAGGGAAGTCAGCTTTTTCCTTTGATATGCCTCTTGGAATGTCCTCCAACTCTCTCTGACGTTGGAGGTTCTCCCTTCTCTTGGTATGTTTAAACGTATGATTTCAGACCATTGTGTAACTAACTACCTGCAACTGTTTTAGCTGATTTTAAATTAATTTTTTTACTCTTTTGTGTAACATTTTCTGTGAATATTGCTTTTATTATGTACTGTTTACATTTGTACAATCGTAATTTCTAAAAATGAGGGAAACCTCAGAAGCTTATGATTTTAATTATACAATGGCATGCAAATGTCTTGATTCTGACTTCTTTCAGACGTTGTTATTTCTCATAACACACTCCACGTGATCCCAGAACCCGCCCACAACCAGGCTGCTAAACGAACAATAAACACTATGCAACAACCATCAAATGCACACAGCACACACACCCACACGCACACACTCACTTAAACAAACAACACACTGCAGCACCCACTCTCCACACTTTAGATCACACAAACACACTTTATATTTATTGATAAAGGATTTGCACTACAACTCGTACACCTACTGTAAATTGTACCTAAATTGCACCTCATCCTATTTCTGCCTTGCACTATATAGTATTGTATATTAGTACACTACACAGTATTGTATATTATATGGTAACTCAGTTACGTCTACTCTGCATCGAACATTGTACATATGTCTATACTGAACACTGTGACCTCATTTTTTTTACTTCTAATTTACATGCTATACTATGTTATTTTATTTCATACTTATCTTGTCATGCACAGTCTCTGGAGCGTAACAGTAAGAAGCATTTTGTATAAAAGTATTCTGTACTTCTGTATGACAACTATTAAAGAAACTTGAAACTTGAAACAACCGAATTACTTTGTTTCCGAATCACTCCGCCGTTCGTGTTTTTAGGAATGAAACCAAGATGGCGGACAATAATCTTTATGAATGGATGTATTGATAGCGTCATAACGACTCATTCAAAAACGATAAAGTCATATGGAATGTGTTAGTTGCTTACACAATGTTGGATTATGTAATTGGTTGGTCATGACTCATTGTGAAACAAAATATAAATCGCGGGAAGTGTGTTGTTAGATGCCATTCGTTGTAGAACCTCCCTCTCCTTCAAAAGGACAATGGGTCTCATTGCCGAACGGATTTCCGACAAAAAAATTCCTCTCAGGCAGATTTCTGCCAATTTAAGACATATTAGCGCTAGTAGCGCGATTCCCCAAATTTTCCTGAGATCGGATTTGGCCGTGGCTGAGAGCAGAATTTAAGAGTGCTGAGGAGCACACTTATGATTGATTGACTGATTGACATTTTTATTAACTTGACAGACTGTGTTCTCCGTTCGTAATGGCTTTATTTGGGAGGAATCATAGTGATTCCTTCATGTCAACGCTACAGGCCTCCTTGGAATTAATTATTACTTATTAATTATTACTTAATCATAATTAAAATAAATATGGCATTATTTGTATGATAAGAAATTATGCATATGATGTCGGAAAGATAAATAATATGGATTCATCTGATCACAGGGCAGCTGGATTAACCATATCTGAACCAGCTATTTTGGACAAATGTATAATTACTTTAATTACTCAGATATTCAAACACAATTATGCAATTATTGTGAAATTATTGAAAATAATAATTATTTAATGCCTTCTGTGGAATTTGTATTTCTTATTTGTTACATATCTGTTTTATTGATTAATGATACATTTGAAAGAATGCAGGTTATAGCCAACATGATTGGTACAATGGGACAGACATTTGTTTGATATAGCTATAACTTGCATTCCTTCAAATGTATCATTAATCAATAAAACAGATATTGAAATACACTATGTAGCCTAGTACACCAACACTGCAAATGACAGTGGATAAATAAATAAATAAGAACTAAAGCTAATCATGTGGAAATAGACTGCATTAATATTCCATAACAAGTCTTGTGTGCGCCAGTATGGCCTACGTGTCTATGAACAGTAGGCTTATATTATTCTAGTTACTTGTTTCATTAGGATTTAGTAGATACTATATATATGCTCTGCCCTACGTACAGTATACGTACAGACTGTACTTATACTGTGACATACACAGGGTGTGATCAGATCACGGTTGATTGCTCTCTTTCAGTTCTTTCAGCTCAAATGCCATTTTATTTAAAAAGAATAAACTACCAAATCTATCAAATGGAATCCTTGAACTAACGCTTGACTAACTAGCAAACTATAGGTTAAACCACCCAAATCTTTGTTATTATTTAACTATAGCAGCATTCACATACATGCAACTTTATAAACTATAAATACCAAATCTATTAAATGGAACCCTACTGGTTAGAAGGTTTGACTAATCTACTAACTAGCAAACTAGGTTATAAACTTTCAAGTGTGTGCTGCTGTCAGCCATGGTCCAGCAAAAGTAAACAAAACAACTTTGCTGACGCAACAAATTAACCAGTGATGTAACGTTACAGTAGGTCCTGGCAGTTGAGTAGAATGTTTTTCTCAATGCAGATCACTCGTATCAAAAGCTGAATCCTTATTCTGAATGTATAATAAAAATTAAATACTAACATTCTTACTGTCTTATACTATCATGCACTCTTCCTACTATACTAATATGTCTCTACTACTATGCAATCATCACTGCAGCACCCAAGTTTCAGAACTGTTTAATGAACATTGTTACTCAGTTGTAAGACTCGTACCCTTCCTGCAGACTTGTCGTACAGAACTTGTAAGTCGCTTTGGATAAAAGCGGCAGCTAAATGACTAAATGTAAATGTAATATTTAAATAGACAATCATGGAAATGTATAAAAAATTATATACATTTGAAAAATATTTGAGGATTCAGAGGATTCTGTTGTTAGCCTATATGCGATTCTTTATCCAAAGCAAATACACAAACAGACACATGCAACCAAGTGCATAATCAGTTTGGTAATCATACCGCCTGACATATAATAACAGGTTACGATGCTGCAGCAGTAATGGAAGATAGAAGCGTGTCAGATAACTTTTATGATAACTACCACTATATATAAATGCGTATATATTTATACCGTGGTCTGGGTGAATACTCTTTTCTGATTGTCTGGCAGGCGTTAAAACCTTTTAATGCACACATAGTTCCGCTCAAGTTTAATCACCGTTCTAAATTCATCAACATTAAAGGGCGCAGCTGTCAAAGCCCACTCGTTATCAACTGCGGCGAAGCACAGCTGACTTGTTATCAACCTGAGGAACTAACGAAGCAAAACACACTAATGGCAAGTGCAAAACTTTCACCAAATATTTACATACATACATTAGGTATAATGTTTCAAACTTGCAACTTGTAGGTGTGTGTTAAAGGAAAACTCCAACATTTTGGGAAATTAGCTTATTTGCCATCTACCCTGGAGTTAGACAAGAAGATACATACCTTTTTTCTTCTCTGTGCATGCAGTAGGAGTAGGAAGACGCACACCGTTAGCCTAGCTTAGCGTCAGTCACTGGAAGTAGGTTCCTCCATTAGCCTAGTTCCTAGGGATGGGTACCGTTCACATGTGAATCGATACCGGTACCCAACGGTACCTTTTTTCGGTACTTTAGTCTATAAAAATGTAAACTACCTACCTCAAAAATCTAAACTTCAAATAACTACACTTTCGACCGTTTTCGGCTTGCCATTGCCCTGACTGCTTTTTTGTTGAATCAAGTCAAATCCTAGGTAAGCGTATATTGTGCGTGTGAACGTTGACATAAAAAAAATAAAAAATAAAAAATTAGTGTGTAAAAAAAAATTTAATTCTTTTTTTAATGGTATCTCACGTGAATCGATACTCGGTATTACCGACGTGTTTCGGTAAGTACCTTTAAAAGTACCGAATCCCTACTAGTTCCCAACATCTTCCTACTCCTACTGCATGCACAGAGAAGAAAAAGGTATGTATCTTCTTGTCTAACTCCAGGGTAGATGGCAAATAAGCTAATTTCCCAAAATGTTGGAGTTTTTCTTTAAACATTTATTCCAGGCACTCGGGTGGTTCTGCGCCTCCACGTTGTGCCGTAAAACCATTTAATGCACACCTACTCGTTGATGATCCATTACATATTCACTGCTGGTTGGGTTACATCTCCAGTTTGATACATTTTCATGTTTTTTTTTTACTTGAATTGAAAGTCAAAAAATAGTGGTGAGTGTTAGCTAACCTTGGTGGGAATTTTGCTCTCTGGGGTGCAGGGGTCCTGAGGTACTGCTCCCGTTGAGGCCTGGTTGGACCCCGACGACCCTTGACCTTGGCCCTGAGCCTGATTCTGGGAGTCTCTCCGCTGGGAGATGGACAACTTCTTCTTCCTGGGTCGCCCCTTCAGGTTGGGAGCTGAAGGAGAGGGGAGGGGAGGGGAAAACACAGCAATTACAGAAACTGAAGGGGATTTTAGTACGGGAACGTTGCTCACCGGCGAACAATATTGAGCTGTGAAAATGTTTAACCAGCCCCTTGGGCACTGAACGGGTTTTATTTGAAAACGCCACAATGTGATGAAATATAACACAGGAGTTTTCGTCCCGAACTAAATAGACACAGATGTGTTGGACAAAAAAAGACTTGCTTAAAGGGATCATTCAGATGTCCGGAGCCATATTTCTCACTTACCAATGATGATGTTGATTGTTGGAATCCTTTCAATCTCAGCACAATGCAAAGCCTCATAATTCCTCATGCTAGCTCTGGTTAGTTAGCCACAAACCAATGCAAAGTCGATGGGACCTATAGCTCCTGTCTGTACAAGCTGACGGAGACTCACGGAAAATGTACACACAGATTAGATTTCCGTGCGTCTCAGTCAGCGTGGCTCGGCTA
Organism: Notolepis coatsorum; assembly: GCF_963971535.1. NCBI lineage: Eukaryota > Metazoa > Chordata > Actinopteri > Aulopiformes > Paralepididae > Notolepis > Notolepis coatsorum. The sequence goes on from NC_140173.1 coordinate 132,858,850, forward strand.
ACTGTCCAGAGCTAATATGAGGAACAGCATGGATTGTGCTGAAAAAGGATTCTACAGATCAACACCATCATTGGTAAATAAGAAACAGGGCTAGGGGTCCAAAAGAATCTGAACTAACTTAAAATTGTTTTGTTACAATAAACACATGTTTTTCAACACATTCATACTGTATGTATTAACTTCAAGGACAAAACACCCTGTGCTACTTCAACACATCTGCTTTAAGAGTGTATGAAATCCATTGTTAAAACATTTTAAAAAATTCTATAAAAAATACTGTGAGAAAAAAGCAGTGTATGAATCATATGAAACATCGGTTGCCAGACAATGTGACACAGTATTTCAAAAATAACCACTAGACCCTTCCAAAAAAGAAAAATAAGTGTTAATAGCATCATAAGACGGCCAATAACTGAGGGTTTTGTTCCCATATCTACGATCACTGTAATAATAATCATAAACACATGTTATGCCACAAGAAAAGGAATTGTATCAATCAGAGCAAATACTTTTCAACAGACATTATACTTCAAATGACATTCCTTGGAGGAAGAGGAGGAAGAGGAGGAAGGAGGAGGAAGAGGAGGAAAGAGGACACGATAAGAACTGGAACAATATTCACATTATACATTCCACCGCTGATGGGTGGAGCATATCATTTCTAAAAGCAGAAGAGAAATAGATAGTTGCCGTCATGGTTCATATTCACAGCTTGCACACTCATAATAAATAGAATAATGCTTAAACTATATATGCATATTAATAATGAGCAACATGTATACATCTACAGTGGGTTATAGTGTTCCATGACAATGTGTGAACCATAAGATGCTATAAAAGCCTTATAACATACAATAATACAGCTATAATGTATTAATGTACAGTGTTTGTTTAATAGCCATTAGAAGCTCTTTTCAATTGACTCATAACAGGTTATACATTTTAACGTTTTCCAGAAACCATTTGTTCATCAGCTGGTCATAGTCTGCTTATTGATATATGGCATTGTGTCTTGTATTACAAGCAAATATGAACATCCTTATAATAACCAGCTTTGTAGATCCATGCCTTTAAAGGCTCAATCTGTGATCCAAATGTGAATGAACTGCTATAGTCGATTGACCTGAGCTCTTGATATATAGACTAACACTAGACAACTGCTGAATATGTGGTTTTAATTGTATTTTCTGCATTTTGCAGCTGTAAAAGGTCACCATATGTTGGTAATGTTTGTACACACTGAGGAGGACAACTAAGCTTTTAATTTTGAAATGGGGAACTGCTAATATTGACACAAAGGAAAACCCAAAAGCAGTCATCACAAAAATAACCTCAGCCCAGGAAATCGTTAAACGTTTTTTAGTACGACACCTCAGATGCAACAAAACCAATCGCCCCATTTTTTTTCCTTCTCCTTTTTTTGTTTCTTTTTTTTATAGTTTCGTTAACTCACTCATGCTGGAGAGCTGCAGCGTTGTTAATTAAAAACACACAAACCTGCCTGATAGGGGCCCCTTTGTCTGAGCGAGGCTGGCAGATATAATTGCTCTGTACACATTACACACACAATAAAGTATTTAAACCCTCCAAAGTCCTTTTTGTACACCCACGTTTATGTCAACTCGCGACTGTAATGGAACTGCTTGGCAGAGAGCCGTGCCTTCACGCAAGTAACACAAACAAGAGATAAGCTCAAAGGAGAGAAGGAGGTAGGGAGGGAGAGAGAGAGAGAGAGAGAGAGAGAGAGAGAGAGAGAGAGAGAGAGAGAGAGAGAGAGAGAGAGAGAGAGAGAGAGAGAGGGGGGGGGGGGGGGCAGGAACTTCAAATAAAAGCCAAGTTCAGTCATGTAGTATTTCACAGTGTCGAAATTCCTTCCTGCCTTTCCATCTGCAATGACAATTAAATCACATTCAAGGTCGACCCCTCCCCCCTGTTATACCCAAAGGGGACTCTGCGATGATTTTTTTTGTCAGATCAAATTCCAATCAAGGAAAAAATATTAAAGAAAAGAAGAAAAAAAAGTGTACGAATAACAACTGAAGAGGTAGTCATTAGAGGAGGAGGGCGGGGTCAAAGAAAAGTCATTGAGCACTCGGCAACCTATCGCTCGTGGCGTTATCATTTCCCAAACGGGAGTATAGAGTATACTATACAGTATCACCTGGCGTTGGCGGTGGTGGTGGTGGTGAGTTACAAAGGCCTTTTGTCGTTGTGCATCTGTCATCCCTTTGGCTCTGAACACACCTTGTCAACACTGTGATCTCTAACACTCACAAGGTATCATTTCCTTTATTTATTCTTTTTGAGGGCGGTTTATTACTTCTCTCGTTCTCTCCTTTTCTCTCTCTCTCTCTCTCTCTCTCTCTCTCTCTCTCTCCTTTTCTCCCTCTCTCTCTCCCTCGTTAAAGTTGATATCGCTCACAACGGCTGACTCATAATGGTTAATGTACTTGCTGTGTGTCTGAGCAGGAGAGTCGGTGTATTCATTTGTCGTCACCCCCCCCCCCCCCCCCCCCCCCCCCCCGAGCAAAACAGGGCATCACTTTATAAACAGGCGCTGTTTAAACGCACAACTTCTCTCGCAAAACCCTTGTGAGTTTGTGGCCTCAATGTGGTTTTGTTTTTAGGAGCCCTATCTCTAACCGCCCCCCCCCCCCCCCCCCCCCCACACACCATGCACTTAAAATACAGAAAGAGAGAAATAGAGGAGAGAAAGAGTTACATAAGTACCCTGTCTGTTTACAGATTTCATCGGCTCGTATATATACTGCTGGGAGAACATGCGGTGTGTATATTGAGTATTGCTGTGAAGCCTGTGAGTATAAAGCATGACGATATTAAACAGAGATCGACTGCGTCGGGTAATGAATATGGACATCTGGGATCTGGTGCAAAAACACTATTGAGCCCTGAGGGTTAAATATACACACACACATATACGTGTGTACAGTACACACACGCACGCACACACGCACAAAAGCACTCACGCACGCACGCACGCACGCACGCACGCACACACACACACACACACACACACACACGCACGCACGCACACACACACACACACACACACACACACACACACACACACACACACACACACACACACACGCACACGCACACGCACACACACGCACACGCACACGCAATGAATATGGACATCTGTGATCTGGTTTAAAGACTCTATTGAGCCCTGGGTCAAATACACACATACAGGAGGCTGGTCCATTGAGGCAGGGGAGGTTGCTCAAAGTGAGAGGGAGATCAAAATATGAAAATATTGATTGAAATATTAGTCATTTATAATATATGTATGTATCTCTCTTCTTTGGAAAAAAGGAGCCACTATTGAAATTCTGATTAAAGTGCCTCAACAGCGACACCCGCAGACAAGAGGGGTAAGGGCAGTCTGAGAGTGGCTGGCGCGGTGACATCAGAATCAGAATCAGAATCAGAATCAGAATCAGAATCAGGATCAGAATCAGAATCAGAATCAGGATCAGAATCAGAATCAGAATCAGGATCAGAATCAGAATCAGAATCAGGATCAGAATCAGAATCAGAATCAGAAAGGTCTTTATTGCCAAGTAGTTTTCACATACAAGGAATTAGCTTTGGTCGTTTACGGTGCGACATTAGCGGACAGACATGAACAGACACATAATACAATAAAGAGGTGGAGTAAAATTTCATTAAATATGAACTAAGTTAAGCACAATAGAATATAATATAATTATGAAATAAAATATAGGCCAAAGGGCTGTACAACTGTAAATAAAGAGGTTGAATAAAATGATATGGGATATAAACTAAATTAAATATAGCACAATAGAATATAGTACAATTATAAGTAAAAAATAAAATAGGAATAGGCCAAGCTGGGCCCTCATTTATCAATGGTGCGTACGCACAGATATGTGCGTAAACCCTGCGTACGATCATGTCTAAGCAAAGTGTGGGACTTATCAAAATGAACGTGTGCTTGAGATTGTGCGTATATCTACGCACAGCTCAGACCGTGCGTATGTCACCAAGTGGTAGAATAGGAAAACTGCACGCACCATGAGGCGGACTTTCATGCATTAGTTTCAACACTGACGTGTTCATATGATCCGTAATTCATTATAGTTAATTGTAAAATAGCGACAGTAGTGTAATTATTGTCAAACCCTATAAATAGCATTTGGAATAGGTCTTTCTTTCCGAATGAATGCAGCATGGTCTATATATAGCGTTATAGCAGATAGGGATGAATGAATGAATGGGGGGCAGTCTAATAATTGCAGAGAGAACATAATATTAACTAGAGTTGGCTACCCCGAGACACATTCTCCTTGATGTGTACCGCAATTTGGGACCCAAAATGGAGCGTGGAACAAAACGCACAAATGCCATCCCTGTGCACATTCAAGTCCTCTCCACCCTCTTGTCTTTGGCCACCAGCACGGTCCATCGTGATATTGTGGATGGATCGAGCAATAGAATGTTACTGTACCACCCATGTAGCTGTCAAAGCTCCATCACAAATTCAGTTATGTGAATAGAAAGGGATTCCACTCAGTCAATGTTGCGATGCGCATTTGCCTGATACATGTAGTTGCTGGTGACCGGGAGGAAGGCACGCATTGTATTGAATTAAATAGTTTGAATAGTTTGACTCAAAAAAGGTCCGGAAAAAAGCAAAAGAAAAAAGATTAAATAGTTTGATTGAAAATGTTATTAACAGATTGCAGAATGGGTACAATACAGTACAGCTCAATACACACAATTGTTGAATGAATGAATGAATGAATGAATGAATGAATTTATTCACACACACACACACACACACAATATATTACATGTACATATCTTCAAGTGATACACGCAGAACACCCACCTTCAAACGTGATTAAATATTGTTTAAAATAAAAAGCGAAATACTATTATTTTGTGTGTCATGTTTCCAAATAAGATTGGTCACAACCAAATGCTTTCTAGCTTCAATTTGTTGGTTAGAATAGATGACCTCCGTTGAAACTTCACTGAGAACGAGATTGATCACGGAGGACTCGCTCTCAGTGAATTTTCTACATTCCATTATTCTACAGTCCATGGGGGTGTTTCATTACCATATATGGTTAATTAGAGGCGGTTCTGTATGCAAATACTTAAAATCGTGCACGAGCGCGGAGCATAGAACAAGTGGCATTTATCAACATGGAGTACTTGCAGGTGTGCGTAGGACCTGTGTACGCATGTTTGATAAATCCAGATTTATCTAAATTCTGTGCTTAGGAACAAAAAAAAAACACTTTCTACGCATTATTGATAAATGAGGGCCCCAGGGCTGTACAACTGGGCAAGATGTGGTCAAATATATACACTAATTAGAATGAAATAACAATACAGTGGTATAAAGTATATACCCGGTAGTCCAGTAGGGGTGTGTTAATGTAACATGGGGGGGGGGGTCAGTGAGGGTCCCATGCCTTGTTGATGAGGCTCACTGCAGAGGGGAAGAAACTGTTCTTGTGGCATGAGGTTTTGGCCCTGATGGACCGCGGCCTCCTGCCAGAGGGGAGTGTCTCAAACAGGTTGTGACCGCGGTGGTAGGGGTCGGCCACAATCTTCTGGGTTCTGGAGGCGTACAGGTCCTGGAGAGATGGCAGATGGCAGCCGATCACCTTCTCAGCAGAGTGGATGACACGCTGCAGCCTGCCTTTGTCCATCATAGACATCATAGAGGAGGTCCATTTCCACGTCACTTAGGGAGGAGGGTCTTCTACATCAATCCAATGTATTTCATTTTGTTACCCGCCAATCTGCGATTGGCCGATATATATGTAAAATCATGCTTCAAGGGAGGACGTCCTCCATTACCGAATTACATTACACACAGCCAATCACCACGCGAAATAAAGAGGCGCAGTCCCTCCCATTCCGCTGGACCACCATGGGACCCTATAGTTCAGGAAAAATATGAACGGTAGTCAACGGGCAAAGAGACAAACAATCTTTTGATATTGTTTGAATTGTGCCATGAATTACACACAATGGTGGTTAGTGGAATGGGAGGGAGGGAACCTAGCAGCTGTCTCCTGTAAACCCGATGTACAGCACACACGGAATAAAAGTGTTAACAAAACTGGTATCTTGCCATCCAGCTAGAGCACTCTGTGTACATTATTTTCATAAATGAGTGTGAACGATGATTAGAAATCTTGTCGGTTCACTTTTTCAAAGCTATAGCTGAATGAGTATGTTGCTAGGCAACGAGCCGTGCACAGTGTGCACCGAGAAGCTGCACAGACAACAGAGGATGTGTTGGCACCCTGGGAGCAGTGCTTCTAGTTAGCAACCCCCTGCCAGGCTGCCACACACTGGAGAAGATGAACACAGGAGCTGGAACAGCACGTCCTCAAGTCAAGTTCATGAAGAACTGCCAGAAGGTGAGAATCATTCATTTGTGGAGATGAACTTAGCTATAGCTAGTTATTTTCTTCTTAACGCATTCCCTCACTTGAGTTGGTTTTTTTTTAATAAGTTTCAAGTTTCTTTAATAGTTGTCATACAGAAGTACAGAATACTTTTATACAAAATGACAAAAAAGATAAGTATGAAATAAAATAAGTATAGCATGTAAACAATAGAAGTTGCGTACGTGGACACAAGTGTTCAGTATGTACATATGTACAATGTTCAATGCAGAATAGAAGTAACTGAGTTACCATACAATATACTATGCAATATACTAATATACAATATACTATAGTAAGTGTGTGTGTGTGTGTGTGTGTGTGTGTGTGTGTGTGTGTGTGTGTGTGTGTGTGTCCAGATAATCAGTCCTTCATCATATGTACAGTAGTAAGGAGCAACATGGAGATTGCTCCTTATGTAGGCTATATATCCTTTACTATCTGACATCTGTATGTAGCTTAATTATGTTTGTTGTAGAAATATGATGCACGAGTATACTGTATCTGGATGGCTGATTATCTGTATATCCTTGAACATACAGTAAGCTACAGTATGTGAAATATCATTTGATCCATATGTTTTATTTTTATGCTATTTCATTGCTGTGTAGTTGTGCCGAACAACGTTAAAATGTCCTTTCTGGAATAATAAAGTTATTCATATCTTTCAAAATGCATTCCCTCAGGTTGCCTATGTTCCTATGTGACCATGTCCTCCTCAATTTCTGAGTCACCCGCCGCCACTGAATACATGTATACGTGTGTGTGTGTGTGTGTGTGTGTGTGAGTGTGTGCGTGTGTGTGTGTGTGCGTGTGTGTGTGTGTGCGTGTGTGTGTGTGTGTGTGTATACAAGCATGCACACACGTGCACGGGCATGCACGCCAACAAGTATGGCGAAAGAAACGCATGCACACGTGCACATAAGACACACACACACACACACACACACACACACACACTGTCTGTCTGTCTGTCTGTCTGTCTGTCTGTCTGTCTGTCTGTCTGTCTATCTGTCTGTCTGTCTGTCTGTCTGTCTGTCTGTCTGTCTGTCTGTCTGTCTGTCTGTCTGTCTGTCTGTCTGTCTGTCTGTCTGTCTGTCTGTCTGTCTGTCTGTCTGTCTGTCTGTCTGTCTGTCTGTCTGTCTGTCTGTCTGTCTGTCTGTCTGTCTGTCTGTCTGTCTGTCTGTCTGTCTGTCTGTCTGTCTGTCTGTCTGTCTGTCTGTCTGTCAAATACTGTTGGTGGCCAGGACAGCGGGTATATAATAATAATAATAATAATAATAATAATAATAATAATAATAATAATAATAATAATAATAATAATAATAATAATAATAATAATAATAATAATAGATTGAATTTGTAATGCACTTTTTGTTCGCAGGGATCCCAAAGTGCACCACAGGGTTAAAACATAGTTAAAAAAAAAGATAAAGATTTAAAGAAATAATCCGAAATGGCCTGAATCGGTCAATGACACCTTTTGACCATGCCTCTAATCTAGTCGAACGATTTGGCAAATCAATTGCCTTTTAAAGATGGTGCTCACCAGATGCCACATGTGAACTTTAGGGAGAATCACATGAATAGGAGGAGTATGGAATTTATTTGTATTGAATATCATAATGTTGATGAGTCGTTCTTTAGTTTTGTGAGAATAGTTCCACCATCAGGCCAAATAAAACTTCACAGACCTCCTTGCTGTTGTAAGACAAACATGTATGTCAACTTTGGTGCCCAGATGCCGCATGGCAAGTTTGGTGAGAGTCAGGTGAACAGGCCAGGGGGAGTATAATAATAAAATGTAAAAAAAATTGGAAAATCCAATATGGCGGACTTCATAGGTCCTCATGGCAAATCCGTTGTCCACAGTGGCCCGCCTGATCTCAAACCTACCGAAGTCGGCCCATGTCACCCCACTTCGTAGGGACCTGCACTGGCTCCCCATTGCTGCACGAATCCACTTCAAGGCCCTCGACCTGGCATACCGTGCGGCAAAGGGAACCGCTCCCGCCTACCTCCGGTCAATGGTCTCTAACTACACACCTCCAAGACCCCTACGCTCTGCATCTTCTGGCCGCCTCAGACCTACTCCTATCCGAGCTCCGGGAGGGTCATCAAGGAGAACCTGCCTTTTCTCAGTCCTTGCCCCACAATGGTGGAATGAACTACCCAAAACCTGTCGAATCTTTCGCCGTCGACTAAAGACACACTTCTTCAACCATTATCTGAAATGTAAAAAAAAAATCTAACCCTAACTAACCTTACTGTCATGCACTTGTCCTAATAAACTAACCTACACTGTAGCACTCAACACTTTGATGAACATTGTTACTCAGCTGATAAGAGTTGTGCCCTTCCTGATGACTAGTCGTACAGAATTTGTAAGTCGCTTTGGATAAAAGCGTCAGCTAAATGACTAAATGTAAAAGCTGTATCTCTTTCATGACTGTATGACTAACGGGTCAGGAGATACGCTCATTTGGTAATTGAAAGTCTGACCTCATGGTGGAGCTAGAGGAAAGGTCATGGGGTCACCAAAATCAATAAGGTTCTTCCTCTACTGGGCATGAATGTTCACTGTAAATGCATTCACTTCCATGCATGCAATGACACATTACCGTGCCCACGTGCACACGTGCACGCGTGCACACAGAGCTGTTATAACACTGCGGTTAAACCGTAAAGAACAGTGTTTTGTACCTTGGCTTAAAAGCTCTACTCTTTGTTGGCAGGCAGAAGAGATTAGGTCATACACACACACTCACGAGGACACACACACACACACACACACACACACACACACCCACCCACCCACACCACACACACACAGGTGAGTTGTACCCCCTGAGGGGTGTACAAATCCATCACATGTTGTCACAGAGAAGCACCCTAGAGCCAGAGGGAAGTCACAATGACGTTGCCCTGTGCGACGCCACTCGCTGACAACTAGATCGTTTTTGATGCAGTCGAATGCTCATAGCTCTCTCTCTCCCTTTTTCTTTCTCTCAATGTCGCCGTACCACGGTGCTTTGTCTAATTGTTGTTGTCTTTTCTCTCTCTCTCTCTTTTTCTCTCTCTCTCTCTGTCTCTCTCTCTCTCTCTCTCTCTCTCTCTCTCTCTCTCTCTCTCTCTCCCGCAGATTCAATTCAATTACAGCCCCAACACTACCTCTATTTCATTATCATTCCAGTCGATGTCAACGATAATGAAAAACTCATTAGAGACAGGCTCGGAGTGTGGTTCTGAATGGTTGGCACTGGCAGTATCACCGGAGGGGAGAGAGAGAGAGAGAGAGAGAGAGAGAGAGAGAGAGAGACAGAGAGAGACAGAGAGAGACAGAGAGAGACAGAGAGAGACAAAGAGAGACAAAGAGACACTCTGGGATAGCACAACACAAAAATGTGAATTAGTGATTGATTGATTGATTGATTGATTGATTGATTGATTGATTGATTGATTGATTGATTGATTGATTGATTGATTGATTGAGTGGCTGGTGTAAAAAAGGCAGTTAGACGTGTCAAGATTACCGGGGAATACATTTTGACAGATGTCTCATGTGCTTTGAAATAACACTGGGGGTAAAAATTGGGTTTTAATTCCAAATCTCCTGGATATTGGATAGGATACTGTTAGAATAGAATAGAATAGAATAGATTTTTAATTGTCATTGCACAGTATACAACGAAATTTCAGGGGAGCTCCCACAGACCGTAGTACAATATATACATACATGAACACATACATATAATACTGTACATAACAGAATATTTTAAATAATAAAGTGCATGATGAGTGGTAACAGTGATTATCAAGTCCAGGTAAGTGCATGGTGCACGTGAGGGGGCAGTCAATGAGCGTTTAACAGTCTGACTGCTTGGGGGAAAAAGCTGTTCTTAAATCTTGAACTCTTGGCAAGAAACTCACTCTCTGGAAACAGGTGATTACATTGTTTTAAATGTGATTTTATAACTGAAAGGTCTTATAATAGTCAATAACATCAGTGATATTCACTAGCTAGTTTTACTGCCAGAACAGGAATCATTGTGTTAAGAGTGGGCGTGGTGTCATTTTAGCGGCAGATGTCAACATGTCGTTGTGGAATGAAGCTCCTAAAGTGTTTCGCCTTTATGACTGTCTGTTAAGATCATGTTGTTCCCAAGTTCTCTTTTAAAACAGATGGATGATGTGATTATAGCTTAGAGGCTAAGTTATTCTCCAGTCTTTCAGGTATTATCAAATCCAAAATACACAAAGCCCAAGGGATCTATGAACCAAAAGGTCACATGCCAGAATGAATCACTTTAAAAACCGCGGTTGGGAAATTCTGCAATGCAACAGCAACACATAGCAGTTGTGAACGCAGCCTTGGTGCAACATCAGGTAAAAAAAAGAAAAAAGAAAAGCTGTGTTCGCTAAAAACAATTTCCCCGGCTCCGGAATAGCAACTTGTCTTCCCCCAGAATTGGTTGCATAACTGTATCAGCTGGGTGTGCGGTGGGTGTATTCGACTGTATTTTAAAGATCTCCTCCACTCAAAAACATGTTTTCCCATGGTTAACTTCTCTTGGAGGCAAACAAGATTGTCACAGATTACAGATACAGATTGTTATTTGTGCAGAAAAGTCACCAGAGTCACATTATTTCCCTGGAGAGGGAGAGCTTATCTATACTTCCCTGAAATCTGAATTGCATTTGTGATGTCACTGATAGGTCATCGGCCAATATGTGGTGAGTTGACACCTTTAGCTTCAGCTACACAGACGACAGGTATTGACAAGTCTTGAAAGAATATACGCTGTCGACTTGGAATTCCTGGTAAATATCAATGGATGCTTGTTGCCAATTTGCATATTAATAGATCCTTGCATTCTTAATCAGGGTACAGGTGTAGAGATGCTGCTAAGCAATTTTCAGTAGTTTATTGAACATTCTGGTGGGGAAAAAAACACATTTATATAGTTCTATATATTCAATATACATCTGGAGAGTTCACCGGTCCACCGGTCTCTGATGTGAAGTAAAGACCAGTGGATGCACTGGAAGAATTCTAATTCTGTGGTGTCACTTCGACTTCTTCAGCAAAATAACGAGGTCAAAGGTGAGACGAGGAGTGAAGCATGACCAAAAAAAAAAGAAAAAAGGACCTAGAGGCAGCAGAAAAACACGTTTCTGTCCCCGGGCCCTGCGAAGGGGAAATAATAACCTGGACTGTGACACCTAGTCAGCAGTTATCAGGCCAACCGGAGTTAGCAGGCTAACAGAGGCAATGTGCAAACACCACACAATGTCCACATCTGCATTGTGTATTTCAAGGTGTGGGATAGAATAGTAAGTCATGAAGTGAGTAAACATTCAACTTCTATCTATTCTACAGTATAGAGCACCTTTCAATGCAGATCAAAATAAAAACTCAGCAGAATAAAAATAAATCGAAATTATAATAATAATAATAATCAAATAAAATAAAATAAAAAAGAGTAACTGCACAATAACAAACACAACCTTTACAAAGATAGAAAACAAACAAACGAAACCAAGTAGAGTAGAATAGAATATTTGGGGAATATAGGGGTAAAGGTAGACTAATGGTTAGAGAAGCTAGGCTTGTGACCTGGAGGTCGCCAGTTCGATCCCCCCGGCAGAAAACTAATCTGGGCGGGGGAAGAGGGTGATCATGAGTCCCTCAATAACTACTGCTCTGAAGTGCCCTAGAGCAAGGCACTTAACCCTCAACTTCTCCAGCGGAGCTGCTCAGTGGCCAACAGTGTCAGACCGTGGTCGTACTGGGCAGGTGTGAATGTGTGGAACTGTCAAAAGACTGAAACATCTTCCCTGGATTAAGAATGGTTCAAATAGAATAGAATAGAATAGAAAAGAGGATTCATATTGCAGAGGAAGGCAGCAATAATAAACGCACTCAGAAGACAAACATTGATTGATTGATTGAATTGATTGATTGATTGATTGATTGATTGAAAACTTTATTAACAGATTGCAGAATGGGTACGGTACAGTACAGCTCAATACACACAATTGTTAAGGGGATGCAGACCAGAGAAAGACTTTCGTCTTGTTTACATCAGGGTCCATTTTCAATTCATCATAAAAGGCAAAAAATTACAATATCTGATTGTTTTTCCATTGAAGTACAATTGTCATAGTAAATAGATAAATAAAATAATAACAAATGTCGATAATGTGTGCACCTTATTGTGAATCAATACTGGTATACCTTGAAATACAGGTAGGCCTTTAACTCCCAGGCCTACTCTTAAAGGACAATTAAAGGGGAAGCTCGTCTATTTTAAGAATTCACATCATGTTATTCCTGTGCCCCAGGACAGTTCAGTCAGTGTTTGTGAACACGCACCGCTCTCTCCTAAAGCTACAAATCAGAATTTGTGATGTCACCCAGATGTAAAAATCTAGGGCTGCCGCTGCCCCATATGCAATAAATGGGGCACTGACTTTGTGGGCCCACATAAAATGTTTGCTCTTAAAGTCAGTTCAAATAGACCACGAAGTGACATTTAGAGAGGCATCCAAAGTCAATGGAAAGAGGTGACCGGAGTGAGACAGATGCAGCTCCAACGTGGAAGAGAGAAAACACCTTTCACTCCAGTTGAAAATGTCTCGTTTTCAACTAGAATTCACCTGGCGTGGGAACATCTTCACCATGAATACAAAACAGACATGCTCTGTAGACTATAGATATTGCATAGGTTACATTCAGAGATGGTCCAGTTTTTGTAAATGTCAACCATGCCCTCTCACGCTCATTTGCTAGTTTATTGTACAAGTCCAACAGTAAAGCAAGAAGTGTATCTCATCGTAGTGTATCTGAATGTGCTATTACACTAGGGCTGTCCCCGACTAAGGATGTGGATGGTCGACTATGATTGGCCAAAATCGAGTATTGGTCAAAAAAAAAAGTATAATATTAAAAAAAAATTAACTTTTTAATTTTAATTTTGTATCATTCCATTTGGGCTGTGGGGGTGCTTAATGTCTGAAGGAGTCGGCTGAAGGCTTCTTGTCCTCTGCAAAAGCATGCAATTGGTCCACTGATGGATACATCTTGATATTTGTCTAGTCTAGTGTGTTCATTAGACGGGTGAAATCCTCTTTCAGTGCCTCTGTGCCTGTTTTCATAGGCAGTTAGCCTCTGGTATGCGTGCCATTAGCGCTAGCCACGCTTCTAGGCCTATTTTCTTTTGGAAAGAATGATAATTTTTTTTTTATATTATATATATTTTTTGTATTCGACTAAGAGGTTGGCAGTCGACTACGGCTCCTTTCTAATCGACTAATAGGGGTCAGCCCTAATACACACAAATGAGGTTCAAATTCTTCAGGTCAATTCAACAATATAAACCTCATTAACTTGAGGACTCAGGGTAACATCGCACGGCTTAACAAATCAAGTGTCCCATTCATTGTCTACGGAGCAGCAGCCCCAGACTTTACATCCAGGCAACGTCACAAAGCGTTTTCTCTCTGATTTCTAGCTTTCGGCGAGTGGAGCGTTGTTGTTTACAAATACTGACAAATACAACTGTCCTGGGGCACGGGAAGAACGTAATGTGAATGGATGGCATTCCCCTTCTAAGCATTAGATTATGATATTTCACTTTGGGTAGAACATGTTCAGTTCCTTGCACAGTGCACACACACAGTTCCATTCTGTAGGAGTCCAGTAGCAGCCAACCTCTAACTGTACGCTGCCCTGGGCATGCAATATTGATGACTGTAAACAGGCTTGACAGTTTGAAAAGCATGAACCTGGACACGAAATGAAGTCATATTTCATGGTTCTACTTTGCCATGTTTGTATTAGAGTTATGACATTTTTGTAAGGTCAGGTTTTCAAAATGAAAGTTAATGGTTATGACTATGGGTCCCTGGAAGGGCCAATATGGGTAGTTGACCCTTCACGAACCCCTGTAATGTGTGCCAAAAAGTGATTATGTTTCCCCCCGAAGTGAAATATCACGTTAACCCTTTCACTTCCACACTACCAAAGGGTTAACCCTTTCACTGCGACAACACATAACCCTTTCACTGCCTCCTGACAAAGTGTTAACCCTTTCACAACCACACTACAGACGGTAGGGTAGGTTAACCGTCTGTAGTGTGGTAGTGAAAGGTTGACCTTCTGTAGGGTGGTAGTGAAAGGGTTAAAGGGAGACGCACGGCGGCTTCAAAACAGTGAGACAACTCCAGAGAACGCTTCAGGCAATAGCAACCAGGGAGAACTCAAAGACAGGAGATCATCGACTCCTTGAACCGGTGCAGACAGGCATCTCTGCTACGCTTCAAATATCTCAGTTGATCTCACAAGTTCAGTTCACAGTCAAATTCTAAGGCATCGCTTAGTCTAAAGGCTCGACCTGTGATTCAAACGTCTAGCGCCACCATCAGATTGAGCTCCTGATAATAAGGATTACAATTAGAAAACAGGTAAATATGAGGTTATAGTTGAATTTCCTGTCTTTTGTGGCTGTAAAATGTTTGTTTACCTTTTTTTCCCCCTCTCCCATCTTCTCCCCAATTTAGTCCTTTGCCAATTCAATTTAGCCAATTCCCTTGTGGTTGGTGCACTATCCTATGTCTGTCTGGAGAGGGTGTAGACTACCACACGCCTCCTCCGATACATGTGAAGTTGCCAGCTGCTTCTTAGACAGCTATGAGTTTCACCGGGAAAACGTGACGTGTGTGGAGGTTCATGTTATCTCCCCCAGATCCCCTCCCTGCTGAACAGGTGCCCCAACCGACCAGGCAATGGCCCCACCGGTTTCCCACCGGCGGAACACTGCCAAGTTGGAATTTGTAACGACTGAAAAGTCAGAATAGTGTGGAATAAACAATGTGTCCTAAGAGGAAAACTGGGTCTCATAGATCAGCGATGTCATTAACTCACTCAGTCATTCATTCATTCAGCCACATCTGCCCCTAGTGGCCAGTTCAACTTCACATGGTGGCAACAACAAGCCTCTTTAACTTCCATGGTGTGTGTTCTGTTACTGTACAATCCTTGGCGGAGTCCAGGGCAGAGTGCTCATAGCCATAACCATCTCAAGAACAAGGAATGACAGCTAGGAAAACATTACATTTAACTGACATTGTTTGACATGTACAATTTAATATAATAGTATAGTAATTTATATGAATAGGTCATTAATATTAACCTCATTTTATGCTTCTGTAGCCTCTGTCATCTGATATTGCTTGTATTGATTAGGGGATAAAGGTAATTCATCGCCACCCAAACAACAACTCCCTCTTGAAGCCAGCACATCTAATAACACTGTGTAGCTAGAATTTATCTGTTTGGTCCGACACTCCCACCACAAACATAAAGCAGCGTATTTAAATGTTTGGCCTTTTTTTGGCCTTTTTTTATCTACTTTTTCTCCCCATTTTCAATTTTTCTCCCATCCCAATTTCGTATTATCCAATTCTACCCTCCCCTGTCTCAAACGTTGTTAGACCATGCCTCCCACTGGTCGGCTGCAATGTGGACCAAGCCTTGCATCACGTGTCCCCTCCGGTACACAAGGAGGCAGCCGTCGCATCTTTTCACCTGCACAGCGCGATCTCTCAGCGGCGAGGAGTGGGAGGCTCACGCTGCCCCCGTTGCTTCCTGATTCTGCTGTACAGGCACGCCAACCGACCTGTAGGAGTCGCTGTCCACAACGTCCGATCCCCACCCACCGGCTTTCCCACCCCCTAATACTGCGAATTGTATTAGTATGAACAACCAGTCAAGCCGGAAGCAACGCCGAGAGCTGGGCTCGAACCCAGCATCTCCTGCGTTAGTGGCGAACGCCTTGCCCACTGCGCCACTTAGCCGCCCTTTTTTTTGGCCTTTTCTCAGACTTTCACCCAAATTTTGTCATTAAACCAAGTCCTTCTCGCTTCCTGTAACGCATCACATGAGCTACACAAGGCACAAGGCATTGGCTGGCTCACTGTTTCTAACCTTGTAATACGTCCATCTTCCTTTACTAGAACATCTGAATTTGCAAGCAATTATTCCCGGAAGTAATCTTCTGTGGTTTACTAACATGCTCATAACGTCTGACAGGAGAGTCGTTCCTCCACTCCTCCACCCCGCAGGCATATTTCCAATGCAAACTCGTTTTGAGACACACAGCAAAATATCTCAGCGCCGCTAATCACACACATGTGCACTTCCAATATCTAGGCCTATACAGTATATCATTGAGATGATCAAACATGGCCCCAGAATATGGGCTGAATGGGGAGGTGCATTTAACCCATTTAACCATCTCACACGGGAGATTCTGATTTTAAAGGATGAACATTAATGATTTAGTGATACTGCAAACGCAGGCCATTCGGAGCCTTCATAAGGCTGGTTACTATGAGCACACAAATCCACTGTTTATAAAGTCACATGTTATGACATTTAATGATTTGGTTTATTATAAAATTATGCAAATAATGTACAGAGCTAAAGCAAAGTTACTCCCGGACGGTGTGCAAAGGTTTTTTTCAATACATGAAAGAAAATATGATTTGAGAGACATTTGTAAATTTACTGTTCAAAAAGCTAAGAAAGGGATTAAAAGGAGGTGTATTTCTATTGTTGGGGTTAACTTGTGGAACAATGCTGATATACATTTAAGAATGAGTAATTCGCTTTTGGTTTTTAAGAAAATGGTTTGTATAGCTATTTTTGAAGATTACAAATGTGAATACTTTTTTTGTTATTTTCTTTTAGAATACTGTTTTGGAGTCTTCATTTTGTTAAGAATATAGGACAGGCATACAGTATATAAGCATTGTGCTTCAGTCTGTACCTTTTCAGTCACTGCCTGAATCAAATGATTGTTAAATGATTGTGTATATTGTATTGTGTGATGACTGAATAAACTACTACTACTATTATTACTACTACTACTACAGACCGATTCATTGACTGCCTGTGGTGTCTTCGAGTTAGGTGTACAGTAAGTGATCGTTGCCTTATTGCTTGTATCAGAAATACTTGTTTAAGAAGACAACATCTCATGTGGTTTCAACGAGAAATTGAAGACATTTCAAGCTTCTTTAACTCATGTTTTCCATTGCAACTTGCAAGACTATACACTGGAATCCCAGGACTGGACTCTTTTCTCAAAAACCTTTCTTTCTGTCATTGACAAGCATGCACCATTTAAAAAGCTCAGGATAAAAGATAGATGCTCTGGAGACCCATCACATTGGGCATCTTTTACACAAATTAGGAATGAATGCACAACATTGGTGAGAAAAGACATTCTATTGTCTACTGGTGATATATATGAAGCTTTGCAAGCCATTGATTCCAGGAGCTCAACTAGAGAAGATAAATTGGATCATTTTCCTAAAACTGGCTGCTCCATTTATCACAGAGCAATTAACGCACATATTCAATCTTTCTATCTCACCAAGTGTATTCCTGAATATTTGGAAATCGGCACACATATTTCCATTATATGAAGGTTGTGATAGAAATTACATAAATAATTACAGACCAATTTCCAAGTTATCTTGCCTTGCTAAAAAAACCTGGAATCTCTGATCTCAAACAACCAACTCAAGGAGTTTATTTCTAGTTTCTCTGTTTTATATAGTATAGTAGTATATATATACATATAGTATGTAGTATCCACTTTGGACAGCAATAATCATTGTCCTGCTCTTTTTGTGGATCTGTACAAAGCATTTGATCATCCTTTGCTCTTACAAAGGGTATGTAATATTGGTTTAGATGTGATTGGATTCAGAATAATTTATTTGAGAGACTTCAGTATGTGAAATATGAGTGTCCAGTCTGAAATAACAAAGGGTGTTCTGTAGGGATACATTTTAGGTCCAGTCCCGCAATTTATATGAATGATATTATCTCTTCATTGAGTGTTTTTCAAGTCCATCTTTATGCTAATGACACTGTTGTGTATCGTATGGCTGATTCTGTACAGCTAGGAACTGCATCTCTCCTTTTATGCTCTACACACAGGATGCACTCTACAGGATGCTTATCTTCAACTGGTGCCTAACACAGTGTGACTGAGCGGCTCCTGATAACTGCAACCCCCCCCCCCCCATCATTAATTTCATATTATCATACCTTCAGACATATCATACATACCTTTATGTACATTATCAAACATACATACATTCATCTTATCATACATACATACATTCACTCATTATCATACATTCATATGTATGATCAAACATGCATACATATTCATTAATCTTATCACACATGCATTCATACATATTATCATACATTCATATATACATTCATTCATAGATATATTTATTTATTGGGTTATGTTTATATATTTATTTATTGGGTTGTTGTGGGGGTATTGGTATTGGTGTTGTTTGGTATAATGTGTGTAGGAAACGGCAAATCAATTGATGTGTCGCACCTGTTTAGTCTTGTTAATTAATTATGTGTGGCACCTGTGGAGGGGGAGGAGTCCAGGTGTTTATGAGGGCTGCGTGGCCAAGGAAGTGGTGTTCTTGCCCTGCATCAGTTACACTGAAGGTGACTGAGGGAAGCGCTGTGAGTGTTTGTTAGTGTCTGTTTGTCTCTGTGTCTGGGCTTCACCAGATAACGGTTGCAAAATGAGGAACTAGGGAAGCGCCACACAGTAAGTGTTGTCTGTCATGATGACGTTATTGTGGAACGCATCTGATAGACCAGGTAGTATAGTATTTTTGTTATTTTGATTATGTCACTTGTTTTGAAATGTCACCTCTGCACCTTATTTTATTCCGACTACGCCATCATTGTGTGAGTTTGGAGGGGAGAGAAAAAGGACCCCGTCACACACAGATAAAACAAAGTTCATGCTGTTTACTAGAGCCAGAAGTATGATAGTATGCATATATCCACTAGAAATGTATCTAACATTGAGAGAGTTACTGAATATAGATATCTTGGCACCTGGCATAAAAGCAAACTGGATTCAAAGACAATAGCTTTTTCTATAGAAACACAGCCAGTTTCCATTATGTTTAGTAGAAAAAGGATTGTTGAGTGTTGGATTATGGGGATGTCATTTATAGAAATGCTGCTCATTCCACTCTTAAACCCCTGGACATGGTCTATCATCATTCTGTATTACTGGTGATAGCTATAAAAATAATAATAATAATAATACATCCGATTTATATAGCGCTTTTCCAAATGCTCAGAGTTCAAGTTTGTTTATTAATTGTCACAATAAAATACACTTACTTTATGGTGAAATGCTTGGTTCTGTATGAGCCCCTGAGAGTGTGCTTCATACAGTAAAAAAAAAAGTAAGTAAAGAGGAATATACAATATATATATACAATATACAATACAATATACAATCTAAAGTACAACCTAGGTACAATCTAAGTACAGTGAGTAAAAATGATGTGTAAACAGTGAGGTACAATGCAGACAATGCAGAGCTATGACCTCTATGATCCTCTATGATAAGGCGGGTTGGTCTTCTTTGGCAGAGAGGTGTAATGATCATTAGTATCCATGGAACATATACGCAAGCTTTTAAGCCATTGGGTCTGAAAGCAGCACATTGAGAAATAAACAAATAGCTTGGCAGTGAAAATGGTCGTC
>NC_140173.1:132879125-132886625 GCF_963971535.1 Notolepis coatsorum
AGTTGGACAATATCGGTATATCGGTATCGGTAAAAAAGCCAATATCGAGCATCCCTAATAAAAACACATTTCTGAGTGGAGGGGATCTTTAAAGGGGAACTACTCCCCATTTCAGAATGCATGCATGTTATTCCTCTGGTCTCCCAAAAACGACAGTGCTAAATCTCAAACGTGTGATGTCATCAGGTATACAGTCTGAAACTGCTCCATAGACAATGAATTGGGAAATATTTGTATAGATGACACTGAAAGCACCCAGAGGAGTGTTCTGAGTTAATGTGTACATGTTCTGTTTCAGAACCGAGAACCCTACTATAGAATCAAGCTACTGTAATTTGGGTATGAAAAATTAAACAAAGATTCTGTGGGTCCACAAAATCATTCTCCCATTCATTGTCAATGGAGCTTCTCCAGACTTTATACTTATAGTAGTAGCTTATGTTCACAGTATATCGATTGAACTGTCTCAAGGAAATAACATGATAGAATTGAGTGGTGTTGCCCTTTAAGTAAGCGTGTCTCCATAATGATACACCATCTCACTAATATCTATGCTTGTTTTTTGTCTTCTGTTCTCTGCCTTTCATGCTATGAATGTTAATGAGTTCCCTTTCAAAAATAGATATCATATTATTATTCACCACAAAATGTGACGCCTACAGCTCAGTATCAGAAGCAAATTAAGCTCACTACTAGAGATCTTCTGGAAATGGAGCGAGAGCGATATTGATCAACATGGAGCCTGATCAACATGGAGCCTGATCAACACTCAGCGTGAGTGATATTGAGGGACATGGAGGAAGCTATTGAGCAAATGACCATGAGGAAGTCATGTATTATTATCCTGAACATACAGTATCTAGCTGTTTGGAATGAAAACCACCCGTATGGACAACGCAATCTACATTCACAAGCACCTGCACACACCACAAGCACAGTGGTACACACGCACGCACACACACACACACACACACACACACACACACACACACACACACACACACACACACTGACACACACACACACACACACACACACACACGTGCACACACACACACACACACACACACACACGTGCACACACACACACACACACACACACACACACGTGTGCGCGTACACACACACACACACACACACGCGTGCACACACACACACGCACACGCACACACACACACACACAAACAGCTGTCTCATTAATATATTACTGTACACATTCTGAGTTGTCATGTGATGTGAGACTGGCTGATCCACAGGGATTTCGAGTACATCTCCTCTCTCCGCTCTCCTGGCAGCGTCTCGCTCTCTCCGCTCCACCGTCTCTCTCTCTCTCTCCACACCCGTCGTCTTCCTATACAAATAGTGTGTCACTGCCTACGATCTGTTTTTATTTCCCTCAAACGACTATTCCCTTTCGCCGGCTGACTGACAGCTGTGCACGGCGCACGCTTCATTATCTCCCTCGCAGAGCGCCTGTCTGCCACCGTAGCCTGTGGCAGCCCTCAGTCAAACGGCATTAGAAATTACTTGGGTTTCCTCACAGTGTTCGCTTTCGCCCGCCGCCAAGGGTGCGGTGCCACCAGCCGAACCTATATAGAGGGGATGGAGGTATATGACGATTAACCCCACCCATCTGGGACGCGTGGGAGGTAAATATCCAAATGCTCCCAGTATATCAAATGACTAACTAGGGATGACATTTGATATAGAACCGGGAAGGACAAGTAGGCGCGAGTAGAAGCTCGGGGGTTGACTTAACCACACCAGGCTGCATACATAATAACTAGTGCTGTCAGGCGATAAAAAAAAAGTATCTAATTAATTACAGGATTTGTAATTAATTAATCTAATTAATCACATTTTAATCGTATAACGATTTTAGGCCTGATATTCTATATTCTATAATCATATTTCAAATGGCATGTGTCCGGATGGCAGAATTCAGTACTGTATCTGTTTAATCATCTTCCATTTATTCATCTGCTTAGATTTTTCAGGTCTGGTCAATTTGAGCATGGTGTTATTCACAGTCAAAGATAAAAACATTTTTTTATTGATATTCTCATTTGGTTCATTACAATTTACTCAAGCCTAGTAACAGACACAGTATTTCTGACACTGGAATACATTCCCTGAGATCCATAGATGTCCCTATAGAATCAGATACCAAGAACATGCAAATGGACCATATTAAAAAAAAGTCTGTAAATGTGTATTCTACGTTCTTATGGAATGAATGAGATTAAATTTTCTTTCTTTTTTTAATAAATTTTGAGTACATTTTCATAACGCGATAATTTGCTGTGTAATTAATTAATCTAATTAACGCGATAAACTGACAGCCCTAATAATAATAACCGACCGGTACCTAACGTGGAGAGCGGGCCGCGGAGACTATAGGTGACAGAACGTGTGCTTCATTCTTGGAGTCACTCTGACCACAAGAAGCAGGAAACAAACCTGACATTCACCGAGACCGTTTACACCACTTCAACCACAGGAACTAGGAAACAGGTCTGAGTCTTTCTGGGTCAAGGTCACATAATCACTGTTGTCTCACAGCCACACAGTGCATTACATTTCCTTCTTTTTTTTTTGTTTGTTCATAGTACTCTCTTTAAACAAAGATATTTCGGCAGGCAAAAACAAGCAGACGTGACGAACACAATGGGACATAAACAGCAGATCCCAATGCCTGGGGCGAGGAGGTATAGCCTGGTTTGAATTGTTCAGATGACTTGTTGTACACTGCGATACCAAAACATCAAGAAATATAAAATATGTAATATAATATAATATGTGTGTAGCAGGTGTCACTCACAAAGCATGAGTCCTATATGCACATTTTATTTCATATTTACGGGGGAGTGAGTTTAACCGACTTCTCCAACTCTGTTACACGTACACATTTAGAGGGATACTTCTGATGTTTGGAACCCTAGCCCTATTTTATTTATTTTATTTTATTTTATTTTTTTAGCGTTTGTCGCTTTTTGCTACTGGGCAGTCCAGTAGAGAGAGAGAGAGAGAGAGAGAGAGGAGGAACGGAAGACATAGTGGGGGGAAGACATTCGGCAAATAACGACGGGTCCGGGAATCGAACCCGGGTCGGCCGTGCCGCGACTCAGCGCGTTATATGGTTCGCCACTGGGGCGCCCCGCCCTATTTCTTTCTTACCAATGATTGGTAGAGTCCGTTCTCAAGAATCAAGAGGTTTACTTGTCACATACATACCAGGGCATACAGTGAAATGCGGGTGGTCTTGCCCGCATTGATTGTGCAAAATACAATAATAAAATAGAATAAAATAAAATAGATAAGACACAAGATATGCATGGTAAAAAAGAATGAGCTCCTAAGCTGACTGAAGCACACTGAATCTACTCTTTGTGCACTGGTGTGCACAAGAAATGGGGCTACGGTTCCAAAATGTTTAACTATCCCTTTAATCCCAAACACCCTGCGCTGTCTAATTTGCAGTTAAAAGTTAGACAGTTAGAAGTTGAACTCTTTCCATTTGAATCTGGTCTTTCATACATCAGACATAGAATTGTGTGGATATTACTGTACTGGGTCTTCAATAAACTGAACAAATTGCCTGTTAGCCTTCCTAATTCCCACCAATGGGCACTGTTACAAGCTAACGAGCTAGCTTGCAGCTAGCAGTTCCTATTGGGTTTCGATGGACAATGCTAACACGCTTGTTTTGGAGAGAAGGACACATTTAGACGTGTTTCTTCCCTCATTTAAGTAACACGTGTCTGATGTGGGAGTAATTGCAGGCAGTCAGACTGTGTCATTACCATTCACCTGTCAGTTTGTACAGCTGAGGTGTGGATAAATGAGCTGCTACTGTATATATACAGTAGTCATGTACTAGTCATGTTATGACAACCAGAGACCTGGGACTATATGCAAATGCCTCCATGGGCAACAGTGGATAAATCATGTTGATAGATAGGCGTCCTCCTCCGCGGCCCCGAGTGAACATAACGAGATTGCTTCCAATTGCCTGTAAATAACGGTGGTTTATGCATGCAACACACAAAAACATAATGTAATTCTCCTGCACATAGATATGGAGAATAGACTCGCCTGCCACATTTAAGTACAGCCGACTGCATCATCAGCCGTTATCGGGTGCTTAGATTCTAATATGTGACCGCGCCGCCGCGCCGCGCGCCGCTCCCGTTCGTTTGTCCCAAGTCCCGACAATTCGTCAAATTAAATTCAGCCACCATGTTGGAAGGGTCACATCAATTCAATGTGCAATCGAGTCGATTTCTCTCTCTCTCTCTCTCTCTCTCTCTCTCTCTCTCTCTCTCTCTCCTCTTTCTGCTAAACCTGCAGGAACAGCAAATGTAATTACACTGAGGTGGGGGTGGGTGGGTGGGTGGGAGGATGATTGCTATGTATGCGCGACAAAACGCAACATTAAAAACCTATTAACAGAAAGGGAACAATTTGGCAGATATACGGCGAAGGGCAGCGCGCACCATATGTTGGCAGGAGACAGAGGACAACAAGTCAGGTAGTAATTATCAATCATCATCAACAGAAGCCTGTCTTAAAATAAATAAATAAGTGTGTAAAACACTGGGCCCGGGCCCCACACTCCCCGTTGCAGTCGTCATGGCGACAAGCCCACATCCCCACAGCAAGTATTTACTAGGACATTAAAAAAAAAAATTACAGTATGTGTGAGTGCAACATCCAAATGTCCTCATAAGAATAGAAGACCCATAAAAGTAGTCACTCGTGAGGACGATTAGCTTCACTGACCTCAATTGGGAAAGGGTACGTTTTAGGGATATGAATCTTGGTTGAGGGTTAGAATTAGGGTTAGGTTATAAAAGGCGCATTTCCCCCCAAAACAATGCTGATTTATGCACATAATCTCAAACACATCCAAAAACTGTTTTGCACACATTCATTTAGTTTAACAGTTATTGAGAGTTTGAATATGGCCACTGTTGATGTCATCAGGGACATTGAATCCTTGTGTTAATTACATCTCAATTAAATGATAAGGTAGCCTACTGTAGCAGTCCCAATAAGACAAGGTATTGCCATCTTTCCATCTACATCATGTCATGGAGCTGTAATGAACACAACACAAGGATTCAATGTTCCCGATGATCACTGGTGGCCATACTCAAACTCATTAACTCCCAATAACTGTCAAACTAAATTAATGTGTGAAAAACTGTTTTAGAGTTTTGGGTGAAGTGCCCCTTTAACTCATTGGACGCCACGGATTAGCCTCATCCTGTAGTAGCTACCGCCATCGCTGTAAACGGTGGGAGTCGCTCACCTTGTTTGCAGGGCTATAACTATTTAAATATTATAGCCATATATGCAATACTATGGCCCATTTGACATAGAGTATCTATCGTTCAAGATAGGGGTGGGAATCACCAGTTTCATCACGATACGATCTATTGTTTTTAATACAAATAGACCTCCTGTTCACTATAAAGTGCCACGTTTTGATATATTGAGCTTTAAACTTTAAGTTAATATTTTTGGAACTCACAACTCACAACACACAACCTAAAACCCCTTCCTCTCCCAAACAGTTCCTACAATTCTTTTATGTTGCATGATGATCATGAATACATTTATTATGTATTGTATTCTTTATGTTTAAATATCAACATGATCTGTCCACCCTCACTCAGTACATTCACTATCAATATAATATACTTGTCTGACTTCATCTGATCTTTCCAAACGCACGCACGCACGCACACACACACACACACGCGCACGCACGCACGCACGCACGCACGCACGCACGCACGCACACACACACACACACACACACACACACACACACACACACACACACACACACACACACACACACACACACACACACACACACACACACACACACACACACACACACACACACACACACACACACACACACACACACACACACACACAAACTCACTCTCATCCTCAAAAGACAGATAGACACTTTGCAAAGTAGTGAATTCACCTCTTGGTATAGCGGTCTGTGCTGTTGCCCGTGGCGTGGGAGAGCCGGGTTCGAAACTCCCTCGGGGCATCGAAGTTTAAGGTGACGATGTCACAACTGTTACACTAGTACACTGTTTAAACAATACATACATACATACATTATTGTTCTATCTCTGTATTACATACCTTCTATTTTCCTCTTAACACTTTGAGTGCCACGGACGCGTTTTGTCGTTAGTTCATGCCGCCAGTTGAATGCCAGCAACGCTATATAGCGTTTGTTTGTCGTATTTTTTTTTATTAGCGATTTGAATTCATATTTCATCAATCGAGCCTCACGCTAGTGTTGCAGACTCTCTCTGAGCTCCATTGGGAAAATATCGCCCCCTATCGTCTCTCCCTGTGTAACTGCACCCCATTAGATTAGACTGAAGAAGGGGGGGGGGGGCCAGTTTCGTCATTTTACTTTTCCGTCAAGCCAACTGAAGGATCCAAGTGACCGCCGAGCCGCAAAACAACGCGGAATACATATTTACAGTACCCAACGCTGAATCAATAAACGCAATCGATATTTGGAATGGCGATCAGGAATTGGAATAATCTTTTTGGAGAACATCTGATCTGAGGTAAGCAATTTATTTTACCAGTCTTGGGGTAATCGGATCTGTTTTGACCTATATATCAGCGTGTGCCCTATGTGTGTGTGTGTGTGTGTGTGTGCGCGCTGATCAGGAAATGAGAGAATATATTTTTCAGATCCCTTATATAGCGTGCATAAGTACACATTATACTATAGATTAGGGGTGGGAATCGCCAGAGACCTCGCGATACGATACTATCGCGATACTCGATATATCGCGAATATTGCGATATATATATATATTTGTTTTTACTGCAAAGTAAAACTGTCAACATGTTTTATCTAATAAAATAAAGTTCAGTCTGTTCATCTCACTTCAATCATTTTTATTGCAGAACATGGTATTTTCTCAAGCAGACAGATGTAAACACTGTAATCTGTGTTGCATGTACCTGACAAACTGAACTGTTTGTATTACAGTCATATTCCAACTTAACTGAATGCACATGTGTGTGTGGACTACTGTACTATTACAGGTATTGAAATGAACAATGCAACTTCCAATTAAATTTTTTTAAATATTTTATTTTTTTTATGAATAATTTAATATCGATACTTGGCGTCCCTGTATCGATACAGTATTGCCACGCAAAGTATCGCGATACTACTACATATCGATTTTTCCCCCCACCCCTACTATCGATTTGAAAACGATTCATAAATAGGCCGAAAAATGTCAACGTTTTTTGTGTATGCCAGAATATTCCAGTAAATGCCGTTTATCACGGAATCTATATATTTTCCATAAAAAACGAGGGCTTTTCAAAATGCTATAAAAACGGAAATGAACCGATTAAAAAAAACAATCCGTTTCAACAATGTTGACTGCAAACAAGTCATTGATAAACGACGGGCAGATTAGACACAGCCAT
>NC_140173.1:132891625-132936722 GCF_963971535.1 Notolepis coatsorum
AGAAGAATAAATCTTATAGTTACCTGCCCCTTATTCCTAAACTAAACAAGTATTTACTTAATGGTCGGCGTACAACCTAATTTACACAAATAATAATTTATACCATTATACAAGAAACATACAATCCACAGTTAAACAAGAAAACTATTTAATAATAATAATAATAATAATAATAAAGAATAAAGAATAAAAGAAAGAAAAAGAAAAAAAAATCTCACTATTCAGATCACATTTGATTTTCATACTGACTAAATTTTTTTTTTATAATTTTTTTTGAATTGATAAACACTTACATCCCTTAAGCTCGCTATGGAGAGAATTCCACAACTTTACACCAATAACTGAAGGACACATCTGTTCTTTTTTTTTTTTTTTTTTTTTTTTTTTTTTCCCTCCATTTTTTTCCTCCGATTTTCT
The DNA here is from genome assembly GCF_963971535.1 of Notolepis coatsorum. Taxonomy (NCBI): domain Eukaryota; kingdom Metazoa; phylum Chordata; class Actinopteri; order Aulopiformes; family Paralepididae; genus Notolepis; species Notolepis coatsorum. The sequence continues at coordinate 132,892,043 of NC_140173.1, forward strand.
CCCATCCCAATGTTAGTCGTATGCCAATTCCCAGTCCCTTCCTGGTCGCTGCGCACTTACCCCCCACAGTCAGATCATCTGGGAGAGTGGAGGCTACCACGTGCTTCCTCCGACACACGTCCAGCCAATCACAGCTTCTTTTCACCTGGCAGCGCGGATTCTCATTGAGAGGGCGTAGCGTGTGGGAGGACCACACTATCCCCCTCAAGTCCAATCCGCGCTTAGCAGGCGCCCCGACCGAACTGTAGGAGTCGCTGTTTACAACGACCCGGACCCACCCCGCCAGCTTCTCCCACCCTCTAATACAGCCAATTGTATTAGTGCAGACGGCCAGCCAAGCTGGTGACAACCCCGGAGCTGTGAGCTGGATTCGAACAGGCGAATCCAGCTCACAGCTCCGGGGCTGGTGACGAACGCAATCTCCGCTCGGCCACCTAACCGCCCTCAGGACACATCTGTTCTAATCTAGGTCATTGTGAATCAAAAGGGTGAAAGGAGCGAGTCATTGTAAGAGTTTGCATCTGTTGATCTTTTGCCAGGAACTTGTAACATTACGGGAAACCGTTTCCAGATTTGACCTTGGACTTAGTCTAAAAATGGCTTACAGACCCTTTTACGGTTTGTAAACAATGATGACAAACATTGTTTTGTCCACACACTGGCAGCAGAGAAAGACAGTGGATTGTAATAGTTTAAAACTATGTGAGGGCATTAACCTCCACAGATCTGGACTATACCTAAACATGTTGACCAGCTTCCAGATGAATGAGTGGGAGACATTAGCAAATGGCCTGATTATAATATATATGTTACGGTAAATGTGTTAATATATATATGTTACTTTAAATGTGTTAATGTTACGGTAAATGTGTTAATATATGTTACGGTAAATGTGTTCATATATATGTTACGGTAAAAGTGTTATTATATATCTTACGGTAAATGTGTTAATATATATGTTATGGTAAATGTGTTAATATGTTATGGTAAATGTGTTCATATATATGTTATGGTAAATGTGTTAATATGTTATGGTAAATGTGTTAATATATATGTTACGGTAAATGTGTTCATATATATGTTACGGTAAAAGTGTTATTATATATCTTACGGTAAATGTGTTCATATATATGTTTATGGTAAATGTGTTAATATGTTATATGGTAAATGTGTTAATATATATGTTACGTAAATATGGGGATTTTGCAAATGTTCTGGGACAATGTCTAACAATGTAGATGATCCTGTCAGGGGGATAAATGTGAGAGGAAAACAGCGGCACAAGGATCCTTTGCATTGCCTCCTGTGTATGACATGGTGGGTGTTGTGCAGGTAACCTGCCATTATGTTTCTAGAGTTGCATTAAGTGGGGTGCCACACCCTCACCGATGATGTCATACCCATGGGACCTATTTTTGTATCATCAAATATTTCCTTTGCAATACATAGGTACTGTTTTTATTTATTTTTTATCCACTTTTTCTCCCCATTTTCTATTTTTCTCCCATCCCAATTTCGTATTATCCAATTCTTCCCTCCCCTGTCTTGAACGTTGCTAGACTATGCCTCCCACTGGTCGGCTGTAGTGAGGACAGAAGCCTTGCATCACGTGTCCCCCCCGGTACACGAGGAGGCAGCCTGTCGCATCTTTTCACCGCAGCAGCTCGAATTCTCAGCGGCGAGGAGTAACGCGTGGGAGGCTCACGCTGCCCCCGCTACTTCCTGCTTCCGCCGCACCGGCGTCACCAAACCGACCTGTAGGAGTCGCTGTCCACAACGTCCAATCCCCACCCACCGGCTTTCCCAACCTCTAACACTTGCCAATTGTGTTAGTATGAACGACCGGCCAAACCAGTAGCAACGCCGAGAGCTGGGCTCGAACCCAGCGTCTCCTGCGTTAGTCACGAGCTCCTTGCCCACTGCGCCACTTAGCCGCCCACTCACTCTAGTGTTTGATGAATAACTGAAACAAATGAGGATATATACCATCTCTATTTCAGGCTAGGGTTGGACGTCTCCAGGGAGGTTAGGGTTAAGGTAGGGGTTAGGAGGTTTATAAACAAGCATGCGTAAAATGATGTGGAGAATTGTATCACATTAGGACATCAAGTGTATTAGAGCCTTATTAACAGATCACTGGCCTAAAAAATCTGACATTTACCGACCCGAGGGGGAATGTGTATATATCATGGGAAATGTGCAAAATAATTTTCCCACATTTACTGTACCATGACCTCATTTTATTTAGATTTTTTTTTTGGCGACCCCAGACTTAATGTATTGCGTATTTTCAACGTATTTTCAAAATATGTTGCCAGAACATAAAAAGAATATATATATATATATTATAATAAGGGCAACCAAACAACAAAAAGATGCCAGTGAGGGAATATGGTACGAAGCTCTTTCCAACGCGTGGTGCTTGTTGATAGTAATCAGGTCTTCTCGTTGAGTGCATTCAAAAGGTTTTATTTTCGCTTGCAGGGTGGAAAAAGCAAAGCATAACATAAACTCAGTGTTTAAACTGTAACTTAAACAAATGACTTGTGTTGCAAAATAAACCTGAAAATAACTCAAAACAACTGAAAACAAACAAAACACGCACGGTTGAAAAACTGTGTGGCTTCCCTGTGACGGTTCCCCAATTCCCTCCCGCTGCGCACCTGTGACACACATACAAATAGGCTGTGCCCGAGATCATCTGAGCCCCGCCTCCTATGCCACCTGCCCAGCTAATTAGTCAATAATCTCAATAACACCTTCACAATAACACAGCACCTTCATACAATAAAGTAACCACAATGGGCAAGTAAATACTCACTGTCACCTACCCACAACCTCACTTTGGGTCGCGACCCGTAGTTTGAGAACCGCTGCTGTAACACATACATTTTGACAACAGGCCACGCAGCAACCAGACATTATTGCGTCTAACATCTTTTATTCAGTAGTTAAGCACCGCTACCCTGGCGCCTCTCCTTGGCTGGGGCAAAACTCTGCCTCCTTGTCAAAATACGCACTGATAACATAACTGAAAAAATATAACATTTGATATAGTACTATATCTATGAGCTAGCGGTAGTATACATTGGTTTCCATGAGGAATGCAAAAAATGCTAACCAGACATATTTTAATTAGCCCAACTTGAGTGACAGTACCCAGAGCCGTCCTGCCCACTATAGCACTTAGGGCCCTGCCTTCCTTAATAGGACTCCCGACCAATCAGAAGTATATCTCAGCCGAATTAACAGTGGGATTATTTAATTAAGGCCATGTTAGTTAATGAATTGATCAAAGGGAGGTCAGTCAGCCAATCAGAGGGCCCCTCAAAACATCAATCATCATGTCAAACGTAACGTTGAAGTGGCCCCTGAGTAATGTTTTACCTAGGACCCCCAAAAGTCTAGAGACGGCTCTCACCCGGTACTGAAGAATGTGCCCCACATCGCGACAATTGCCTGGTACAAGGCTAATATATTGGCTCACCAGTAAGCCACCCAATAGGAGATGGTTGTACAGCACATGCTCAGATTGCACCGGTGGAGTGTTGGGCTTTGGGGACCAAATTGAATGGAAAACGTGGACATAATATCTTGTAACTGCATGCGTGTCATACCTAGTGATGCACCGATGTGAAAATTGTGGCCGATACCGATAACCGATATTAATATTGCTGTTCTGGCCGATACCGATATTTACCGATGTCGATATCTCTGTATAGAAAACACTTTTCTATGATAATCAAATAAAGAGCTATTTTCCAAAACGCATTTTTTTTTTTACTTTTGTAACTTATTTTCAGAAATGACAGATATTTTGAAACTATTTAAGGCCAAAACATGTAAAAAGAAAAAGATTTAAAAAAAAATTATATATATATATATATTTTTTTATTTAATACGGCCCATATCGGCCCTATCTTGATATCGGACCGATACCGATGTGTAAAAAAACTGCCATATCGGCCGATATTATATCGGCAGCCGATATATCGTGCATCACTAGTCATACCCCAATGATATGACACAATCTGACGGAAGGTGACGTCTCCTCCATTTACCCTCCCTGGCCCGGTACAGGAAAAAACAAGCGACTAAAAAACTCCAAAATGTCAAGGCGTCCCTGTAGATCAGCTCCACTTTATCCTGCTGTAAATAAATGATCCCGACCTCCCGACGAGCTCCCTGCCTGTGGCCAGATGCTTATTTATCACTTTTGGACTGTTTACTAAAAAAATATGAAGAAATTAGCAGTATGTGACGGACTATCTGGGCGGCGGCGTGTGTTTGTGTGTTGCTGCAGATGACATAACAGGGATAATAAGGAAGGATCATGCCTCGCTCCGCGGGCCACACGCCGCGCTAATTGCGGTGATACCGGGGGAGCCGCGGCTCCACACAAACACACTGTTGTCACATGTACCCTATACTGTACACAACAACGTTCTACACGTACGCCATTTATCCGACGCTATTTACATTGCAGTATAATATACAGTACACAATGGACGATCAGAGGGCCCCCCGCTTTTTGATGAGGTCCGTAAAAGGCAGTAGAGACACTAAACATAACCCCGGGGTTTATTCATTTATTTATGTATTTTTGGTTCAGATTAAACACAAGAAATTTTTTTAGGCCATCAAAGGACGTGACTATACGAGGTGTCCTTAACAAACACATGTTCCATTTATCTTTGACGTAACGGCCCCCCGAACGGTACAAACGCGCTCCCTCTATGAAATGTGACTCTTGCGGCTCAACAACATGTCCTCTCTTTCCCCTCTAAATCCCCCATCTATCCTTCCCCCTCTATGCACAGTGACATATGGCCGATGAAAAATGCATGGGCCGATGGCTAACACAATTCGGAGCAGGAGATGGGGGGGGGGGGGGGGGGGGGTGCTTAGCGAGCGATTTGCCAATTACATTAACAGACAAGCCAGTACCGGGACAATATAGGCCCATGTGCATATTTCATATAATCTTGTTTTTATGTTTGATGAGAGAGAGAGAGAGAGAGAGAGAGAGAGAGAGAGAGAGAGAGAGAGAGAGAGAGAGAGAGGAGAGAGAGAGAGTAGTTCAGGTTTAGGGAACGCATTGCATCATACATTTATTTGGACATTCAATACACTCAACATACTTATGTTGCATGATTTCAACACTACCAGTCACCTACGCATATTATTGCATGTACAGAATGAGATATGGTTACAAATATCTGAAAAAACACTTTGGATGAAACATTAGCCGTGTTTCCATTCAATTGTCATCGACTGGGTTGAGGTGAATAAAAGTCCTATACCTGAACACGGAACATATAGCCATGTCAGAAAAAAACATCCAATGAAGAAATGAAGCTTAATTGGCTGTCTAGAATTGACTACTATTGGGCAGGTTTATCGTATCAGCTCATAAGCTGACCATATTTCTTGAAGACAGAAGTGCAGGCCAATATTCGGACACACGAACCAACGGGTGTCTCATACTGCAGGAGTGTGACTGATTGAACCAACGGGTGTCTCATACTACAGGAGTGACTGAACCATTAATTGATTGATTGAAAACTTTATTAACAGATTGCAGAATGGGTACAATACAGTACGGTTCAATACAAACAACTGCTACGAGGATGCAGACCAGAAAAAAAACGTTTGTCTTGTTTACATCAGGGTCCTCCATTTTCAATTAATCAGGACATTTATGACATACAAGACATTACAAATATACAGTACTGTGTAAGGGCCATTGTTGTTTTGGTGAAGTGCCCCTTTTTAAAGGGGAATACCGCCACATTTAGGAATTAATAAATGTATTATGGACAGACCAACAAATATATATGTGTGAACATCAACTAACAATCTTCCAAATCCAAGAAACAGACAGAAACTAGACAGGTACAGTATGAAGTCTGGAACGGCTCTACAGACAGATAATCGAGAAATAGGAATATGACAGTGAGAGCATGGGGAATGCTCTGTGTGTATATACAGCTGGAGTTGTGTTTCAGAACTGAGAACATTACTATAAAATAGAGCTCATTTGGGAACACAAACTCAAATAAAACTTCTGCAGAATCTCCCATTATCTCCCAGACCTGAGCTGCGTTCGACAAGGCATTACGTTCACAAACATTTCTGGGGGGAAAACTCTGTTTGTTTATGTTCGGGATTGAACGTTTGTAAACATTAGCAAACAGTTAGGAGAGGCAGTGTTTTGCCAAAGTGAGATCCTCGCCAACGGAGCACCTAGAGACGGAGAACTACTATTACTTTACCGCTTGTTCCAACTTTTTTCTGCTCTCCTTTTTATTTTCGTTTTTTTGGCTTGACGCCTTTTTTCTCCAAACGGCCTCTGTGACGTTAGCCACATCAGTCTATCGGCCAACCAGAAGGGACTCACAGAGGTGCCTTTGTGCCGAAACGCCTGCAAGTGGCTGCTGTTCCCCTGCAGTATATATCCTTCTACCCTGGAGTCACTGTGTTGCTCACACTCACTCACTCTCACTCACTCACTCACTCACTCACTCACTCACTCACTCACTCACTCACTCACTCACTCACTCACTCACTCACTCACTCACTCACTCACTCACTCACTCACTCACTCACTCACTCACTCACTCACTCACTCACCACTCACTCACTGTCTCTCTCACTCACTCACCCACTCACTCACTCACTCACTCACTCACTCACTCACTCACTCACTCACTCACTCACTCACTCACTCACTCACTCACTCACTCACTCACTCACTCACTCACTCACTCACTCACTCACTCACTCACTCACTCACTCACTCACTCACCATTCACTCAGTCAACCACCGGGACATCTCTGTTTATAAACCATAACGGACAATTTGCCACATCAAATTTCGCTGCGGCTGTGACTGGACTCTTAAATCGTCACAAGTATTTGTATTTCACTCTGAAAGCGAGTGGAGCTATTTGAGAATTCAGGTCCTTGGCCTCCTGTCAACCTGTGTGGAAGGTTTTATCCCATCTGGAGGAGAAATGTAAGGGAACTATGGAGTGAGTACGACGCCGCATTGCACCTTGTGTCACGAATCTGATGACTTTGGACTTGACTTGACCAAATAAAAAAAGACTTGCAATTAGACTTTGACAACCTGTTCCACCCCACGGGGTCGGTACCGACCCAAAAAATGACATCTGGTCATAAATCAATATTTTTCAGAGTGTTGCATTTAAGTTGCGATTGATTTTTTTATCAAACGTTTTCAAGTATTAACATCACTAACATGTCACAAAAGCATGTAGAATGTATATTATCATCAATACGTTAGTTTAGCAATAGGTTAAAAGTGCCATTAGATACGTTTTCGATTTTCTGAAGTCTATTGCGAGACGGAAACGGAAATGGAAATTTTTAACCATGGGAATTGTAGGCTTTTTGCGGCCATTTTGTAGAGGAAGTGCATAGCTGTCTGTCGTCTACTCTAAGCCATCCTAAGTTGTCAAAGTGGGCAGGGGTGAGGTGGGTTCTAGGGGTAAGGTCAAGTAGTAGTCTGACCAGTTTGTTTTGTGATGTTTGTAATCTTGTTTTTAGAGCCTTTGAGGTGCTTTGGTACCATGAGGTGCAAGCATAGTCGTAGTACCCTTGAATGAGTGCTCCTGCCAGAGTCTTCAGGGTATTCTTATTTACCAGAGAGGAGATCCGGTATAAGAATCGAGTTCGTTGGTTGACTTTTTTTTTATTACATTGGATGCCATTGTCACAGGAAAGATTCGCCTCTAGGATGGAACCCAGGTAGGTAATTTCATCTTTCCTTGTGACAATATTGTCACCCACTGTAACTGAGAAGCTGTTGGCCTATTGGTTTATTGTTATCCTACCTTTAAAATGGATATGGTGATCCTTATTCTTTTTTTTCTCAATATACTCCTGAACTGGTTTTCTCAAGCAGCTCTTGCCCAAATGTATCTAGTTGTAAGACTAACCCTGATTCTGAATATTATTACATTTATAGTAATTAGATAATGAATTGTTTTGGTGAAGCGCGTATTATGACTTGTTTAGGACTCGAAACTCAAAGGTTAGGACTTGGGACTCGACTTGGGTCTTGTCAGTCTTGACTTGGGACTTGACTCCAGACTTGCCTGTCTTGACTTGGGACTTGACTCGGGACTTGAGTACCAGACTTGAGACTGACTTGTGACTTGCAAAACAATGACCCACCTCTGGTAAATGGAATGCATTCATATAGCACTTTTTCTTTTCAATCACATTCACCCACTCATTCACACACCAACAGCAGAGGCAACCATGCAAGGTGCCGACCTTCTGGGGGTTAAGTGTCTCGCTCAAGGACATTTTGACACGCTGCTGGGAAGAGCCGGAATCAAACTGGGAACCTTCTGATTACCAGGCGAGCACTCTACCTCCTGAGCCACTGTTGTGTTGCCCCTATGCCCCACTACGTGAATTAGCATACTTGTGCAGGGCAAGACAAGGAAGTCATCCAGGCAAAAGAGGGGTTTTGACAGCAAGTTAGTCTGCTCACATAAAGAAGGCTGCACCAAGTTGCTGTTTTTTAAGAAATGTAAGATAATTAGTCTAAAGTAGGGATGTCTGATATTATCGGCCTACCGATATTATCGGCCGATATCGGCAGTAAAATGTGATATCGGAAAATATCTGTATCGGTTTTAATTATTTTTTTTTTTTTGCGGTTACGTGGCGTAGTGGGCAAGGCGCTCGCCACGAAGCTCCACATTGCTTTCAGTTTAGCTGGTCGTTCATACTAATACACATTGGCCGTATTAGGGGGTGGGAAACTGATGGGTGGGGATCGGGCGTTGTGGACAGCGACTCCTACAGGTCGGTTGGTGCGCCTGCACAGTAGAATCAGGAAGTGTCGGGGGCAGCGTGAGCCTCCCACGCGTTACTCCTCGCCACTGAGAGATCGAGCTGCGCAGGTGAAAAGATGCGACTGCTGTTACCTCAAGTACCGGAGGGGACTTGTGCTATGTATGACTTAGTCCACATTGCAGCCGGCTTGTGGGAGGCAAGAAACAGCGTTCGTGACAGGGGAGGGTTGAATTGGATGATACGAAATTGGGATGGGAGAAAATATAGAAAAATGGGAGAAAAAGTGGATTTTTTTTTTTTACATTTCTAGAACCTTTATTTACCCAGGCAAGCAAGTAAGAACAAATTCTGATTTTATTTATTGTCAAAAGTATGCATAATGTTGTGTTAATTCCACAACAAGAGATATGTAATGTTAATTACCTGAAATTATTCAGTTTTGGGGGGGGGGGGGGGGGACCCTGCATATAATCGGTATCGGTTGATATCGGTTGATATCGGTATCGGAAATTAAGAGTTGGACAATATCGGTATATCGGTATCGGTAAAAAAGCCAATATCGAGCATCCCTAGTCTAAAGGTAAACAAATCATCAAGTGTTGTTCTTCCTTTCATTTGATTTGTGCTATCATACACAGTGGAAAAGAATGATCCAAAAGTATTCCTGTCTACATGCAATACATCTCACAGAGCAGTACCTCTCTGCCCAGCAGACTGCCTCCAGAGGGGCTATTAGGCCACGGCTGAAGCCCACAGGCCACGTCTCCACTCGCTCCTGTCACTCAAACTAACTCTCTCGTCCAACATCCTATCTTCCACAATCTCCTTTCCATTTCGCTATGCGGAGAAGAAAGGAGGAGGCGGCAATTGACCGTATTCACACGGCGCTGGAAAGAAATCCCAACCCGAGCGTGAGACATAAGAGCAAAACGGCCGGCGTGTGAGAAAACGGTCCATTGCAGTAGAGTTTCCCGCTAATCCTTTCCAAGCTCTGTGCGATTTTAAGAGCTTGATACAACCAGACCCGCACTTTCGGATGCAGGTGCACCATCCCACAAAACTGGGTAGCCGTATAGGGAACAACATGCAGCGTGAACTACAGTCCGTGTGAAGGAACTGGTTAAGCTGTTGTCCTCCACTGTAGGAGACACGTGACGTAGTGAGGTCCTTTCTGCAGTAGTGTTTGATAGATACATAAAAAAGGTGTAGGTCTACTCTCTCCTCAAAAGAAATGACGGCCACACACATACATCTACAACCCGAAACACAGTAGCGCCCTGTAAGCTATAATGTTTTGTAGGGCTGTACCGAATAGTTTGAAGCTTCGTTCATAATGTTGACATTCAAATTCTAAATCAACATTTTATTTTTTTATTTTTTTATTAAAAAAATTAATTATTATTATTATTTAATTTTTTTTATATATATTTTTTTATGTGTCTATTCATTCTGTTTAAACCAATGGGGTCTTTCTTCACAGTTGCAGATAAAGATTAGGCTACACTAATATTATAGTATTATACTATTATAGTATATGACTCGTCATAAAAATGTAAATAAAACATTTATCATAAATGATTTTGCCTATCTGCATCCGCTTGGCACTCGGCGCTCCATCAAGAGGTCACCATCACTTTCGCACCAACCGTGCCCTTATTGGATTATTTATGTTATGTTGACGAAACTGATGAGTTATATTCATTAAAGAAAGTTGATTTCATAAAAGAAATCAGATGAATCACTTTATTCAAATTGAGGATTTAATTTGAGGATATTTAAAAAATTAAATAAATATATATATTTTTTAAATACTTCAATAGAAGCTTCGAATGTTAAAAAAATGACATTCGGTACAGCCCTAATGTTTTGTAAGGGCTGTGGTCTTTCTGTGAACTCGAAAATGATCACTGTAATGAAATGATACCAGATATGATATCGAACTGAACGAAACCGAACGTTGGGTTAAGGAAAGGGTTCAGAGGTTATGCAAACGCTCACAGCAAACAATATAGCTAAACGCACCTCAGATGACATCACAGGCTTAAAAGGCTTACTTCTCCACTTTCTGGCTATATGGGAGAGAGTGGCTCATGTTTGCAAATAATTGATTGAACTTTCACAGAACATAGAAAACGTGTATTTTAATTCATATCTTGGGTGGTAATTGCTGGTTTATTACATCAGCACCATTCTGATGTAATCAGACTCTCCCAGTCATGTTCCAACCCCCCCCCCCCCCCCCTCCCCCATCCTTTTGTCTCTCACCTTCAACCCTATCCAGCCCCCAACCCATGTTTCCCCCTCCTCCTCCTCCCCCCCCCACCCCGTCCTTGACTCCTCCAATCCAATCGTCTCTCTCTCCCCTGGACACACCCATCTTCTATGACGATCAGCGTTTCCCACGTCTCAAGGAGACCCCCACCGGCCAGGGGTTTCCCCCGTCTCAAGGAGCCCGTTATGAGACCCCCCGGCCAGGCGTTTCCCCCGTCTCAAGGAGCCCGTTATGAGACCCCCCCCCCCCCCCCGGCCAGGGGTTTCGCCCGTCTCAAGGAGCCCGTTATGAGACCCCCCGGCCAGGCGTTTCCCCCGTCTCAAGGAGCCCGTTATGAGACCCCCCCCCCCCCGGCCAGGGGTTTCGCCCGTCTCAAGGAGCCCGTTATGAGACCCCCCCCCCCCGGCCAGGGGTTTCGCCCCTGTCTCAAGGAGCCCGTTATGAGACCCCCCCCCCCCCGGCCAGGGGTTTCCCCCATCTCAAGGAGCCCGTTATGAGACCCCCCCGGCCAGGGGGTTCGCCGGCTCTCTCAAGCCAATTCTCCTGGGTTGTAAGCTAAATAAACCTTGTTAACTACGTCTACATTTTGTCTCAGTTAGGGCTCCAGACTAACTTTTTACATTGGTTGCACCAGTGCGCCTAACTTTTTCATTTAGGTGCACCAGCACATAATTTAGGTGCACCCAAACATTTTCACCGCGCCTTTTGCCGCTGCTGCAATAATACATTTTAAGCGTTACCTTTAGTGTTGCCTTTTTTGTCACTTCCCATACACATTAGTAATTTCTTAAGATGTTATGTAAATGATTGTTTTACATTGTATTAGCTCCAAATTAAGTCCAATCCTTCACTTTTTATGTCTATTTTAACACATTCAGTTAGAGCTGTCCCCAAGCCTGTTTTTGGGATTCGAACATTCGCCAGGGTTTTTCGAACGGATGTTCGAACCATCGTTTTTAATCATGCAAACAATTTGCTCCTAAATAGGGAGGTGTAGTCTGACGTCACTTTGTGTACAGTCTCCTAATGTACAGTCTCCTCCCCATCATATGTATATATTCTCTGTTAGGATCTATGGGTAACAGTACTGTATATTTGCATATCATATATGTCACAAATGTAACAGTACTATATACATGTATGTCATGTCCCTATGCCATAAATGTCATGATGTCATGTATGTCATAAATGTCACTATGAATTGAAAATGGGGGACCCTGATGTAAAGACAAACGTATTTCTCTGGTCTGCATCCCCTTAACAATTGTGTGTATTGAGCCGTACTGTATTGTACCCATTCTGCAATCTGTTAATAAAGTTTTCATTCATTCATTCACCTCCCTCTGGTATTTTATGTTCACTTCTGTCTGCGCCTCACTCCAGCATAGAGTCTTGACTTTAGGCACATAGCGATTGAATGAAAACTTTATTTACGAAGACACTACACACACACACAAATACACACAGACAGACAGGCAGACCTGCTGGGAGCTGGGAGCACCAGTGCGACAAGGGAAAACATTAAGTCACACTGAACTGATATTCGGTCGCACAGTGCGCCTAAAATGGTTGCACTCTGGAGCCCTGTCAGTACATCCTTACTCATGTTATTCCTCTCTACACTATAATGAATCACTCACTCACTCACTCACTCACTCACTCACTCACTCACTCACTCACTCACTCACTCACTCACTCACTCACTCACTCACTCACTCACTCACTCACTCACTCACTCACTCACTCACTCACTCACTCACTCACTCACTCACTCACTCACTCACTCACTCACTCACTCACTCACTCACTCACTCCTCCAGTCATTCATTCCCTCACTCACACTTAGCCAAGCAGTAGGCTGACGTCAACGTCAATTACACTTCCACACAACATCAACACAAGTTGTTACCACAGCCCTGGTATGAACGCTCCTGGTCGGAACACAGCATTAGGTTGAACACTAGTCGCCTCTCGCTCACCTAGGGCCTGTGTATTTAGTCGTTACGCCGAGTTATGCTGTAACTCATCTTCGTGGCGCGGCCGCTTTGATTGTGCATTAAGTATTTAAGTTACTGACATTCTGAGCCGTGTTTATACTGTGGCTACGTTCGTTACTGACATACTGAGCCGTGTTTATACTGTAGCTACGTTAGATATGTGTTTAGGTTACTGACGTGAGTCGTGTTTTGGTGATCTGGAGGAGAGAGACAGGCGTGTGAACACCAGTTCAATATACGAGAATGCTTGGCATCTGTGACACTGTCCTTGTTCTTTCTTATTATTTCTTTTTTTTTTTTTTTTAATGGCAGACATTTCACTTGGGAACTAATACCCAAAGTAATAAAACATTTTTCCTGTAGGGAGTAATATTCAACAATATCACAAGACTGAATGATCAAGAGACATTTTCTGTTATACCACATTCCATATGACTTATTCACATTATCTAGCTCTGTCTCTCTGTCACTCTCTCGCTCTCTCTTTCTCTCTCTCTCTCACTCTCTCTCCCCCCAAGGATATCAGGGCCGGTGAGGAGATGAGGAATGACAGAGGGAAGACAAGGGAAATCGCTCCCTTTATCACAGTGTTTATATTATGTTCTTACCCTGGCCTCGCTAGCGCGCCACTCGCTACATTAACCTCATTTAGGTGCACATACACACACACACACACACACACACACACACACACACACACACACACACACACACACACACACACACACACACACACACACACACACACACACACACACACACACACACACACACACACACACACACACACACACACACACAGAGACACAAAAACATGCACACGCATAAGCGCATGACCGAGCGCATACACACACACACACACAGAGAGAGAGAGACACAAAAACACCCACACACATAAGCGCATGACGAGCGCGCGCACGCACACACACACACACACACACACACACACACACACACACACACACACACACACACACACACACACACACACACATAATATTATTAAAATAGAAAATAGACTTGTGCTATATTGAGGTAATAAATCTCTCTTCACTCAGCCCAGAGGATTACAAAAAGGATTCCAACGGATTCCACTGGAAAAAAAAGTTCCTTTTTAATAAACATCAAACGACCTCTGAGCAAGAGAGATATTTCAAATACCAAATCACTTAGCTGCACCTGAAATATACGCTTCCTATTCCAAGGAGAGCTGAGCACGGGGAGGGGGGGTGAAAAAATAGGACAAATGAGAGAGAGAGAGAGCGAGAGAGAGAGAGAGAGAGAGAGAGAGAGAGAGAGAGAGAGAGAGAGAGAGAGAGAGAGAGAGAGAGAGAGAAGCTCTCAGCTACTTTGCCTTGAACATGATTTCTTCACCAGCTTTCAAAATACTGTTGATTTTAGCAATGAGCACACAGGGGTGTTAAGTTTCTAAGTGGGGAGGGGCGGGGTGGGGGCTTGGGGGTGGGGGGTTGTAAGGGAAGGTCAGCGTTACCTCAATATGGCAGGAGAGGCAGAAAGAAAGAAAGAAAGAAAGAAAGAAAGAAAGAAGAAGAAAAAACATTGGTCATAATATTATCCCACAGCCATACGCCCCAAGTGACTGGCTGTCAGGAGAGGTATGTCGAATAATTTACACATTAACGAAAGTATTTCCAATGTTTGCTCACCTGTCCCCTGGAATCGTACATAGGAAATGAGGTAAGTGCTGTTAAATGTATACCTGGCGAAATGGCCTAGAACACATGTAAATTAAGCTAACAAGTGTTTGTGTTGCTGGCGAGCTGTGTGTGTACTTACTGCATACTCCCCTGCCAAAAGGATGTGTGTAATATTTGACAATATCGCTGCAATGAACTCTCTCCTCTGTCACAGTACATTCCAAACAACTTATCCACTCAAAGTATTGCTGTCAGGGCCGGATGATGTGGTGGAAATATCAAAGCATGATATCTGAGAATAATTGTTTTGCCAAAATATAGAATCACACTGTGATGTGATGTCCTTTTGATATAATTTCTCGTATAAAAACAATAAATAGAAACGGCATAGTGAAGCTTTCATTCCAAATTCCATCTATTCTCATCCTATTTCCCTTGCAAAATACTATATATACTACTATACACATTATACATATATATAGCCAGGCAGGTATGCACCTAATGCAGTCAGTGTTAATTTCCGTGGTCAGCGTTTCCATGACTGAATATCCACAATATTCTGTTCATTCATACACATACAGCGAGATTTCTTCTGGTCAAGATGCAAAAAAGAGATAATTTTTCCATGCATACATTTGCGCGTTATACCGTGGTGAATATAAGTATGTTTTTAGATCTGTCTGGGGTCATTCCTGAAATGCTGAGGAATAGCCTTATTCCTGTATTATACTATAACCGTTGCCGTTTCTTGCCTGGACCTGCTATTATTCTTTTTTTTTAATCCACTTTTTCTCCCCATTTTCTATTTTTCTCCCATCCC
The DNA here is from genome assembly GCF_963971535.1 of Notolepis coatsorum. Taxonomy (NCBI): domain Eukaryota; kingdom Metazoa; phylum Chordata; class Actinopteri; order Aulopiformes; family Paralepididae; genus Notolepis; species Notolepis coatsorum. Next base: position 132,907,625 of record NC_140173.1, read on the forward strand.
AATTTCGTATATCCAATTCCTCCCTCCCCTGTCTTGAACGTTGCTAGACTATGCCTCCCACAGGTCGGTTGTTGTAGTGAGGACAGAAGCCTTGCATCACATGTCCCCTCCGCTACACGAAGAGGCAGCCTGTCGCATCTTTTCACCGCAGCAGCTCGAACTCTCAGTGGCGAGAGTGGGAGGCTCACGCTGCCCCCGTAACTTCCTGCTTCCGTCGCACCGGCGTCACCAAACCGACCTGTAGGAGTCGCTGTCCACAACGTCAAATCCCCACCCACCGGCTTTCCCACCCTCTAACACTTGGCAATTGTGTTAGTATGAACGACCGGCCAGCCGGTAGCAACGCAGAGAGCTGGGCTCAAACCCAGGCGAGCGCCTTGCCCACTGCGCCAATCAGCCGCCGCGACCCGCTATTATTCTCAAATCAAATCTATATCATAGCATAGGTATTATGTTTCATCATGAATGCATGAAAGGGGGGGGGATGCTTGGATCAACGCAAGATTGATATCATATAGCCCTTACCTTGACTAGGATGTACACCAAAAAGAATATTCCAATTATCTGATCACGATTCCAAGTATTGATGTCCATCGTGTCACCAACATAATCCACCACACATCATGCGTCGGGAGCATTTGATTCTTCTCAATCCGACCGCTATAACCGCTCAGCTTGAGCAACAAAAAAGAATTACCCGGACCCATTAGATCGACGCACAGGCCAAGATACAAGGTTTCAAAGAGTGCTCGATACCGCCATCTAGCTGGATGCGGCCGGTATTGCACTTTGGCGACCTCAGACTCATTCCCTATGGTAACAACAGGCTCCCTGGGTGGATAATGAATAAAAATATCGAAAAAAGAAAAAACGACACAGAAACGACTTAAGTCGTTTTTGGCACTCACCGGTCGGGGCCCAGAAACGACTTAAGTCGTTTTTGGCACTGAAAGTGTTAAGCATGTAAACGCAGTCTGTGTTTGCCCACACCAGAAACGCAAACAGCCAGACAACATTTGGGGATGTATGGTGTGTCTCAGGTAAGGACCCCATTATACTCCTAGTAAATACTGATGTGATCAGAATAAGCAGAAGCAGCATTATGATCCCCCATTGCCAAAGCAGTGACATGAGTGAGGCTATGCGCGGGTGAGGCTATGCGCTGGTGAGGCTATGCGTGGGTGAGGCTATGCGCTGGTGAGGCTATGCGCTGGTGAGGCTATGCGCTGGTGAGGCAATGCGTGGGTGAGGCTATGCGCTGGTGAGACTATATGTGCTGGTCTCCCATCAGACATAAAAGCAGCATAAAGAGTAGACCACAGATTAACTTGATAGAAATACAAAAACATTATCCCGTTGTGATCATGTTGTGGGGAAATCTAGACATCAATATAAACCCGTACGACATACTGTCAACCGATAAGAGAACATCCAGCAGGCCTTTGACGTGGTAAAGTGCCGCTGAAATCAAAACAAGGCCAGCGGGGTTTGAGAAATGGAACGAGGCCCACAGCCACGGTCCCCCTCAGGGCTCTCTCCCGCTGATGGCCGCATTCCAATCGCACGCTACTACTGTACCTACGGGGCTCGCAGAAACTCTGCAATGGCACTTTTTTGTGACCCCCCCCCTTCTCCCTCTCTCTCTCTTCTCTCCTTTCCTCTCCTCTACCCCCTGAGGTAGCCTGACACACTTTCATGAATTAGCAGAGACAAGTGGACGGCTATTACAGCTGCCGCGGCAGATTTGGATGCATGCGAAAGGTCAGAATTAGCATGGAGGAAAAAGCATGGAAAGAAAAGAAGGGAAAAAAACGGCTTAAAATGGCTCCCCAGGTCACGTTTTATGATTTCTTTTTTCTTTTTACTGCCACTTATTGTTCCTTGGCTGTTCATCCAGCACACTGGTACCATAGAACCAAATAAAGGTGAATTTAATAAGTTATTTTTTTTAAGTTATGTGTAATTATGGTATTTCATTACAAGAGGACTCTCCTCGGGGAGGGAGAGAGAGGTTTACACAGTCAGCAGCTGCGTGTGTGCAAGAGTGTGTGAGAGTGTGTGAGTGTGTGTGTGTGTGTGTGTGTGTGTGTGTGTGTGTGTGTGTGTGTGTGTGTGTGTGTGTGTGCGCGTGTGCATGAGTGCCTGTGTAAAAAAAAAAAGACCTCCATTAGTTTACTTCACAGAGCAATGGCAATTATTGACCTCCTCTGTTGTTGTGAAACAAATCAATCACCTAGCAGCGGTTCACGCAGAAGTGAAAGAAGGGAAATAAATAAACTCTTCTGACCTGGTAAACCTTCAAGTGAAGAGCATTAGAAAAGCCGGTTGCCTTTAGTAAAACAAAAACAACTTAGAATTCCCCCCGGGCTCTGAGAATAAACCTTTAGCTTAAATGTGGCTCATGGTGGAATGACATTATTGAGCCAACTGAATGAGCAACCGGCAACCCACAGGATGTTAACAGTTACTATTCATAACTTATTTTCCTACTGCCAAGTACAAAAAAAAAAGGGGAAAAAAATATACGTTTTCCCTCCTGCTCTCACCTCTGTTGCTCTCTTACGACGCAATTACTTTCTGGCAAATTTACAGGAAAAAGGAAAAACAATGACTTTTTGACCAGAGGAGATCATTACTGTGAAATGTGGAATTGGTGCGTTTTTTTTTTTTTTTACACTACTGAGCTACAGAGGAAAGGAAACAAAAAAAGAAAGAAAACAGATGAATCACACTATTCCATTGTTTTGTTCCATGCTCAGGGTGAATATGTTGTGTGGGTACAATGTAAGTATTGTGAATGGCAAGACAGACTTGTTTCTACCACAGGATTCTCTTTAAAGGCGTGACTGGTTCAGGTATTACAACAACGGTCACTTGTGCTGCTGCACAAGGAGATTTACAAGTTCACGACCGAAGGAGGTGCCACATTTTGTCGAATTAAATTCAATTAGACCTAATAGCAATTGAAAGGACAATTATCAATTCTTGCATTGCTTGAATTCCAACTCAAACGCTACAATTAACTAAATGAAAATAGCATTGATTCCAAAGCCTACTCCCTTTAACTAAGGTGGCTAAAATCCACCTGGGATTCCGGGGCACGCACAGGAGGGGGGAGGGGAGTTAGAGGATACATGCAGGAATAGATACAACTGCAACCCACAAATTAAGGGTTTTCATGTAGTTCCCCTTGCATTTCTACAAGCAACGTGAATTACTGTTACTGTTGTTATTAACTAACAGCTCAAGCCGGGGGGCTTGACACTCAACATAGCTCAGAGTGTCTCACCCATCATAAACAGTGCACCATTGTTCACTGTACAGACACACAGATGATAATGTATGAAAGTGACTTCGCTGCTTCGCTATATTCGCCAGCTTGCCATGACAAACACTATTCCTATACTGTCACCAATCAGGGCTTGAAATGAACACACTAACCACCACCCTCCAGAATGCAGAAGTATCTTTGGCCGTGCGGCGAGTAAATCTGTCATTCCTACTAGCCAACGTGGCAGGCGGCCAACCGGCGTTCTGTCGCTGTATTCTATACTGAAAATGACGTTTGGCAGCGACGGAATGAAGTTGGCTGGTGAAATTCTCAATCCAACAGCCGGTTGACTCTGAAGTCATGCCCCGCTGTCACGATATTGTGAGGGGGGGGGGCACTGCCAAGGAATTCTGCCCCCCCCCCCCCCCCCCTAAAAGATATGCCAATTGGCTATACCGTATATAGTATAACAAAGCCCTATTGTTCTTCCATGTTGAAGGGCCTGAGGCCTCTAGCCTGGGAACTTGTGAAGAATTACTGCTTATATCTGCCATATGACACCGCTGTTTATGATAGGTAGCCTTAGGGGCAATTGTACTTCAAATAGATTCAGTTACGTCTCTGAGATGGACGGATATTATACAGCGCGTGAGTGGGCCAATCAGATAGCGGCATAAGTGCTGAATCCCGGTAGTCTCCAGAGCAATAATGCTGAAACAACGTAATGGAATGCTTCAAACGAAAACCATAAAAGTTTGTTACCTAGGGTTTTCAGCTAAGTGCTGTTTTTCAAATCCCATTTATCTAACGAGCAAGAGTTCAAGTGTCATGCTGGGCTGCGGCGTTTTGTAGTGGAACTGTCACACTACGAGGGATCAGGGTTGATTGTGCAACGTATGTGTTTGATAACAACGGGGTTTCAAAATTAACTCACAGTCCCCCCTGAAAAATAATGCATGCATGGGATGCATATCGGTGAGCTCCCAACGTGACAAAGTATAGGCAGGAATGGTGACCTTTGACACCAAAGAATGAATAACATCCCTCTGTTTCACTTCATTATTTAAGGAGGAATAAACACGTCAAATATGCATTATTTCACGAGGAGGGGAAAAAATACATCTATACCAAAGATTATAGAGGAAAAGGATCAAAGGTGGAGAAGTGGAGCGACGCTCACCGAACTCGTCGCAGATGCTCTCGTTCTGCATCAGGGCCGGGTGTTCGAAAGTGTCGCGGCAGTAGAGGATCCACGTGTTCCCGCCCAGCGCCGCGATGCCCCCCAGTGCCAGCACCGTGTGGTCCGTCAGCAGGGAGGACGGCTGCTCCCGGAGCCGGGCCAGCACCGAGCGGTAGCGACAGTACTGGGGGTAGCTCAGCACCAGCACCCTCCGGCCATCCTCGTCCTGACCTGGAGGCAGACACAGACACACGGTCAGGACACAGACACGAGAGGAAGCAGCTGAGAGGTCTATATGCACGATATACGATATGCGATATATATACGATGTGGTATGAAACGAGACAACGTGATATGATAAAATACAATACGATACGGTAAGACGTGGTGAAATACAGTTTCAATCCGAAGCAAGCACGAGTTCATCCCACATGGACACAGATATGACATTATGCAATATGATACAACACAATAACATACAACAATAGGCTGCTATACAATATGATATTACTGTATATTACCACAGCCGAACCTCCTTTAGGACACCGAGAGGAAAACTCTTTAACAACCCAATTGGAATACATTTTGTTTTGGAACTGCCCTAATTCTTTAGAATTCTTTAGTCATCAATGGTCTATTCACATGTACCATAAATCTATGTAGATAATGGCTATATGTCATAGCATGCAGACTGCGTCATAGCATGCAGACTGCAATATGGCATAACATGCATACTGTCATTTCAGCCCTTTGACCCCTAAACAAATGCAAATGAATGCATGAACAAACCATGTCAGTGGGCCTTTAACATTTCAGTAGCCTACTACACAGAAATAATAAGAATAATAATATGCAGACAGTTGGCTGCCAACATCATGGTTTCATTACAGCTGGTTTGAGGGATTCAGATAAGTGACACAGACTACAGTAGTACAGTCACTCTCCAGCACTCAGTCTCCCTCCCTCCCTCCCTCCCTCCCTCCCTCCCTCCCTCCCTCCCTCCCTCCCTCCCACAATGCCACATCTCACACCTATGTCACACCTATGTCACACACCTATTCGAATGAATACCAATAAACAACTACTGAATGAATAATGTTGTCGGGCTGCATGTTTGGAACGCATGACACGTCGCCGAGGACGGAGCAACAAAATGTCAAGGAGAACTCCGTATTAACACCATTTAGATTGACAAGGATTAACAAGGACGTTCGAGGGGAGCTGAATGAAATCCTCGGAGCAATCCCCCCCCCCTAATGGATACCTTCCTTTAGGAAAACGAGTGTGAATTTCTCCCCACAGAGTGTAACTGGTCTGCGTGTGTGTGTGTGCGTGCGTGTGTGTGTGCGTGTGTGTGTGTGTGCGTGTGCGTGTGTGTGTGTGCGTGTGTGTGTGTGTGTTGCCGTCGTACACAGCCCAACAAAGGAGGATAACTAGCTGACTGCTAAACCTTGTTGCACAACATCTACAATCCACCAGATATCATCTTAAGCAACACTCACTGCACAAATAATTGTAGCTATATAACCCATACACTGCAGTGGGAGCGTATCCCTTAACTCAATCAGCGCCAGACCCGAGGAAAGTCGGGTTAACTCGCCAACCGCTCAGCGCCAGACCCGAGTATAGTCGGGTTTTCATCGTTATTTCTTTTATTCGATATTTTTATTAATTTCTCTCACACGGACCTCTGGGTTACCATAGGGAACCACTCTGAGATCGCTAGAGTGCAATACCGGCCGCATCCTGATAGGTGGCAGTATCACCCACCCTTCGAAACTTTTTTTCACACCCGGTGTTACGTTTAATTCACTCCGGGTGCAGTTTTTTTGGTCAAGCGAGTCTAGCGGTTCACTTGATGGCATTGAAACACGCCCAATGCCCCCAATGCATGTGTTGTGGTGGATTATGTTGTCGACACGATGGACACCAATACTGGAAATCGCAATCAGACAATTGGAATATTCTTTTTGGGGTACCTCCTAGTGAAGGTAAGGACTATATGACATCAATCCTGCTTTGATCCAACCATGATTTCACATCGATCGCAACAACCATGTGTAACGTACTCCAGAACGTATGCCGTTGGTGACGATCAAAGCATCAAAAAACGACCCCCCCCCCCCCCTTTCATGCATTCATGATGAAACATAATACCTATTATATACATTTGATTTGGAAATAGTAGCGTGTCCAGGCGAGCAACACCAACGCTTTTAGTAAAATTCACGTATTCCTCCATAGCGCCGTTTTACGGAATTAGCCAGGATCACTCTGAAACTATACTTATATTCACCACGGTATAACACGCAAAGGTATATATGTAACGGGGAAGCCTGTGAGTATATCCACAGTCACAGAAACAGGGGTGTTGACAAGTGACTGTGGCATTACGGGCTGGTAAGTTAAACTCACTTCCTCATAACAGGGTTAATAGACGCATAGGTACGGTACATAGGAGTGGATTCACTTCTTAGTGCAGCGGCCTATGTCGTCGCCCGCGGCACGGGAGCTCCCCTGTTCGACTCCCCCTCGGGACATAAGCATTTAACAACAACACAACGCAGACCAGTACGATCCGTCACATATACATGAAAACATTTATTCTTTTTCACATATTGAACGATGGATAGTTGATGTCAAATGAGCCATAGTATTGTATCCATAGCTATAATATAGAATATAGATATAGCCCTGCAAACACCGCCATGCATTCCTATCTCTTAGAGCGGTGGCACAGTAGGAACAAAGATGCTCTAGGTCCGCAGCGCTGAATGAGTTAAGTACACACTGTTGATGGTAATACAAAAGAGAAAAAAAAGTCCTTTCTTGTTTTATAGTATAGCAATGAGAACTGGCCAATAACACAGAGTACCAGTTAGACATGATACTTACACTGAGCAGACGTAGGCCATGTCCAGACGGAGATGGAACCGATCTTTTTCGTTTTCATTTCAAAAACCCATTTGGACCTAAAACGCCTGCTAAGAATGCATTATATAGCCTGCATATACACACAAATGTGTTTCCCGGTTTCAATGGGTTAAGAGACCATTCATTTGAGGTCACTAGACAAAAATGACTGAGATAGAATCCATCTTTCTCCCTCAGAGAGACCCAACGTGCTTCTACATGTCGTGCCAAATGGAGAAGTTGCTTCGCCCTGGATTTCTAACGTGTTACACATGGCTCTTGGCATCTGATTTTAGTATTGGGGGAAATTCTCCTGATACAGATACTGTTTCCAATATACAATACCAGTATTGATAGCCGTGCATCCCTATAAATGTCATTATGATATGACATTGATATATGTTACACTGTGATATGATATGATAAGATTTATACGATATGATCTGTAACTACACTACGAAATAGGCTACAATAAAGCATAAAGCATATGCATCACATATGAAGGTGCACTGCTGCTGGTCAAATAATTGTGTCCTCTGATTTGAACTGGGTTTCTACCCTTTGGTATCATTTCACTGCTAGAACCACATGCATCATAACTGAACCAGGCAGCAGCATGAAGCCTGCCATTCAGTATTCATAGTAGTAGTAGTAGTAGTAGTAGTAGTAGTAGTAGTAGTTTATTGTCACGCATAAAGTACAGGTACATTACAGTGTGATGCTTGGTTCATACACATACATACACATACATATTAGACCATGTATACTCGCAATTTAAGAATGGGTACAAGTCACAGGCTCTTAGTCCATTCGGTAAAAGCGATCACGCCGCAATATTTCTTTTGCCAAAGTACAAACAAAGTCTCAAGCGAACGCCGGTGGTCTCGCGAGAGGTTAAGCGTTGGGCCGTGACGTCAGAGGAGTCACTCCAAGCTGTACTGGAAAGCACAGACTGGAGTGTATTCCGTGATAACACAGCCAATATTAACGAATACACCGAAACGGTGATTGACTATGTCTGTACTCAGGTAGAAGAAACAATCCCCTCCACCAAAATTAAAATCTACCCAAATCAAAAGCCCTGGGTAGACAAATCCGTCCGTGAGGCTCTGAAAGTGCGCACATCAGCATACAACACCGGGCTGGTGACAGGCAACATGGAAGAACACAAGATGGCAAGATACAACGTCAGGAGAGCAGTAATAGAGGCAAAACGGCGTTACAGGGATAAAGTTGAACTTCAGTTTGAACAGGCTGACTCTAGAGGCATGTGGCAGGGCCTCAGAACAATGACAGACTACAAAGGAACCCCCCTCAAACTGAACAGTGACATCTCCTTAGCAAATGATCTCAATTCCTTCTATGCGAGGTTTGAGGCTGTGAATAACAACACCAGCCTACAAACCACGGCAATGGGGGGGGGGGGGGGGTCTGCTGATGGAGACTCAGTGTTCAGGGTAACAGAGCATGAGGTGAGACGGATCTTTAAAAAAGTGAATATCAGGAAGGCAGCAGGACCGGACGGCATCCCCGGCCGCGTCCTAAAAGTCTGTGCCGACCAACTGGCCCCGGTATTCACTGACATCTTCAACCTGTCCTTGGAACAGGCTGTCATCCCCACCTGTCTGAAGAAGTCCACCATCATCCCTGTACCCAAAAAATCTACGCCCGCTTGCCTCAACGACTACCGCCCTGTAGCCCTCACCTCCATAGCCATGAAGTGCTTTGAGAAGCTAGTGAAGGGCTACATCTGTTCCTCCCTCCCCATCAACCTGGACCCTCTGCAATTTGCATATCGCCCCAACAGGTCCACGGAGGACGCCATAGCCCATGTGCTGCACACAGCAGCATCACATCTGGACAAGAGGCAGGGGAACTATGTGAGAATGCTGTTCATCGACTACAGCTCAGCATTCAATACCATAGTCCCCTCCAAACTCATAGCCAAGCTCAGGGACCTGGGCTTGAACTATGACCTGTGCCAGTGGGTCTTGGACTTCCTGACGGGCAGACCCCAGGTGGTAAGAGCCGGCAACTGCACCTCCTCATCCATCACGCTCAACATAGGGGCCCCCCAGGGCTGTGTTCTGAGCCCCCTCCTCTACTCCCTGTACACACATGACTGCGTAGCACAGCGGAACAACAACACCATCATCAAATTTGCTGATGACACAGTAGTGGTGGGCCTGATCTCTGCCAACGACGAAAGGGCCTACCTGGAAGAGGTAGAGAACCTGTCACAGTGGTGTCAGGAGAACTGCCTCTCCCTGAACGTCAGCAAAACAAAAGAGATGATTGTGGACTTCAGGAGGTCGGGGGTCAAGGACTACAGCCCCCTCAGCATCGACGGGGCACCGGTTGAGAGAGTGAACAGTTTCAAGTACCTCGGAGCCCACATATCCGAGGACTTGACATGGACCACACACATTGACAGTGTTGTGAAGAAGGCACGACAACGCCTCTACTTCCTCAGGCGCCTAAGGAAGTTCCAAGTCAGTCAGAAGATCCTTAGGAACTTCTACTCATGTACAATAGAGAGCATCCTGACCGGCAACATCACCTCCTGGTTTGGGAATAGCACTGCACAAGACCGTAGCAGACTACAAAGAGTGACACGTTCAGCCGAACGCACAATTGGAGGGGGGCTTCCCACCCTCCAGAACATTTACAACAAGCGGTGCAAGGGGAAGGCTAAGAGAATTATTAAGGACTCGAGCCACCCGAACAACTGCCTCTTTGAACTGCTGCGGTCAGGCAAGCGATACCGGAGTCTTAAGGCGAGCACAGAAAGACTCAGAAGAAGCTTCTATCCCCAGGCCATCAGGCTGCTAAACGAACAATAATCGCTAAACGAACAATAATCACTATGCAACAACCATCAAATGCACACAGCACACACACCCACACGCACACACTCACTCAAACAAACAACACACTGCAGCACCCACTCTCCACACTTTAGATCACACAAACACACTTACACTTTATATTTATTGATAAAGGATTTGCACTACAACTCGTACACCTACTGTGAATTGTACCTAAATTGCACCTCGCCCCATTTCTCCATTTCTGCCTTGCACTATATAGTATTGTATATTAGTACACTGCACAGTATTGTATATTGTATGGTAACTACGTCTATTCTGCATCGAACATTGTACATATGTCTAAACTGAACACTGTGACCTCTTTTTTTTTACTTCTAATTTTACTATGTTTTTATTTCATACTTATCTTGTCTTGCACAGTCTCTGGAGCGCAACAGTAAGAAGCATTTTGTACAAAAGTATTCTGTACTTCTGTATGACAACTATTAAAGAAACTTGAAACTTGAACTACACATACAGCTCATTATAGTAATATTCCACAATTATTACATTATTTATTTTTTTATCCACTTTTTCTCCCCATTTTCTATTTTTCTCCCATCCCAATTTCGTATTATCCAATTCTCCCCTCCCCTGTCTTGAACGTTGCTAGACTATGCCTCCCACAGGTCGGCTGTAGTGAGGACAGAAGCCTTGCATCACGTGTCCCCTCCAGTACACGAGGAGGCAGCCTGTCGCATCTTTTCACCGCAGCAGCTCGAACACTCAGTGGCGAGGAGTAACGCGTGGGAGGCTCACGCTGCCCCCGTCACTTCCTGCTTCCGCCGCACCGGCGTCACCAAACCGACCTGTAGGAGTCGCTGTCCACAACGTCAAATCCCCACCCACCGGCTTTCCCACCCTCTAACACTTGTCAATTGTGTTAGTATGAACGACCGGCCAGCCGGTAGCAACGCCAAGAGCTGGGCTCGAACCCAGCGTCTCCTGCGTTAGAGGCGAGCGCCTTGCCCACTGCGCCAATCAGCCGCCCCACAATTATTACATTTGATAGTAATAATAGCACACATAAATTCACACCAACATGCACATTTGTTGATACATGCAGGACTAAGTCTTGAGACAGAAGTATGTGTATCACCGCTGCCATGTTACTGGCGCAGCTGCATTCAGTACAAACACAGTAATTAGCTCTACTTTTACTCCAATGAATTCTACTTTTACTTCAAAGGAGGCGATTAAAACCAATACAGCCAGCGTGATCCAACTTATAACACGCCTAATAAGCCTAATATTGTACACTCGCACGCACGCACGCACACACACACACACACACACACACGCACGCACACACACACACACACACACGCACGCACACACACACACACACGCACGCGAGCACGCACGCACACACACGCACACTCATCACAGATTGCAGTCAGGTAGAGGGTTTTTTGTTTCCAAATGTCAGGGGTTTCATTGTAAGAACCACATTGCTCTTTCTCCCGAGGAGCCTTGCAGCATTTCACTTGATTACATTCAATTTGACCAACGAGCCACGGGGCATTAATATCTGTACAGAGAGACCTGTAAAAGTGTGCGTGTGCATATGGGTTGGGTGTGTGTGTGTGTGTGTGTGTGTGTGTGTGTGTGTGTGTGTGTGTGTGTGCGTGTGTGTGTGTCACCTGCACACGTGCAGCGTGCACTTAGTGCATGCATTCACACAAACATTATGTGCACATGTGTGCATCTGTGCATGTGCATCCATGTGTGTGTGTGTGCGTGTGCGCGTGCACGTGCATCTGCATGCATGTGAATGTGCATCAGTTCCTTTTGTTCATAAGGGCTGACCTTTTCCAAATAAAGGACATCCTTATCTTTACATGTACGCACTCTAATTGGTGGCTCTCTCACCGCAGAGCCGGGGGCAGTGCAGAGAACATTATGCTCCCTCTCTCACTAACACTCTCTCCTTGGTTTGTTTTTCTGACCATACACTCCATTTTGCCCAGACTATTTATATCTCTTCAGTTCTTCTCTTGTTTTATTTGATCTAATATTAAACGATCTCTCTTTTCTGACTCCATCTTCCACTGTCTTCCTCTCTCTCTCTCTCTCCACCTCTCTCCCTCTCTCCACCTCTCTCTCTCTCTCTCTCTCCCCATCCCCTAGGGGTACTGGAGGCGTGTTGATCAAACAGCTGTGGTGTGGGCAGATTATTTTGAGGATGTGTCGTAAAAAAAAAGAATCTCATAAACTACAGCAGCGTCGGGGTCATATATACAGTACGGTAAAAGCTGATGTTAGGACAGCGCGGTCAATACCCCACTCGATACACTGGAATACAATACAATGGTATTACACCATCATGTACTATGATACAGTATTATACTGTGACAGTGACCCCAATGAAATGCTGTCCACTGGGGTTGTGATCGATTCCCTTTCAATTCAACGGATTTAGAAGTGGACTTTATTTCATGTTCAGAGATTGAAAATCTTTTGGCATGAAAAGGTTTTTACGATCCAACCTATTGGCAAGTAAATCACAATGAATGTTCCATCTATGAATGTTCCATCTATGGTAACACCCTAGACTTAGTGATGACAACAAGGCTAAGGTACGGCCGTTTATAAATAAAAAAGACGCTGAAAAACGGATCCATGCCTTTATCTCAAGCCGACTTGACTACTGTAATGCACTCCTCACTGGCCTCCCAAAAAAAACACAGAACGACTCCAACTCATTAAAAACTCGGCAGCTAGGCTACTAACTAGAACCAAGAGGAGAGACCACATCAGTCCTGTATTAGCTAACCTACACTGGCTTCCAGGTACATTTAGAATTGATTTCAAGGTCCTCCTCCTTATATACAAAGCACTAAATGGAACAGGACCAAGCTACATTGCAAATTCTCTAGTCTATGTGCCTCCTAGAACATTGCGATCATCTACTACTGGTCTATTGAAGGTTCCAAGCCACAGTCTAAGGAAAATTGGGGATGCAGCCTTTGCAAACTATGCACCAAAGTTATGGAACACACTACCTATGGACATTAGGGAAGCTAGATATCTATTAATATACTCAAAAATAAGCTAAAAACGTACCTCTTCACCATAGCCTTCTAATACACCCCGCTGTTGATTGTACTGTAGCACTATTTTACTCTGTCCATTCTATTGCATAATTTTACTATCTATTCTATTCTACTATTCTATTATTGCACTGTATTATTTTACTCTGTCTATTGCTTTTTATTACAGGTTCAAATCTGTCAGGTATTAAACTGTGTGGGTATCAAACAAGAGACTGTCAGGCTTTAAAACCCTGCACCCTGAGAGAGGGAACTGCACCCCGAGAGGGAGGTTTGCCCTGGTGGGAGGTTCAAAGGGTCAAAGTGGGTATAAAACAGGAGGGAAGACTGTAAAGTTTTAAACTGTGGATACCAAACAGAGAAGGTAAAGACGACTTTGAACTGTTGAACAGTAATCCAGAACTATTTTATTGCACTGTAGAATATATATATATATTTTAATCTATTCTATTCTACAATTTTATTGCACTGCACTATTGCACTATTTTACTCTGTCTATTTTATCTTACTCTTTTTATTATTGTCTATTTAAAACTGAATCAAACCATAAACAATGTGGCCTGTTTGGATGTTAGATCCTAATGTAAAAAACTGTGATTTTATATGTCTGCACTTTATGTGCTCATTTTATGCTCATTCTTTTTTCTGTTGTGAAGCACTTTGAGCTGCAGTTTCTGTATGAAAGGTGCTATACAAATAAAGTTTATTATTATTATCTATGATCAGCAAAGTGAATTGATCCCAACCCGGTTGTTTACAAATCCATGTCCTAGATCAGTGGTTCTCACTGAAAACCACCATCCTCGACTACACTGTACAACGGTATTGTGGGAAACACGTAACATAAAGCACACAGTTATATCATAATGATATTCACAATGACTTATGATGACAAAACAAACTTGAGCTTGAACAAACAAGTGTAGTTTTAAGCATTACATCACGCGCAGGAGTGGTTTGTGACCAATAAACCATGCCTAGGGGTGGTCGTTAGGCCCGAGGCGCAGCCGAGGGTCGTTAGACCCCCCTAGGCATGGTTTATTGGTCACAAATCACGACTGCAAGTGATGTAAAGCTTTTATACAACTGCCAGATTCATCCAACCTTATTTCTATACAATAAACACACATTAATCGAAGATTTATTGAAAAAACCATCCGCCAGAAAAAGTAGTTCCCACAACTACAAAAAAGACAAGTTGCCTCCATGTGGAAGCAGCTTGAAGTGCATCCAACCAAACTAACACATCCAACTGTGTATTATTGGAATGATTGAGAGAAGTTGCCTCATGTGGAAGCAGCTTGAAGTGCATCCAACCAACTAACACATCCAACTGTGTATTATTGGAATGATTGATTGAAAATTGTATTACCAGATGCAGAATGGGTACAATACAGTACGGCTCAATACACACAATTGTTAAGGGAATGCAGACCTACTTTCCATAGAACTTCATTCTTAGATGCTTCTATATAAAGTAGGTAAAACAAATTAAAAAGTCTTCTTTGCCCTATAGGAAAAAAACTTTTTCTTCGCCCTATTCTTTTATTTATTTTTTTAAACCTACTGTAGAGGGCCTAAACTTAACCAGTTGGAAACCAAGCGTACAGTAATAAAATTAGCAATCAATCAATCAATCAACTCAATAGGCCATGCTCACTTAGAACAGCGCAGCACCCAGCTCTCTGACTATCCCCCGCGTTGCAGGCAGAGTGTGTGTGTGTGTGCGTGCGTGTGTGTGTGTGCGTGTGTGTGTGTGTGTGTGTATGTGTGTGGGGGGGGGGTGTGTGGCGGTGGGTGGAGACTAGAGCGAGCGCTGACAGTCGAAAGGAAAAAGAAATTGAAAAAAAAATCGCAAATTAATCCATCAATCAATCCGCGATTTTTCTTTTGTTACAGAATGATTCAAGACCCATCAATTACATCATCCAACATTGTTTAAACGACTAAGACATTCGCTGTGACAGAATCGCTTGATATTTAGTCGTTTAGTCGCCATTAACATATCCATTTGTAAAGATTATTGGCCACCTTCTTGTGATCCGGCGGAGTGATGTGATGTGGGTCGGTTGTGGGCGGGTCCTGGGCCAGCAGCGTGGATTGTTGCCAATAAAGACGTGTTAATGGCCAATCAGAATCGAGAAATTTGCATGCCGTTGTATAAATTCAAGTAACATATTGGAGCAGTGTCCAACCTGCTACATGCGGGGACACAATATTGCTTGTTTTCAGTTCAATTATGTAAGGGATAATGTATAGCTACGAGGTCATTGTCGCAAAATAATAGTAGTTTAAAATACCGAGCCGCCTCGGCGACAATGACCGAGTAAAGCTATACATTATCCCGCTTATTACATGGCTAACTTACTAACAATATACCTAATTCATTTGACAAATCGCAGTTGTTCTGTGGCTCTGTCAGCCCAAATAAAGTGATTATTATTATCGTGGGCAGCCCGGCAGGTGTGTCTGATTGGCTGCACTGAAACAGTGTTTGTCAGTGGGCTTGATTGCGAACAGCTGCGCACAGCGGTCATTATTGTCCCACAGCGGTCATTATTGTCTGATAACTGACCTCTGACGCGCGCTATTGACCAATCACAAGCAAGCATTTCGGCGAATGTGAAAACTGTTATGGTTTGTAACCGACCCCAATCGCACAACACAAGACAGGTATGATGGTTTGCCAAGAAACAGATATTTATTTAGAACAGGGAAAAAGGGCACTGTCCCTTTAAGGGAGAAAACACAAAACACTGGAATAACACAAGAGGGGAAGGTAAGGTGCCTTTAAGAGGCGGGCAGGAAAAGGGAACACTATGGGAAAGTAAGGGAACGCCTAAGGGAAGGTTAAGGGAACGCCTTGGGAAGGTAAAGGGAACGCCTAAGGGAAGGTTAAGGGAACGCCTTGGGACAGAGGACTAGGGACTAGGAGAGCTAGGGAATAGAGGACTAGGGACTAGGAGAACTAGGGATAGAGGACTAGGGACTAGGAGAACTAGGGAACAGGTTCTGGGGAAACAGAGGGCCAGGTTCTGGTGACAGAGGGAACAGAGGGGACTGAGGCCCGCGGAGGCGGGCTGGGGAACAGGGAGGAACTGGGGACTGGTGGGAAAACATCTGGGCCGCTCTGCAGAACAGAGGAGAGGGTTAATATTCAAAGGGAAAAAACAGAGCAGATGCAGAACAGTCCAAATAACAAAGTAACAAAGTAAATACTATCTTCGTGTGAACAAACACACAGTGGGAGATGGAATGTCCAAAATAATATCCACGAGAGAACAAAACAGAGTGGGAGATGAAATGTCCAAACTAATAACTAAGTGAGAACTAAAGGAGGCAATACGCTGGGAGAGTGACATCACAATCAAAACTCACCCAGGCGTATGCGTAATGGTACAGGAACAGCAGCGGGAACGGGGGCAAGGGGCATTACGCTGAGTGAGTGACATCACAATCAAAACTCACCCAGGCGTATGCGTAAAGGTACAGGGACAGCAGCGGGAACGGGGGCAAGGGCACTACGCTGAGTGAGTGACATCACAATCAAAACTCACCCAGGCGTATGCGTAAAGGTACAGGGACAGCAGCGGGAACGGGGGCAAGGGCACTACGCTGAGTGAGTGACATCACAATCAAAACTCACCCAGGCGTATGCGTAAAGGTAAAGGGACAGCAGCGGGAACGGGGGCAAGGGCACTACGCTGAGTGAGTGACATCACAATCAAAACTCACCCAGGCGTATGCGTAAAGGTAAGGGACAGCAGCGGGGCGAGGGCATCGCCACCGGGTGGCTGGCTGTCCGAGCCGAGGAACAGAGTGCTGGAACAGTGGCGGTGACGAGGGAGTCGTCCACCGGGTAGCCGACTGTCGGAGCCGAGGAACAGAGTGCTGGAACAGTGGCGGTGACGAGGGTGTCGTCCACCGGGTAGCCGCTGTCGGAGCCGAGGAACAGAGTGCGCGCCACACCTTGGTGTGCGCGTCGGAACAGTGGCGGTGGCGAGGGCGTCGTCCACCGGGTAGCCGCTGTCGGAGCCGAGGAACAGAGTGCGCGCCACACCTTGGTGTGCGCGTCGGAAACAGAGAGCTGGAACAGTGGCGGTGGCGAGGATGTCGTCCACCGGGTAGCCGCTGTCGGAGCCGAGGAACAGAGTGCGCGCCACACCTTGGTGTGCGCGTCGGAACAGAGAGCTGGAACAGTGGCGGTGGCGAGGATGTCGTCCACCGGTAGCCGCTGTCGGAGCCGAGGAACAGAGTGCGCGCCACACCTTGGTGTGCGCGTCGGAACAGAGAGCTGGAACAGTGGCGGTGGCGAGGATGTCGTCCACCGGTAGCCGCTGTCGGAGCCGAGGAACAGAGTGCGCGCCACACCTTGGTGTGCGCGTCGGAACAGAGAGACGCCTCGGGGTGCGTCTGCGAGGAGGAGTGTGCCAAGCACGAAGGTCTGGAAGATGCGCGTCTGTGCGCTGGTACGGAGGAGCGTGCCAAGCTCGAAGGTCTGGAAGATGCGCGTCAGTGCGCTGGTACGGAGGAGCGTGCCAAGCTCGAAGGTCTGGAAGATGCGCGTCAGTGCGCTGGTACGGAGGAGCGTGCCAAGCTCGAAGGTCTGGAAGATGCGCGTCTGTGCGCTGGGACGGAGGAGCGTGCCAAGCTCGAAGGTCTGAAGTGGAACACTGGAATACCTCCCGTAGAGGATTAGAGAGCGCAGTACAGTGTCTCCCTCCAGGCAAACGGCGGCAGGTGGCGAAGGCTTGAGCGCATCTGGCGCGCTGGTCTGGAGTGGAACACTGGAATACCTCCCGTAGAGAATTAGAGAGCGCAGTACAATGTCTCCCTCCAGGCAAACGGCGACAGGTGGCCAAAGCCCTTGAAGATGCGCGTTGCGCGCTGGTGACTGGAGAGCGTGCCAAGCTCGAGGGTCCGGGAGATGCGCGTAGGTCTAGATGTGCGTCAGGACGAACAGCTGCGCTGGGGTCTGCAGTGGAACGCTGGGGTGCCTCCCGTGGAAGTTACAGGGAGCGCAGAACAGTCTCCTCCACAGGCTACGGCGACAGCAGACGAAGGCTGGAGCAAACATCTCAAGGCTGGAGAGATCCATCTTACAGCATTGGTAGACCAGAGGATCTCCCGAAAAAGTCTAGATGTTAGAGAATATGACTCAGCATGAATACAACACGACCCCACGCCAAAACGAGGGGAAGCGCCCTGGTATTTAAAGCCCACAGGGGGACTAATTAGCCTGCCATCACAGGTGCGAGAGATAATAGAATATCAAACAGGTGTGGCCACTAAGGGTAAGGAACGAGAGGGTGGGGGCTAGAGAGAGTGAGTAGGGAATTCCTAACAGTAGGCTTAAAGAAGACAGAGAAAAGGTAGTGAGCAGCGGGCAAAACCTCACAGTACCCCCCCCTCAACGGGAGCCACCCGGCGACCCAAAACAAATACAGACAGAGTGGCAGGGGGCAAAACAAGAGGTACTGGCCAAGCCAGCAGGGGAAGCCACCACAAGAGTGGGGCTAGCAAAAGAAACAGGGTCGCCGAGGGGTAACTAGGGTAGCAGAGGGGCAACTGGTCTAGAGGAACTGGGTCTAGAGAACTAGTCTAGCGAACTGGGCAAGAGAACTGGTCTAGAGAACTGGTTTAGGGAACTGGCCTAGAGAACTGGTCTAGAGGAACTGGTCTAGAGGAACTGGGTCTAGAGAACTGGTCTAGAGCAACTGGTCTAGAGGAACTGAGGGGCAAGCAGGGTAGCTAAGGGGTAACCATGGAAGCACCGGGAAAGGGCTAGCAGAGGGAAGGTTAGCTGCCAGGGCACTGATAGCTACAGGGCCTATGCTAGCTGTACTGCTACATCAACATAGAGGCTGCGCAAGCTGCCGGAGCCAGGCTAGCAGAGGGAAAGGGTAGCTGCCAGGGCACTGATAGCTACAGGGCCTATGCTAGCTGTACTGCTACATCAACATAGAGGCTGCGCTAGCTGCCGGAGCTAGGCTGGCAGACAGGGCTGGACCAGCATGAGAGCACAAGCTAGCTGGAAGGACAGTCCTAGCTGTGTGAGAAAAACTGACCTTGCTAGCTGAAAGGGCAGTCCTAGCAGTGGGATAAACTACACAAAAAGGTGGAGGCCATGCAGAGGGACCGGGTTAGCTGCTTGGGCCTGGCTAGCTACAGGGACCATGCCAGCTGCAAGGCTGCATTAACATAGAGGCTGTGCTAACAGCCGGGGCCAAGCTAGCAGACCGGGGCCATGCAGAGGGAAACTGGGTTAGTTGCCAGGGCATGGCTAGCTACAGGGGGGTCAAACAGGGCAAAACGGGAAGCAAACAGGGGAGCTAACCGGGGAGACTAACAAGCTAAACAGGGGAGTAACAGGCTAACAAGGGAGCTAAACAGGACTAACAGGGAAGCTAACAGGGCTAACAGGGGAGCTAGAGGGGACAAGAAAAAAAAAGGCAAACTCAACATACACCGTCTGTGCTGGCTGGGGTCGTCGATTTGGTGGGGTCGTACTGTTATGGTTTGTAACCGACCCCAATCGCACAACACAAGACAGGTATGATGGTTTGCCAAGAAACAGATATTTATTTAGAACAGGGAAAAAGGGCACTGTCCCTTTAAGGGAGAAAACACAAAACACTGGAATAACACAAGAGGGGAAGGTAAGGTGCCTTTAAGAGGCGGGCAGGAAAAGGGAACACTATGGGAAAGTAAGGGAACGCCTAAGGGAAGGTTAAGGGAACGCCTTGGGAAGGTAAAGGGAACGCCTAAGGGAAGGTTAAGGGAACGCCTTGGGACAGAGGACTAGGGACTAGGAGAGCTAGGGAATAGAGGACTAGGGACTAGGAGAACTAGGGATAGAGGACTAGGGACTAGGAGAACTAGGGAACAGGTTCTGGGGAAACAGAGGGCCAGGTTCTGGTGACAGAGGGAACAGAGGGGACTGAGGCCCGCGGAGGCGGGCTGGGGAACAGGGAGGAACTGGGGACTGGTGGGAAAACATCTGGGCCGCTCTGCAGAACAGAGGAGAGGGTTAATATTCAAAGGGAAAAAACAGAGCAGATGCAGAACAGTCCAAATAACAAAGTAACAAAGTAAATACTATCTTCGTGTGAACAAACACACAGTGGGAGATGGAATGTCCAAAATAATATCCACGAGAGAACAAAACAGAGTGGGAGATGAAATGTCCAAACTAATAACTAAGTGAGAACTAAAGGAGGCAATACGCTGGGAGAGTGACATCACAATCAAAACTCACCCAGGCGTATGCGTAATGGTACAGGAACAGCAGCGGGAACGGGGGCAAGGGGCATTACGCTGAGTGAGTGACATCACAATCAAAACTCACCCAGGCGTATGCGTAAAGGTACAGGGACAGCAGCGGGAACGGGGGCAAGGGCACTACGCTGAGTGAGTGACATCACAATCAAAACTCACCCAGGCGTATGCGTAAAGGTACAGGGACAGCAGCGGGAACGGGGGCAAGGGCACTACGCTGAGTGAGTGACATCACAATCAAAACTCACCCAGGCGTATGCGTAAAGGTAAAGGGACAGCAGCGGGAACGGGGGCAAGGGCACTACGCTGAGTGAGTGACATCACAATCAAAACTCACCCAGGCGTATGCGTAAAGGTAAGGGACAGCAGCGGGGCGAGGGCATCGCCACCGGGTGGCTGGCTGTCCGAGCCGAGGAACAGAGTGCTGGAACAGTGGCGGTGACGAGGGAGTCGTCCACCGGGTAGCCGACTGTCGGAGCCGAGGAACAGAGTGCTGGAACAGTGGCGGTGACGAGGGTGTCGTCCACCGGGTAGCCGCTGTCGGAGCCGAGGAACAGAGTGCGCGCCACACCTTGGTGTGCGCGTCGGAACAGTGGCGGTGGCGAGGGCGTCGTCCACCGGGTAGCCGCTGTCGGAGCCGAGGAACAGAGTGCGCGCCACACCTTGGTGTGCGCGTCGGAAACAGAGAGCTGGAACAGTGGCGGTGGCGAGGATGTCGTCCACCGGGTAGCCGCTGTCGGAGCCGAGGAACAGAGTGCGCGCCACACCTTGGTGTGCGCGTCGGAACAGAGAGCTGGAACAGTGGCGGTGGCGAGGATGTCGTCCACCGGTAGCCGCTGTCGGAGCCGAGGAACAGAGTGCGCACCACACCTTGGTGTGCGCGTCGGAACAGAGAGACGCCTCGGGGTGCGTCTGCGAGGAGGAGTGTGCCAAGCACGAAGGTCTGGAAGATGCGCGTCTGTGCGCTGGTACGGAGGAGCGTGCCAAGCTCGAAGGTCTGGAAGATGCGCGTCAGTGCGCTGGTACGGAGGAGCGTGCCAAGCTCGAAGGTCTGGAAGATGCGCGTCAGTGCGCTGGTACGGAGGAGCGTGCCAAGCTCGAAGGTCTGGAAGATGCGCGTCTGTGCGCTGGGACGGAGGAGCGTGCCAAGCTCGAAGGTCTGAAGTGGAACACTGGAATACCTCCCGTAGAGGATTAGAGAGCGCAGTACAGTGTCTCCCTCCAGGCAAACGGCGGCAGGTGGCGAAGGCTTGAGCGCATCTGGCGCGCTGGTCTGGAGTGGAACACTGGAATACCTCCCGTAGAGAATTAGAGAGCGCAGTACAATGTCTCCCTCCAGGCAAACGGCGACAGGTGGCCAAAGCCCTTGAAGATGCGCGTTGCGCGCTGGTGACTGGAGAGCGTGCCAAGCTCGAGGGTCCGGGAGATGCGCGTAGGTCTAGATGTGCGTCAGGACGAACAGCTGCGCTGGGGTCTGCAGTGGAACGCTGGGGTGCCTCCCGTGGAAGTTACAGGGAGCGCAGAACAGTCTCCTCCACAGGCTACGGCGACAGCAGACGAAGGCTGGAGCAAACATCTCAAGGCTGGAGAGATCCATCTTACAGCATTGGTAGACCAGAGGATCTCCCGAAAAAGTCTAGATGTTAGAGAATATGACTCAGCATGAATACAACACGACCCCACGCCAAAACGAGGGGAAGCGCCCTGGTATTTAAAGCCCACAGGGGGACTAATTAGCCTGCCATCACAGGTGCGAGAGATAATAGAATATCAAACAGGTGTGGCCACTAAGGGTAAGGAACGAGAGGGTGGGGGCTAGAGAGAGTGAGTAGGGAATTCCTAACAGTAGGCTTAAAGAAGACAGAGAAAAGGTAGTGAGCAGCGGGCAAAACCTCACAAAAACGCTGTGTAATAAGGCAAGGTTAAAGTGACATCTGCACACTGTTTAAAAAAATGCTTCCAGTTATTTTATTATGAAATGCTGCTCCTTCCACTCTTAAACCCCTAGACGACATGGTCTATCATTCTGCACCACTGCATCCCGTATGATAAAGTGGGTTGGTCTTCTCTGGCAGAGAGGAGAAATAAACAGTATCTGTTTAGCTTTAAGGCCATTGCTGGGAAATTACCACCTTATATCACAATGTTGTTAGATTGGAACTATGGACCCTATCTGACACGTTCAAATGACTTAAGGTACTTAAGGTCCCCAGAGTGCCGACTGAAGTTGAAAAGTCAGCCTTTTCCTTAATGCCCCAGCTTCTTGGAATGATCTACAAACCAGTACTGATTTGTCCTATTTATTCAATGGCTTATGATCCAAACTGATTTTATGTTCCTTTTTCTGTATGTTGTGTTTTTCTACATGCCATGATGCATGTAATCTCGCATCGGAAAACGATGGAAAACCTCAATGTTTCTTCGAGAATAAATAAAGTTTTGAATTTAAATGAAATAAAAAATGATCGACATGTGTGTATGACATCACATCAACGTTTCACCTCTCTCTCTCTCTTACTTTGCTATCGCAATGGCATAGTAATGAAATGCTATTCTGTAGAATACTGTTTCATAAGACAACAAAATCGTGGGTGATATTTAATAATAAGTTCGTATGCAATGCATGAGCGTTCTGTTACTGTCTCCAGACAAACCATCAAGTCACGATAAGAGAGAACTCAAATGCTCTAGATATACACAAACCTCTCAGCAGAGCATTCCAATACTCCAGATATGACCCCAAATCAGTAAATATAAGCATTATGCTTGTTATACATATTCTGTTCAGTCTGATTCATATTGTATTTTCAAAATGTGCAGTCCTTACAGCACTTATTGGGACGTTGTTAGTAGTGATGCACGATATATCGGCCGCCGATATTATATCGGCCGATATGGCAGTTTTTTTACACATTGGTATCGGTCCGATATCAAGATAGGGCCGATATAAAAAAATAGATTTTTTTTTTACATGTTTTGGCCTTAAATAGTTTTTCAAAATACCAGTAATTTCTGAAAATAAGTTACAAAAGTAAAAAAAAAAAAAATGCGTTTTGGAAAATAGCTCTTCATTTGATTATCATAAAAAAGTGTTTTCTATACAGAGATATCGACATCGGTAAATATCGGTATCGGCCAGAACAGCAATATTAATATCGGTTATCGGTATCTGCCACAATTTTCACATCGGTGCATCATAGTTGTTAGTGATGATGATAAAACTGTTCCTGCATATTAACACGTCAGAAAAAGCACTTATTGTGTTGTACAAAGCAATAGAGGATCCTCACCAGAGACATGAAGCTCTAAACATCATGACTCACACAAGGTATTTATCAAAACGTTGTAACGTGAAGCAGAATTGTGTGTAGTTCCACCAAATGGATAATGTCTCTCTTACAACTTCATCCACTACCAAGTGTGACATATTACGAGTCATGAAATAAAATCTAAGGAAAATACCGCATGACACTTGTTAAAATACATTTCAAGCAGCTGCTCAGGCAATAGACGGATGAATAGCCTGCTATAATGTTGGGATGAAATATCATCGATAGAACTTCTTAATCTCTCACTGGGCAGCTCCAGGAAAAGCTTTTGATTTACAACGGTATTTCCGAGATCCATTTACTTTTATTGCCGATTTTCACTTACTGTTTCACAAGCTAAAGTAAAAGAATAAAATACCACACAAGGGTCTGTTGTGAGACTCAAAAAAGCTGGATACTTTTTTTTTTATCTGACTTACTTATGTAAACTGTCATTTTCCATTCACTCAAACTTATCAAATGTTTTTTTAATAAATAAAAGGACAAAAAACCTTCAAACTGGCCACGAATTCTTTCACAAGATGTTTCAGCTGTTGGCTTGCTAGTTCTGGTTCACAGATGAGCAGGAAAGAAAACTGAAAACCATTATTCTCTGCTGTCACCCGCCTTAGCGCTTAAATCACTCACTCACTCGCCTCAAATTTGCTGTTGTCAACATTTCCACATTATCTGCCTCGGCCAAGGAATTTTACTGGATTCCCCCTTGCTGCTTTTGGTGTGGGTGTGTGTGTGTGTGTGTGTGTGTGTGTGTGTGTGTGTGGTGTGGTGTGGTGTGGTGTGGTGTGGTGTGGTGTGGTGTGGTGTGGTGTGTGTGTGTGTGTGTGTGTGTGTGTGTGTGTGTATGTTATCTTGGAACCGACTGAGACAGAATCAATGACAAGTTCACTCTGAGTCCTCAACACGCTAGTAATATGTCTTAAGTGTCTCAAACGATCACAGCTGTTGGGGAATGGCACCATGTCTCAAACATGAACGTGCGTTCCCGTCTAGGTCATTTGCATACAAAACAACGCCTCCAGAGTTCCTTATAAGGCAACTAATGATGCAGCCGTGTGAAAATGGACGCATTCATTATGCCTATGGCGTAATGAATGAACGCAGTATAGGCTTATTATTCCATTAATGACTTGTTTCATTAGGATTTAGTAGATACTATATTATGCTCTGCCCTACGTACAGTATATGTACTTATACTGTACGTAGGGCAGAGCATATATATAGTATCTACTAAATCCTAATGAAACAAGTAACTAGAATATATTAAGCCTATACTGTTCATTAGGGATGTCCGATATTATCGGCCTACCAATATTATCGGCCGATATTGGCATTAAAATGTGATATCGGAAAATATCGGTATCGGTTTTCAAAATAAAAATAAAAATTACATTTATATAACTTTTATTTACCCAGGCAAGCAAGTAAGAACAAATTCTGATTTTATTTATTGTCAAAGGTATGCATAATGTTGTGTTAATTCCACAACAAGAGATATGTAATGTTAATTACCTGAAATTATTCAATTTTTGGGGGGGGGGGGGGGGGGGGGACCCTGCATATATCGGTATCGGTTGATATCGGTATCGGAAATTAAGAGTTGGACAATATCGGTATATCGGTATCGGTAAAAAAGCCAATATCGAGCTGTTCATTCATTAGACACGTAGGCCATACTGGCGCACACAAGACTTGTTATGGAATATTAATGCAGTCTATTTCCACACGATTAGCTTTAGTTCTTATTTATTTATTTATCCACTGTCATTTCAGTGTTGGTGTACTAGGCTACATAGTGTATTTCAATATAAGTGTAATTGATTAATGATATATTCGAAGGAATGCAGGTTTATAGCTATATCAAAGAAAGGTCTGTCCCATTGTATACCAATCAATGGGATATATTGCATGTTGACCTGCATTCTTTCAAATGTATAATTAATCATTAAAACAGATATGTAACAAATAAGAAATACAAATGCCACAGAAGGCATTAAATAATAATTATTTTCAATCATTTCACAATAATTGCATAATTGTGTTTGAATATCTGAGTAATTAAAGTAATTTACCAAAAATAGCTGGTTCAGATATGGTTAATCCAGCTGCCCTGTGATCAGATTAATCCATATTATTTATTTCTCCGACATCAATTGCGTAATTTCTTATCGTACAAATATTGTCATATTTATTTTAATTATGATTAAGTAATTAATTCCAAGGAGGCCTGTAGCGTTGACATGAAGGAATCACTATGAGAACACAGTCTGTCAAGTTAATACAATTTTCAATTAGTCAATCAATCATAAGTGTGCTCCTCAGCACTCTTAAATCTGCTCTCAGCCGCACGGTCAAATCTGATCTCAGGAAAATTTGGGGAATCGCGCTACCAGCCCGTAAATCCATTCGGGAATGAGACCCAATAATCTTACATTCATATCTGATTTCCTTTTTCTTTTCTTTTCTTTTTTCTTATTTTGGTTGGGATAGCTACACCAAAACAAAACCCTGGAAGGAGGAAAGGAGTGATATATTAGGGGGGGTAGAGAGAAAGAGGAAAAGAGACAGACGGAGAGAAAGAGGGGGGGGGTGAGTGAGTGTGAGAGAGAGAGAGAGAGAGAGAGAGAGAGAGAGAGAGAGAGAGAGAGAGAGAGAGAGAGAGAGAGAGAGAGAGAGAGAGAGAGAGAGAGAGAGAGAGAGAGAGAGAGAGAGAGAGAGAGGGAGCGAGGGAGGGAGTGTTGCTTGATATTCTCTCTCTGTGCTCCAGGCTTTCTGCTCCTGTGTTTCTCATTGATCTCAGAGGTTGCCCTGTTTCCATTTACAATCCTCACATAATAGTACACACATCTCTCATGATTCATCTGTTTCTCACTCTCTCCCTCTCCTGTGAGTGAGAGAGAGAGGGAAGAGATACACATGGAGAGTGAGAGAGAGAGACCGAGAGAGAGAGAGAGAGAGAGAGAGAGGGAGAGGAGAGAGAGAGAGAGAGAGGGGGGGGCTATTTAGGCATCAGCAGCAGGCACCCCAATCTGCCTCTATTGGTTCCCTGTGAAACCAGCCCAAATCAAAATGCAACAGCATCTGTCAATGACACCCGATGGAAATGCCAGAGAGTGAGAGAGAAAGAGTGGGAGAGGGGCGGTGTCTTCCTAAAGCCCATCTTGTGTTTTTCTGTGAAATGCAAAAAAAAATGCAAAAATGCATAAATAAAGACATGAAATTACGATATACAAATCAGTTTTGTTTGCATCATTCATTATGGTTACAAGATTATGGAAATAAAACCGTGACAATAAAGCTTAAAGTGTAGCCGTTTTGCTTAATTGTGAAGCAGTACTCGTTTCTTTTTCCAAATCATCTTAAAGGGGAACTATCTTATAAATGGCATTTTTCAGTGTTTAGCATTGTTTCCTAGCTATGTGAACTTATATTAATATGATCTATGTCTCTAATTCTCATATTGGCGCATTCTTCCAATTCTCCTCTCACAATATTCACCCTCACTGAACTGAGTCATCTGAAATGTGATGATTTGTGATGTCAGAAAGACACAGCTGCATGATAATGGCGAGGTACATGATGAGCTGCACACAGTGGTTGGAGCCCAGGCTCAAAACGGCTCGAGATCTTGAGGTAGAAAATGCTGTTTTTGAGGACTTGATTAGAAATACAAACAATGAATACAAAAATAAAAAATATTACAGAGGTGTTCCATAGACTCACAGGAATTGCGTAAAAGTGCCCAAATGTGAAAGAAATAGTAAAATAGTTCCCCTTTAAAACTATGTATCCATTTAAATCATGCATATAGGAGCCGGAGCGGCACACCAATAAATGATGACGAGAGGGCCGGCATGAAGACGGAAGACAAAAAACAAGACAAACAAAAACATGGTGTCGATGTAACAACGAGTCAGTGTAACAGCAGGTCAGTGTAACAGCAGGTCAGTGTAACAGAGCAGGTCAGTGTAACAGCAGGTCAGTGTAACAGCAGGTCAGTGTAACAGCAGGTCAGTGTAACAGAGCAGGTCAGTGTAACAGCAGGTCAGTGTAACAGCAGGTCAGTGTAACAGCAGGTCAGTGTAACAGCAGGTCAGTGTAACAGCACGTCAGTGTAACAGCAGGTCAGTGTAACAGCAGGTCAGTGTAACAGCAGGTCAGTGTAACAGCACGTCAGTGTAACAGAGCAGGTCAGTGTAACAGCAGGTCAGTGTAACAGCACGTCAGTGTAACAGCACGTCAGTGTAACAGCAGGTCAGTGTAACAGCAGGTCAGTGTAACAGCAGGTCAGTGTAACAGCAGGTCAGTGTAACAGAGCAGGTCAGTGTAACAGCAGGTCAGTGTAACAGCAGGTCAGTGTAACAGAGCAGGTCAGTGTAACAGCAGGTCAGTGTAACAGCAGGTCAGTGTAACAGAGCAGGTCAGTGTAACAGCAGGTCAGTGTAACAGCAGGTCAGTGTAACAGCAGGTCAGTGTAACAGAGCAGGTCAGTGTAACAGCAGGTCAGTGTAACAGCAGGTCAGTGTAACAGCAGGTCAGTGTAACAGAGCAGGTCAGTGTAACAGCAGGTCAGTGTAACAGCAGGTCAGTGTAACAGCAGGTCAGTGTAACAGAGCAGGTCAGTGTAACAGCAGGTCAGTGTAACAGCAGGTCAGTGTAACAGCAGGTCAGTGTAACAGCAGGTCAGTGTAACAGCAGGTCAGTGTAACAGCAGGTCAGTGTAACAGCAGGTCAGTGTAACAGCAGGTCAGTGTAACAGAGCAGGTCAGTGTAACAGCAGGTCAGTGTAACAGAGCAGGTCAGTGTAACAGCAGGTCAGTGTAACAGCAGGTCAGTGTAACAGAGCAGGTCAGTGTAACAGAGCAGTCAGTGTAACAGCAGGTCAGTGTAACAGCAGGTCAGTGTAACAGCAGGTCAGTGTAACAGCAGGTCAGTGTAACAGAGTACACAGGTCAGTGTAACAGCAGGTCAGTGTAACAGAGCAGGTCAGTGTAACAGAGCAGGTCAGTGTAACAGCAGGTCAGTGTAACAGCACGTCAGTGTAACAGCAGGTCAGTGTAACAGAGCAGGTCAGTGTAACAGCAGGTCAGTGTAACAGCAGGTCAGTGTAACAGAGCAGGTCAGTGTAACAGAGCAGGTCAGTGTAACAGCAGGTCAGTGTAACAGAGCAGGTCAGTGTAACAGCAGGTCAGTGTAACAGCAGGTCA